>NW_015555768.1:2859734-2911055 GCF_001515605.1 Sinocyclocheilus anshuiensis | reverse complement strand
TTTTTTTTTTTTTTTTTTTTTTTTTTGATTCTCAGTTAAAAAAGTAAAATTGGTTTGCAAATTGCAAAAACAATTTCTGTTGACTGATTTTGTTTTTGTAGCACTTTCTTTAAAAAAAAAAATAATAATTGTCACCTTCTGTATTTTTTTCTCATTAAATTTGCATAATTTTTCCTTGATGGAATACTTTTTCCAGTTTAATGTGATATGAGTGTGCATTCTATAGGTTGACTATAAACATCAAAGCTGTCATTAATTTATTTAACATGTCAACCAATAGTGTGAGTTTGGTCTGGCCAATAACGGAGAGGGGTGGGGCTTAAGGGGTTTCTTAGAGTTTTTGGATTCATTTATTACACTGGATTTTTAGCCTCATTCAGTCTCATGCTTGTAGAGGACACTGTCTTGAGCAGTGTTGATCCGTTCTGCGCAGATGACCAGCATCAGTGGTCTCATACTTTTTGGACTCTATTATAATGCATATTCTACCTCTTTACCTTTTAACTATATAAAAGCTCCCATTTAGATATCTGGTTTCCTTTTTGGTGAAGAATGCGCTTTTAAGCTTTCAGCTGGCCACTGCAAAGGATTTTTATTGATAAAATTAGCATATTAACTGGAAGTTATATGAAAAGGAAGATTATTTGCTTTATGGAAGGGCAAAAATTTAGTTAATTATTTTGGGGAGTACTTTATAATAACTTGTATAATAAGTTACTTAACATAGGGAGAAGTATGTAATTTATGCGACGTATAAGTTAAGTGAAATTGCATAAATAATGTATGACATTATTGTATAACAAAAAAATGACATACCGTACTTACAATACTGATCAAAAGTTTGGGATCAGTAAGATTTTTTTCTTTACTTTTATTCAGAAAAAAAAGCATGAAAATGCATTAAATGTTTTTATTTTATTAATTGTTTCAAATAAATGCTGTTCTTTTGAACGTTCTATTCTTAAAAGAATAGACATTGATAATAATAAGGAAATGTTTATTGTGCACAAAATCAACATCTGAAGGATCACGTGACACTAAAGACTGTCATCACAGGAAGAAAATACATTTAAAATGTATTCAAATACAAAATAGTTATTTTAAATTGTAATAATATTTCACAATATTTTTGTTTTTACTGTATTGTTGATCAAATACATGCAGCCTTGGTGAGCCTAAAAACCTTCTTTCAAAAACATGAGAAAAATCAGCATTGTTTGACAGATCAGTATTTGATGTATATACAGTAAAGAAAATATATGAATCAAAATGTGATATTTCTAACCATTTTAATACATTACGTAATTATATATCATATATTATTATTATTATTTGATGTTATTTTACATTGTCACCTGCAAATCCAAGTGGAGAAATCAAATAGTTACTAAAAGACAAAACAAAAGACTTTAACGTGACATTCAGCCTTACGAGATCCCTTTACATTGCAGCCTTTGAAAAGGACATTGGGCTTTAACTATTGATTTTACCTCTTTTTCCCAACAACCATTATCTGAACAATAACGGCAGTGAGATCTCTTCATCCTCATGTAATTGAACGAGAAATAAAGGAGGTGGCGTCGTCTCGGCAGGGTGATGGATAGGGCTATTCAAAGCGTGTTTTCATTCAGCAAAGGCCATCTTCTTCACCTCTGGCTCGCACTTCTGTGCATTTATTAGTGTTATTGCTGCATCCATCATTTTTAATCTAAAGACATGCTGCTTGAAACCAATTACTGAAGCATCGTGTTCTTGTTTTTTGTTTGTTTGTATGTGTTTTTTAAGTCTCTTGCATCATCCTGTTGGACACAGCGTGGTTTCCAGGTCAGCCTCCCTTCATGCTGCCGGCTGTTTTGCCATGTCCCACTTAATTACAAGCCTGGGAGTCATGTGATGGAGAGAATGCATGGCCTTACTGCACTCTGCTAATATCAAGAGACATACTTGCCCAGGGCTTGCCAGTGTAGTGTGCACCCTATGCCACAGATTACTGTCTTCATTTCTCTCTGGGTTTGTGTATGTGTGTGGGGGGTCTTTGTCTTTCTTCTCTAGATGAATGGCGTAATCAGAAGCTGTTATGTTATTTGGTTTATTTAGTGACCTATGAATTTCACCGCAGATCGTCCCGTGGTCGCCATCGATGTGTGAAATCTAAAATATCCCAGTAAGCATACATATATACCGCGATACATGAAAGAGAATCATTTAGAGATCATTATTTTGTATTCTAGCACCATATTTGTGTACAAACATCTTTTAAACATCTTAAAAAGGATTTAAGATCAGAAGTGTCACAGAAAGCTATTCTGACATCCATCAGGAAATATATGGCAATGGACTGAAGATGCAAACACTCTAAAAATGGCAAATTCCAGATGAAAACAGACTTTAAATAGATGTCTTAGAGATGTATGTGAGCTATTAGTGTATTGAATAATCAGAAAGCTAAACTAGCAGTCATGTATTCCAATAGGGGAGATCGGGGCTAGTTGTCACACATTTTACTAAAGTGAATATTTCTGAGAAATGTTTTTTTTTCAAGTCAGTTCTTTATATGCAAAAACCTAAAGTCTTGGCTACAAAAAATATATATATTATATATTGCTATTGTATATTTCTTCTGTTGTTGACCAGGAAAAACGAAACTGTTACTTTTTAGACATGTTGTCACATTATATGGGATAAGATATCACAATGAAACCTGGCATTAACGGGATGGTGGTTAGGTTTGGTTTGAAGACATGTGATGTGAGGGCTGTGGCCGTCTGCCTGTAATGGATTAGCCTCATTAAATTCAAACCTGCATTCCTCACAAATAGACACTCACGGCAGAGCTGCACGTCCTCGCTTCTTTCAGTCCGTCTATCCCTCTGGTTTTGTCTCCGTCTCACCCTGACTTCCCCCACGGTACTCCATCTATCTGACAGGCTGTCTATCCCCCCACCTATTTTTTTATTAGTTTCTGCTGTCTCTACCCCACTAAAACCAGCACCATATTTCTACTTTTGACCCTCTGGCAACCTCAAATATCAGCTATGAATATGACTGTCATGTACATTCTGAGCATTTCTATGATTGGTCAAGGACTTTCGCTAGTTATTGAATTGATGGATATGTTTTTTTTTTTTTCATGAAACAATGGTTTTAACTCTCAAGGTTTGCATTTAAAGGCAAACTGAGCAAGCTTTGTGGCTTATTTACCATGGTAATCCTATGGAAATTGATGCTTAGCGCTTCATGTAGCTTTTATGTGGTCATAAAACCTGTTACATATTCTGCATGTTTTGTTAATGGTAATCTTACCAGCTGCATCGCTTTCTCAAGATTTTTTTTATGCTCACGTCCACAATTGAGCTTCCATTTTCTGTCTCTTTTTAACTCTCTTTTTAACTTTTGAAATCTCTAACTCTATTGAAACCACCACTGCTGTTCATATAACAGTGTATTGCACTGTTTTAATAGGAGATCAGCAGGTTTCATCTTTAAAGGAACAGTTCACCTTAAAAAAAGAAATACTGGTACTGTTTAAACTCCCGTAAAACATTCCAAACCTGGATGCTTTCATTTTTCTAGGAATGCACAATATATTGGGATTATTATCAATGTAGGGTTATTGGCCACTGTTAGATTTTTGTTTTGCCCTCATCTTATGTTTGCTTAAAGTTAATATTTAAAAATACTACAAATGTAATAACACCGTTAAATGTAATCTTTAGCAAATCTCCAAATTAATATTTTTTTTTTCAAATACAGTATATTTATAATGCCTAAATTAAATTTTTTTATTTTAGTTTTTAGTGTTTTATTTTTTAATTATTTAAAATTGTATAGAATTGTATTATACATTTATCTCTGTTAGCCTAATTTTATCATTGAAGGAGATTTTTTTTTTGACAGCAAAGTCCTTGACACAAAGCATTAATTCAGTGTTACTTAAAGCTCTCTCTTTGACCCAGCGGTTCAATGACACTTTTTATTGGCAACATTTTCCTCCTTGTCTTCATTTCCCACTCATTTCGAATGCTTGACATGGTACATTATAGATCGGGCCTGTGGATGATGTATAGTAATGAAATTCTTGTAAACAGAGCTGTGTCTGTTGTAAACAGACCTCTCTATCCCACAGATCTTTATTCGGAGGAATCACTGAATTCCATTGTTATGATGTGAAGTAATGCTTGAGCCAAAGGACAGAATGACCTTCCTGATAAAACAACTTCCAGCTGAATGACTTCTGAATTTAAATTCAACACAGTATAGATGGAAACACTCAGGTATTGTTAAAGCAATGTTCTGGAGTCAATTCAAGCTAAGCTGTATTGACAGCGTTTGTGACATGCTGTTGATTATCTCAGGAAATCATTTTGACTCGTCACTGGCATTGGACAAGGACAAACATTAAAATATGTGTGTTTACACACGGTTTCAAAAGTATAGATGACTTCATGAATGAACACGAGCAAATGACTCTTACGAGATTGTTCTTTTTAGTGAATCAAATGCATTCAGTAAGTTAAGTGTCTGATTCATGAATGAATGACTCTTTTGAATCAAACCACATACAGCTTGTGAGACTTGTAGACTTTTTGTTTTAGATTTTAGATATTAGGACTTTTTAATTTGGCTACTGAGTGAATGTCTGTGTAAAGACAATGCAATCTTTCAGTTCCGTTGTCTGTAACACATAACTAGAAGATAATTTAGAAAGTTTACAGCTCAAATCACACACTTTTCTACGTAAGAATTAATAGGGGTGCATTAAGAAAAATATGAGCTTCATATTTCTGCTTTTAAACTTGCGCCATAAACTTTCGTTGTCAGCATAGACATTAATTTTTACAAGCTGAGAGACAGATCAAAATAGTTTTTAGTGATAAATGTCAGCATAGCAGAGATACTGTCAGTTGATGTTATAGTTTGAACTTAGAGCATTCTTTTAATTATTTTAAAGACATAAAGCAATAAATGACTAAAACAATGAGCTTTATATACAATGCCTATGTAACATATATGTATTTCAGAGGCATTCAACCAACATCTTTCAATTTGTTCATTGTCTAAATTGTGAAACCGAAACAGTGGAAGCAAACCTTTGGTTTGAGCCAACAAAAGTAGTGAATTGAAATAGGAATTGCAGAATAATGTGATAACCTTCAGATTTTGTGCTATTTCTTGCACTAAATAGAGTTTGCAAAAGAGTGCTGGTGCAATTGAGGATAAAACTGAATAGATGGATTGCAATTTACATTTTAAAGGATGGCTTAACCCTGCACTGCCGTTTTGACAGCAGAGAATGTTGTTTAGCTCTAGTAATGGGTCTTTTTGCAATGACCATGACCTGCGCAAATTGATTTACTCTAGGAAGAGATGTCTTTCTAATTCACACTCAAATCCAGGAGGATAGCAGAGAGAGGAACAGCTTGAACGCAGCTGTCATTTCTGTCACCTTATTCTTTCTGTGCATTGTACAGTGGTTGAGATGAGGCCAGTCATTACACTGCCATCACTCACGGCCTGTCAGCGTCCCTCAGATCCCGCCCCGACAGCTCATCAGCTTCTGGAATTTTCTAAACATCTGTACCATACAGATCACTCTTGCTTCATAATTGCCTAGAATATATTACATGAGGTATGTCAGATAAAAAAGCAGACCAAAAACAAACCACTATGAGCCGGAAAGTGTCAGTCAAGTTCTACTTTTTCTAGTTAACCCCTTTTTTGATAGAAATTTAGAGTGAATGAGCAGTTGAATATAAATATCTAGTTATTTGGCATTATTTGATTGAGTTGTAATGCATGCTAAAGCTGGTTTATACAACATGTGTAAGCTGCACATATTAATTTTGGTTCCAATATTAACAGGTTACACCATTCAAACTAAGCACATAAACAGCATAATGTGGCAGAAGTTTAGCTACAAGTGCAGTTTATTCATATTTCTCCAATAGATTAATTTATTCTAATTTCGGTATGAAGCAATGAAAAAAAAAAACAAGCAAACTACACTGTAGAAAATATGTAAAAAGTAGGGCACAATGTACTGTTAATACAGTATTAAGGAATTTTCTGTTTATTTTTTTTTACAGGTGTTTTACCTGTATTTTGAATTTTGCACTTAATTGCAGATAATTGCTAGTACATTTTCCTTTTTTTATTTCTTTTTTCTGTGTTCACCAATTTTTTTTAAACAATATGTGAATACTTTACACATTTCTGTGCAAATTAATTACTAATTGGATGTAAATGTGATAACGTAGCAGAAGCATAGCTACAAGTCCTGTTTAGACCTATTTCTTTAATTAATTTTAAAGGGGTCATATGATGCGATTTCAAGTTTTCCTTTCTCTTTGGAGTGTTACAAGCTGATTGTGCATAGATAAGATCCCTGAAGTTGAAGACTAAAGTCTCAAAACCAAAGAGATATACTTTATCAAAGTTAAGACTCTGCCACGCCCCCCCTAAAACGGCTCGTTCTAACATGCCCCCACATATGAAAAATAATGTGTTTTTTGAACATTAAAGCATGTCAACATATTCTGTTACACCAAATACACAAAATAATGATCTTTAAAAAAGCATCATATGACCCCTTTAAATATTTAATCAAATTCAGCTAAGAGGCTGTTAAAGTAATTTAAGCAAAATATTATATTTTTTTTCTTTTAAACTGTAGGTGAATACAAACATCTCTATGCAAATTAATTACTATTTGGTTGTAAATTTGATAGCCTTTTTCATGTGAAGTCAATTTTGTTACAATCGAGTTTTATAATAATTATCAGTAGCTCACACCTGAGAAACATTTTAAAATGTATGGCCGTTATTAGAGGCAAATGTTCAATATAAATTTTATTTTCTGTTTACAGTGGGTATAGAAAAGAATCACCCCCCCTTTAAAATAATCACTGAAATGAAGACGGACACAGTTTTAGTTTTATCCAGCTGCAACTTATAACATCCAAGTGAAAGATATAACACCAACATATCAGGAAAAAAAAAAAAAAAAAACAGAATCACTGAGTTAGAAAAAGGATCAGCCCCTTCTGTCTGTATTTTGTTGAACCACCTTTTGCTTTAATTACAGCCTTTAGTCTGTTGGGATATGTCTCTGTCTCTACTAACTTTGCACATCTCTGCACAACTTTGCAATATTTGCCCACTCTTCTTTGCAGAACTGCTCAAATTCAGTTTAATTTGATGGTGGACTGCAGTCTTCAAGTCATTCCACAGATTTTCAGTGGGGTTTAAGTCTGGGCTCTGACTAGGCCATGCAAGGACATTCACCTTTTTCTCCTTCTCACTCCTGTGTGCTCAATTTTGCTGTGTGCTTTGGGTCATTGTCATGTTGAAAGGTAAACCTTCTTCCCATTGACAAGTTTCTGGCAGAGGGTAGCAGTGATTCTTTCTTTTTTTTCTGACATGTTGGTGTTATATCTTTCACTTGGATGTTATAAGTTGCACTGAGTCAATACAGCTGGATAAAATCAAAACTGTGTCCGTCTTCTTTTCAGGCTGCAAAGCAACAACATGTGATTATTTTAAAGGGGGTGATTCTTTTCTATACCCACTGTAGATCCGTTAATGCAACAGAAGCACAAAGCGCAACACAAACCTGCAGTTGTGCTTAGTTTCTATTACGTGCTACTTACAAGAGCTGTGTGAAATGGTCCTAAGTGTGTAACTGTGTCTGGCAGATTCACTCAAGTTCATGGATCAATGACAAATCAAATTATCAGATAAGCCTTTGCTATAATATGCAGTAAGCTGCAGTTCTGCTTGGCCACTGCAGTGGTTTTTATATTCTACCTTCACCACTTCAGTGTTTTTAAATGGCCACACATGCAGACGCACATGAATTTGGCATTTCTTCACAGGGCTTAGTGAGGTTCACTCTCGTTGAGACTCTCTGACAGGTTTTTTTGTCTCCTTTGTCACAGCTTTCTTTTACATTTGAAGCAGTTTCTTATAGCCTTGCAAGTTAGGCTTTGGTTTGTGACACTTTGTTTATTATAAGGTTTTATTGAGATGCGCACTACGGTGTAGACTGTATGCACAATTTTGTGGTGTTATCCCTCAAACATCTTAGCAATCACCATCATTTAATGTAATGGAGGCACAGACTAAATACTTGGTGTTTCTGGTCTGACGACATCAGGCGGGCGTGGTTTGTTCACAAGGTCAAGGAGCATGCACAGTTTACCCGAAAAGCAAACGTGGAAAAGCAAATCTGCGGAGATCTTGTTGAGTTGGTTTCATTTTCGCGCATTTCAAACAAGAATGATATCACGTCTAACATTAAACAGTGGGGAAGGAAAAAACAAACAAACAAACACCGACACTGTTGCTTGTTGTCACGCACACACACACACACATTTATATTTATACTTTTATATATTTATAATTTGTATATAATTTTTATATGTAATTATAAATATATTTCTAAAAATTTACATATACATTAGTATAAATACAAATGTGTCAATATATACATAATACATTTATATTTAATATACTTATATAATTTATGTATTATAATGTGTTTACACAGAATTCAGTAATTATCATTTGAACTAAAGATGATATTTTAGTACCCAAAATCTTCAGGTAAAAGCTCTTCAAAGAGTTATGCATTGCTTCAATGCCATTGTTTGTGGTTACAGAAAAAATTAAATCCATATGGGGAGAATCCTCTGCACCACCTATGAAAATAAGCAAGAAAAAAAGTATTTTACACTAGTTAAATTAAAAAAAAAAAAATGCTTTTCTAACCTCCCTTTACTGTCAGTGTACATAAATGCATGACAATCCCCACTGTGACACAATAGAAAATTCTCAAGGACACTGCTATAACCCCTACCTCTTTAATAAGGAGCCACCTTTTCTCAAAATAGTTTCAAACGGCTGTGTTAGTCTTATACAAGACACTGTCCCTGAGCTTACTTATTTCTGCCTCATATGTTTCTCTATCATGTGCACATGCTACACTACGAAGGAGGCCAAGAAGTTCACTGCGATCCTGATTAGAGAGATGGTTCTTGCCTGCAACAGTTACATCAAAATGACTATTACTTTTTAAAATGTTAATACTACTCATATATAATGCACATGTAATCTCTAGCATTTGTCCTGTAAAATGACTTTTTTACACAACATCATTATTTCTCTTAATATGCATTTTGTAAGCAGCAAATTTACTCATATAGCAGCTGGAATTGTAGGAAAAGAAGAAACAAAAACATCTGTTTTAAGGCAGGTTAAAGCAAAAATGTACAAAAATGTACGACATGTCTGTGATTGGTTACAGTGCTTAACCACCGCAGAAAATACACAGTAAATGCATAAATTAAGTAACATTAAAAAATTCAAAGACAATACTGTAATCAACAAAAACAATTAGTTTAAAGGTGGGGTAAGCGATTTCTGGTTTGAAATGTTGACATTTGAAATCACCAAAACAAACACGCCCCTACCCCACAGAAAACTGCTGCTGCGTTCTATTCATGACGTATTGACACAAATTTCAAATTATTTTCAACGGTCGCTTTGTCGCGTCCAGTGTACTAGACAGACTTTAGCTGTTGCGGCGCAGACACGGTGTTACTCAATTATCGAGAAGAAACAAAGCAACCTCGGCATCCGATCGCATGCCTTCTGCTCCTTGAGTTCTGTCCAGCGCTGGAAAGCTGATCCGATATTTACACGGGTCCTACTTTTTGCCTTATTGCCTTAAGCCTTCTTTTGTTCCGCAGACGTTTTTCTCTTTTGTTTTTTATCCGCCATCTCTATCTTTCTGTCGCTCGGCTGACTAATGTCCGTCCTGTGCACTGAACGCTCTCTCCTCCACATCATGAGTAGACACGCCCCTTACTGCTGATTGGCTACAAGTTTGTTTTGCTAGTCGGCCCGAATCAGTTTTCTAAAGCGTTTTTGAAAAATTGCTTACCCCACCTTTAACTGTTGCACCAGCAATTGTAACCTTGAGTTATGATATACTATTTTGACTCCTATAATCATAAAGAAAAGAAAGGTTTAGAGAACTTTAAAAATCTAGACATTCCTGGTCCATCACAACAAAAATTTTAAAAAGAGAAGTATTCTTATTTTCTCTTGTCCTTGCTCTCGATGGAAAGAACACAGGTATTTGTGAGCATGTGGGAAGACCAATTGAAGTGCCAGGTATTCTTGTTCACAGAAATATTTTGGATTCCAGGCATCATTCCATTTTTTTTTATCAACGACAAGGCCTCAGAGATTGCAATGGTGGACTAATTTTCACAGATGAATTCTGTGAGTTTCACAGATGAGTGTTTGTACGTTTTGAGGTCACGTTTGGGTTGTCACAGCAAGTGCAGCATTTCGAATTGACGGATACTGCATGACCCTTTGCAAAAGCAGGCTTTGAGGTGACTGTGACTGAATTAAACCCATAACAATGTCATCCAGCACCTCTGTAATTAACACGTTTTGCAGTTATGTTGTCCTAGCAGGTTGTTAGCATATTTACTGGAAAACTAGGTCAATATGATGCGTCATAATTCCAGCCTGTAAGGAAACAAATTGTGAAAAGGGAAATAGGGGGGCGGTTTTATGGTTCTGCGTGTGTTCAGTGGTCTGTAGTTGTATCTAATGGAGCCGGAAGAGACAGGAGGAGAATGTTAACACCGCTGAGGGGAATGTTAGAGGTCGCAGACTGAGCTCACAGAGTGAAGGGACTTCCTGGGTTCTGCTACAGCCTGAGATTTATTAAAGAAAGAGTTTAGAAAAACAGTTACAAACTCATTAGATCTTTTATTGTTTCTTCTATGGAACACAAAATATAGTATTGGCTTACTAATTAAAATAAAACCGAAATCACGATATGGCAAAGGGCTACGATTTAATTAAATAAATATATGCACCGCATGTTTTATGGCACTGTTTTTTTGTTGTTTTTTTTACATACAAGCGTTTCATGATCCAGTGTTTTCTGTGTCTCTGAGTGGCACATTTTGAGGTAAATACAGCTACATATAAATTAATCTCTGCGTTTGGGTCTCTTAGAATGTGCATTTGGGAATGCAACATACGGCAACCATCTTTCCAAACTTTTATGAGAAGCCCTTTTAAACCAGCTGTTGTCAACAAAATAGAAGCTTTAAAAAGGTTATAAAAAGAAATAAAAAGCTTGATGGTTTAACATTTGAAAATGCAGACATTATTGCAACCATAAATATTAGTATTGTAATTTTGCAGTTGTCCTGTAAAATAAAATTATATTACTTTTCTAATATAGTATAATATAATATAATATAATATGTAATATATATTTTAATAATAATAGATTGTAGATTTAATATATTATAGATTATAATATATTATAATATTTTAGAGTGAAATGTTACAATATTAATATTTCTTATTTTATGTAATATTTTATTTATGATATAATAATGATAATAATAATAAATACAAATATTAAACAAAATAAGAAATGCTACTACTTTATAGTATATTAAAATCAGTAAAATGGCCTAATTGTGCATTCCTACAAACAGGCACAGCAAACCTGGAGCTTTCAATTTGAAATTGCAATCACAGTTTTTTCCAGACAATCACAATTAAAACCCTATATTTTGAAAGGGCTCCAAAATAACATAAAAGCAACATAAATGTAGTCCAATCTCTTGCACTATTGTCCAAGTCTTCTGAAGCCATTCAGCATTTTATTTTATTTTATTTTATTTATTTTGTTATTTTTTTTTTTTTTTGGACAGACAAACCTAAAATTTAGTCACTATTCACTAAAAACTGTCTGCATTCGTTCAAAGATGACACCTTTATACATAACATGTCCGGTTTGGAATATAGTACATGGCTTGTACAGACCACTTTAATGGCATTTTTGTCATGTTTTTTCATATTTCTCCTTTTGTGCTCCATGGAGGGAAGAAAATCATGGGTTTGGAATGGAATGAGAGTGAGTAAATGATGACAGAATTGTAACTTTTCCTTTAAATTGTCCTGTGTGAGTTTTTAACTGTCATTACCCATTTCTATTCACATAACATGCATTCAGACATTCAGCAGATCTGCTGTGAGTTCCTTTCCCATTTATAATGATAGCTAGCAGAGCAACTACATGACAGATATAAAAGTCAGCTAGCCACATCTGCATCATTGCATTCATGATTATTTTCGGTCTGTTGACAATCCAAGGGGCCAGTCGGGAAGTTAGGCCCTGTTATTGCAATCTTCATTCTGCTTAAATGCCCCAGGGAGCTTATATATGAGGAATCCTTTCTGAGGAACATGAATTAATATTAAAAGACTTCCACGACTCCATAAGACAGGTGCGGGACCATTAGGTGAAGCTGCAAGATGACAAGTAATTGCTCTTAGCTTGCTCACACACACACCTACACGGGTGTAAAGCGGAGAGAATGACACTGGAAAATGAATCACAGGCTTGCTGTAGGGGAAAGCTGTGCGTGGTGGAGAATGGCGAGAGCATATGTCATTAATTTGTCTGCCGAGTGACTCGCACACTTTCGATACGTTATGTTAAAGGTTGAGTTTGGTGGAGAGCCGAACTTGTGAGAGGAAATTCCTCTCTCCCGTGCTGCAGTTCTTCTGTTATACTGCATGTCTTCGGGATATTGTGTCGCCCGATGAATTGTATTCCTGAATGTGTCTATAGCCAGCACCCAACGCCCACTCTCGAGGACTCTGTCACATCACGCTTCTGTCTCCAGCCTGTAACAAAGACATGACCTCATTGTTTCAGCCCTGAAGGACATGGAAGCCACTTTGGTTTCTTCACCCAGAAAAGCCAGAAAGCTTTTTAATGTGAGAACATTGATGAACCACTCAAAATATTTTTTTTTTGGTGCCTAAACTCAGCTAAAGAGCAGACCTTGAAGTCGCAATAATACAATGCATTCATTGACTTGCATTCATTAACATGTTTAATGGATGCAAACCTTTACATCTGAATAGACGTTCAGATGTTACAGTCTATTCAACACTGGAGCCAATAGATGATTAAATAGGCCTGTTTTTTTTGTATCTCCATGAGAAATATTTTAAAAGCCAGATGCCGTGTTATGCAAAGCACATATTTACAACACAAAGAGTGAGATGTGATATTGTAAACAGTTTAAATGTAGGGGAGCGCGGGGCACAAAGTAACGCGGGGTTAGTTGTAACACACATGGTTTGAATATTTCCACAAATGCTAGCATAACAAAATTGACAGTATTTATTAGTTACCATATCAACATTATATAGACAAAAAAAGTGCGCCAAAATTCAACAATCTTTTGAAGATATCACTGAACATTTATTTTACAATAGTAAAATTTAAATTCTGGCTTAAGTAAATTCTTCATCTCAGTTTTTATTATTAATTTAAAATGAGACAAATCTGCTATCTGTTATTTATCAGTTCAGATCGTTTTTTAATGCTTTGATAACTAGCAGAAGACACTTACCAGTTTTAAATTCCAGTTGCGCGGATGGGGCACGTTGTAATACTGCGTTACAATGTGCTATTCTATGACATTAGCGATGTAATTTACACTATTTACTTTAATTAATTTTAATGAGAAACAACGAGAAACAGGTGAATAAAGACTGACAGTCAATGTTTAATGTTTAGAAATTATTATTTTTGCTCGTTTATGTGGGCCGTCCCAAGCATGGTTGCAAATGTGTTCATTGTCAAACTCCAAAATCAGATTTTTTACGCGTTGCATTGCACATCCAGAGTCCTGTCACGTCCTGCCTGTTGCACCCAGATCCGCAAGGACTGTACTTCAGTATCCCAGACTGGCATCCAGCGTGGAGGACCCACCGCTGGTGTCGGCACGTGCAGCTGGCATCCCTAAACCAGCGCTCTCAAGCCCTCCAGTTTCTGAACTATTTCCCCTGTCTGTAGCGCTTCCCACAATGGGGATCGCTTTATGGTGTAATTGGGCTGCGTACACCACTGAAACTTTTGAGACGGCGGCGGCCACTGCGATGTCTTCCGAGGTGGTCCTGTTTGCCATTGTTCGACCCTGCCTGTTATGACCACGTCTCTTAAATAAAAGCTTGCAGATGGATCCACACGTCTCACGTCTCGTCAGCCCCGTTACAGTGTGTGTGTGTGTGTGTATACAGGTATACTGTATATATTCATGTACACATGCATACAATTTTCACTATGTCAATTTTCAGACTTTACTGATGTATGTATTTTCGGACTTTATCATATGTATATTGCTGATTAATCTTTTTCTTTTTTTTATCTGGATCAGTAATGCCTAAATTCAATCAACCATTGTAAGCTTATCACACTAATAGTTTTAAGTGACGTACTGTAGGCCGCGGTCTCTTCCTCTTCTTGTTGTTCAGTATATTATGGCTTAAACTACATTTTCTTAATAGAGAGTATTAATCACAAAATTTGTGTGGGTTGAGCACTGAGCCTGATGAAATGATCTCATAATTGATTGTTTTATGGTTATTTAAACCACGTTCACAACAAATTAATTGAATATTTTCAAGTTATGGCATGTTTTTAACAAAACATTTAAAAAGAAGTTTGTTATATTTTTGGAAGAAATTGGCCATGCTTGCACTCGCTCTTACCACCATGATGCTAGGGAGTTATGGGTGGTTGACAGGGCATTTCTACGTTGTTGCTGATGTGAGTTTTTCTATGTGTTTGCTAGGGTGTTCTTGGTGGTTAATGCAAATTTCTGTCATGAAAAATACTTGGCTAGTGTTTGCTGTAGCAGTTGCAGTGCACTTCAGAAACCCTCCACCTTCCCCAGCTCCACCTATATAGATCTGCTACAGGGTGATTTATGTATGTTATATATAGGGGTAATTTCACATATGTTATCAGTGCAACAGCAGTATTACATGTTCACAGCAGCATGTCTGTGGATCTATTGGCAGTAGCAAGTCTTGGTACTTGCTCTGCCACAGCAGCAGCAGCGTAGCAGGTCTATTCCGCCAAGACCAAACACATTAACATTGCCATGATTATTACCATGCTAAACTCTCTGAGAGCTGTCATGACAGAACTATTTTTCCCCATGCCACTACAGGCATTGTTTTTTTAATGCTTTGGTCAGTTTTGAGATTATGGCCTAATTGGCTTTGCTTAAAGTGTTGTTTCAGACTAGTGGAAAGAAATGTCTAAAATATACTTTTGAGTGTTTGCTTCACTTCGTCTATTTGTCTGTAGTTTCCATCAATACATGTCTTTAAAGGCTGTTAAAAAAAGACATAACCAAAATCCCCCCTTTAAAAACGCATATCAAAGACTCATATCAATAATATATTGTTCAGATTTCTGTTCTGGAAACATATGCAAATGAGTGCAAATTTAATTAGATAATTCCTTATGCATATTTAAATACACTACAGCATTTCAGAAAACCTGTAATACAAAAAAATGTTTGCAATTCTTAATGTAACATTGTAATTATTATTATTATTATTATTTTGCCTTATTCATTTGGGGTGTATTGCCTTCAAAGGCATTTTTAACATGGTGCAACATCTTAAAAAAAACTGAGAGTTGGTAATAATGAAACTGACTCAATTGTGAAATATATAAATATAATAATATTATATAATAATGTAATAAATAATAAAATGTGCATAATTTGTCTATGATATCCAATCTGTTATGTGGTTAGATGTGGGTGTGGGGTCAACACAGTTTTGAAATCTAACAAATGGCTTGCGGACCAAAAAACCTGTGCCCTAACCCCAAGTATGAGCAATAGTGTAATAGCCAAGCATGTTGTAATTGCTTTTAAGCATACACTACTCAGGTCAAGGTTTACTGAGTGTACATACACCCACCCACGCTTCCAAACAGCCATTTACCTCCAGCAAACATGCATGCTGGGAGATATTGTCTTTACTTTTGGGTGTAGATTTTCCCAGTGCAGGGAAGAGGCCAGTACATCACAAAAGCCACAGGACAAAGGCCACACACACACACACACACACACACACACACATGCTCACAGAGGAAAGGGGGCAGGGCCAGCTCACACTGTTCAGCCTGCTTCCGTTGCACACAGCAGCAGTCCAGCCAACACAACGAGAGAGAGAGGGATCGGTGCAGCCCACAGTCCTTGGCCCACTTTAAATATGAGTGGGGGGTTTACAGCAACTCCTCTATGAGAGTGTGACAGTTAAAACAAGGAGGCCAGAGCGTGAGGAGAGAGAGGCGGGGCCATGCGATTTTGTGTGTGTGTGTGTGAGTCGCTGCGAGCGGGGCTGCGTGTGTCGGCTGTTCCCAATGGCTCCGAGCCGCAGCAGAGGTAGCAAAATGGAGCTGTGAGCTGCCTTCCTCATCCTCGTCTTCATCACCAGGGGACCGGGGATCCTGACAGCATGCCTGGTGAGTATTTCGTTTAAGAATCCCTGTGGTTCTGACAGGCGCGCTGTAGATCCAGATCTCAGCAGATGGAATATGTTATGGGAGCGCTGCATTGTGCTTGAATGGCATCTCATTACAGAGCTTCCATGCTGAAAGAATGAAAGCAGGCGAGGGAGAGATGAGGGAGTCACAGCGCTCCCCCTGCCTTTGTCGGCATTATCGAGGCATTAATCGATGGTAAAAAGCATGCTGCTGCGGTCAGCAGGGATTGTGGCTGGTAGCTGAGGTGTTCAGTCCCTATGAACGGATTAGGGCTTTTAACTCTGCGCAGCTTCCCTGTTCTGTCCTTTGTGTGGGAGCAGATGTACATAAACACACGCTGGGTGAGGAATACACGCCGTGCCCTGCGGTCAGGTGGAGGGTAGAGGTCTTTATGAGTGCTTTTGTTAACATTTTTTCATTTAATGGCTCTGTCAGGTTGTGAATTTATATTACAAGATCCATTATTCCACCCTGTTACTGGGTGGTGACATGTGCTGTTTGACATCCCAACAATCTCTGTGTGAATGGGCGGATCTGATAATCTGTGTTTGTAGAGATGCAATGAGAAAATGAGAATTTTTGCGGTTTATAAGTCACTCTTAAAAATAAATGTTCCAAAGAACCAGAAGAACCAGGTTTGGTTTCCCAAAGAACCTTTTAGTGAACTGTTCTTAAAAGACCCATATTTTCTTAGTGTGAAAAACATTTGAAAAATCTAAAGATCCCTTTTCTGCTATTAAGAACCTTTTGTGGAATCTAACGGTTCCATGTTCATGAATCGAAGGTTCTTGTATATTAAAACTTGTATATTTTTGTGTGTATATTTAATTTAGTGCATTAGTGTGTTCTTTAGCACAAGAAAGAGCTAAATATTAGCTTGAGAAGCAGCATGATAAAGACAGTATATTCTAAATAATGAATATTTTGCTTTATGTTACTGCCTTGATTAATATAAACATGTATTGGCAAACAAAATTAATTAATTTACACTATAAACGTGTTGTTATCATTCCACATGCTGCTGGACACATAACGCATAAATCTTAATTGTACAAGACATAAACAGTAAATAATAAATAGTCAAGTATTTTTTTTGTTGTTAATTGGAGGAAATCAATTTCAATGGTTGAAAGGAAATTGGCATAACATTTTAATTTGAAGAAACTGTTTGACTATGTTCACAAATTAGTTTAAAAGATTTCTCAAGGAATAAAAAAGATTCACAAATTAAAAGATTTGTGGACAGTTCAAACACATCCAAACAATATTTATGGTATGCATAGTATGTATCACAACTTGGAATATTTGATTCTGTCAGTTGAGGCATTCTGCAGTCGAATGTTTTTGTATAATGACCATCAAACTGTATAACTAACCATTGTCCTAGGCTTTGGGGTGCTTATTTTATAGCTATTTTACTAGTTTCACTCATTTGGTTAAAGAGTCAGCTGCTTGAGATGTGTGTGTGTGTGTGTGTGTGTGTGTGTGTATAGATGGATAGATAGATCTAGATTTTTTATGGGCCCTCAAAATTCATGATTATTTCTGCACTAACCTTGGCGAATGTTTTTGAAATCTTGTTCCATTTTAATTGTCTCTCTACTCATTTTAGAGCTTCAGTAATTTCTGGCAGTTCAAAAGCCTTGCTGGTTGGGGGCTGGTCAAATTGGGTAGAAGTTGATATGTCGAGCATTGGCATGTGACAGATGCATTTTATGGGCTTTTACAGTTCTTTATGTTGACCTAAATAATTCTGTTATTTGGCTGCCAGTCCTTAGAAATAGTCAATTTCCTACCATGTTATGCCACGTTATAACCTCGTCAATGCACGGTAAACATCAACAGTTTGTTGTCTTATTTAATGCCGTTACCGGTACCGATATAAGAATGTGCATTGGAACGTGAGTTCCATTTTTCATGGAAGGAAAATCTATATTTTCATAAAATACACATGCATAAACATTCATGTTTTTTCTCCTACCTTCTCGAAAAAAATGTGTATTCCATGGCCCAAGAATCTCCCGAATAAGCTTCTTTGAAAAGAGGCTTGTGGGTTTTAGGAGTGACCCCATCGATAGTGCTGAGATTATGTAACTACTCACCTGTGAACTCAAACACAGCTGTTGAAATGCAGTAATAAGCTGTCTACCAGAGTATTATGGGATGCTGAATAATTACATTGTTCACTGAGCTCCCAAATGTTTTTCTGATTATAAAACGAGAGGTTTAGTGGGACGTGTTACATGAGCTGACTGATCTAGCTCATGCGTATCTTGTATATTCATATTGCCCTTAAAGGATAATGGATAGAATTGACACTTGTCTTGTTTTTTACGCCAAGAATGTAACTAAAAACATATTTAAGTGTAAGTAAAAATGGCTTTAGTACTTAAAAGCAAATAAATAAAATACATTTTTAGCTTTTGAAATCTTGGCCTTTGAGATTCTCTTAAATGTAGATTGTTTATAATCTAAGCCTATATACAATATATATACAGCTTATATATAGTGTACACACACACATTACTGTTTAAAAAGTGTTTAGGAAGTACTCAGCAAGGCTGCAATAATTTGATCAAAAATACAGTAAAACAGTAATATTAGAAAATATTATTATAATTTAAAATAACTTTTTTCTGTTTTGATATATTTTAAATTATAATTTATTTTTATGAACAAGCTGAATCATTACTTCAGTCTTCAGTGTCACATGATCCTTCAGAAATCATTCTTATATGCTGATTTGCTGCTCATGAAACATTTCTTCTTATTATTATTAATTATTTGATGAATAGAAAGTTCAAATGAACAGCATTTATTTAAAATATAACTTTTTTTGTAGCCAATGTCTGTCTCTTTGCTGTCATTTCATTTCTTTCAAAAATGCAGAACAGTTTACACCCTTGTAAAACATGACTGTAGTTGTACTGTATGTATTTCCCAGTTGCACTCCAGGCCAAGTTTGAATTTCCATTAAACAACATGGTATGCCAGGTTCACTGAGCCATTGTCATTCTCTTTAAAAATCTTGCTTGTATTGCTGGTTTCCTTGGCAGTCATTTCCTATTTTGGAGCAGAGATCTCGAGGGAGGACTGCTTCCTGTCGGGGAGTGTGGGAACCGTTGGAGGCGGAGTACACCGTACACAGTCAATCACAGATATAGGACACAAACTTAGACCAGACGGCAGGCTGCACTCCACAACATGAATTTAATTACAGCATGCGAGGTCTGCGGAGTCCACAATCTGCTGCTGTCTATCCTTCCTCGCTTATTATTGGCTCATGAAGATGTACTTAAAAAGAAACCGAGTTGCTTTCCGTAATGTAGAAGTGCTTTTTTAATAATTGCCTATTTAGTGTCATCGTTATTTTTAAGGCTTTGTAGTGCAACAATACATTTTATAACCTTTAATTATGTGACTCATTAAAAAATAATTCTTTCTGTATTATTATTTTTTTAATCATCTTTTTAAAGCATAACATTCCATGTAAACCCTACAAGAACTGCAGCGACAATCCTTAAATCCCTGTTCGGTAAGCAAGAGCAGCATTTTTTTAATAGAAATCCTTGATTTGGGTGTGTTCAAGATGCAACAGATTGTTCCCTAGGGTGCTTGGATACTAAGGCACTCCCTCGCTCTAAATGTTTTAGGCAGAGCACTGTACAGTGAACATCTGATATCTTTCAGGAAAATCAAGGATAATCACGGCACTGGCTCACTTCTCTTGCAGCATCTGGACTTGTTTTGTACTGGGACCATGCTGAATCAGAATAGTAAAAAGTAAGTTTGGGAATTGTTGCTTCTTCCTGTTTTTCTCATCTTGATGGCTGCGGTTCTAGCGAAAAGTCTTGTTATTAACACTGGGTTTGCCGGGATTAACAGATTAGCTGGATGTTTGACTGTTTTTTAGTAACCCGCAATGGTGTTTGTTGTTTCAGTACATGCCGTGCCAAAATGCTTTTTTTTTTTATAGTAGTAGCCACCCAGAATGGAGCTTTGATGTCTGAATACCTTATTGTAGCTTTTGATCATGATGTAGATAGAAAGATTGACAAAGCGTTTTAATTTAAAAAAGGACTACATACAGCATTACTAAAAACAGTTCCACAATCAACAGTGTCCAAAGCTGAGGTTCTGTTTAGCATTATATATTTGTTTTACATCATAATGTTTTTTTTTTCCCAGGTTTAAATTTGTGTGTACTGTATATGAAGGTCATTGTTTTCTTCAAACAAATACAAAAACCCAAGATGCAAAGAGATTGTTTGTCATTATATACTTCTCTTTTGCCTTTTAAATGGATAAGAAAACGGATTTTTTTAATACAGCGAATAAGTTTCTTTTTCCAAACTCAAATCTCAGCTCACAGGCTCACATTTCCCATGAATCATCACCAGCCTTCTCTGATCAGAGGAGCCCATGCGTGCACAAATAGAACAAGTTTGTGCCCATGCAGATGTCTATTTGACCTTTGCATTATTTAATGGTGTGAATGCTGTGTTTTTGTCTACTAATGGATGATTTGCAGTGCTTATTGTTCCAGAAAGAATATTTGGAGAACAGTTTAATGTTCTGCCTTCTTGTTCAGAGATGTGCTTAGCAGTTCACACAAGTGCATGCATTGAATTGTGCTGTTTATGTAGATGATGCAAGTTTGAGGTTTGCAAAATTTAGCAATCCGTCCATCCATTATTTCCTCTGCTATATTCATGATACTGTAAATTAAAATGGAGAAAAGGCCAAGCAATTGTTTACAAATTGCACATTTAATGATTTTTTATTTAATTTGAGTATATGTCTCTCTCTCCCTCTATCTCTCTCTCTCTCTCTCTCTCTCTCTATATATATATATATAAATTACATTTATACTTGTATATATAATATAGAAATGTTGATATATGAAAATAATATTAGTTATATAATTTTGTATTAAAATATTATAAGCTTTTTAATAATTTTCTGTTATGAAGCATGTCTTTTTCCGTCCCTGTTGCACATATCGGTCATTCTCGAAATGCATAAAGCAAGTTTCCTTGTCATTTTGGTCAATGATTGAAGCAAACATATGTTCGCCTCAGGTCATTTGTGGATTCGCTGAAACCACTGACAGAGTCACTAGAGGGACGTTACATGAGTTTTAATATCAGCCTACAGTCCGCAGTGAGTCATTCGTCAATCGTTTAAACACACGGGACCTGAGAAGCGCTGGCTTGACTTTATCTATTACATGTCAGAAAAAATGAACAGATGAACAGCGGTATGCAGGACATCAGGAGGGTAATGTGGTAATCTTCCCATGAGATTTGACTGAGAGGTGTTTTTATAGCCCTTGACTGATGCCCTGTACATCCTTTGAAAGCTTGTGGAATTTCAGAAAAAATATCTGTATTTTTGTGTTCTTTTACATCCCATTCATGGTCCAGGATAGCTAAATGGGCCCGTAACTTTCTTGAGACTTTCCAAGGGAGTTTTTATGTTACACAATTACATAACTCGTAATTTGATCTGCCAGCTTTAATTTCTGTTAGCAGCAGTGTGCCTGTGTAATTCCATCATCTGTTATATCAACTCACTATCCAAGGACTCATTCGAAAATCAATTTGGTTGCCCATTTTCCTCCTTTCTGGCTTGTACTGTATAGTAATTTGCAGGACTGGCAGAATGAGATTTGTGGATGCTATAACTTTAGTGACATACATAATGAGTGTGTCACAATAATTGATAAAGCCATGCACCTCTCAAGAGTGCAGGAAAGAACAGTCCTGATCCTGATTTATGCAGTAGTAAATACAAACTTGGTACTATATGTGACCCTGGACCACAAAACCAGTCTTAAGTCGCTGGGATATATTTGTAGCAATAGCCAAAAATACATTGTATGGGTCAAAATTATAGATTTTTCTTTTATGCCAAAAATCATTAGGATATTAAGTAAAGATCATGTTCCATGAAGATATTTTGTACATTTCTTACCGTAAATATATCAAAACTTCATTTTTGATTAGTAATATGCATGGCTAAGAACTTCATTTGGACAACTTTAAAGGCGATTTTCTCAATATTTTGATTTTTTTTGCACCCTCAGATTCCAGATTTTCAAATAGTTGTATCTCGACCAAATATTGTCCTATCCTAACAAATCATACATCAATGGAAAGCTTATTTATTCAGCTTTCAGATTATGTATAAATCTCAATTTCGAAAAATTGACACGTAAGACTGGTTTTGTGGTCCAGGTTCACGTATCAGTTATCAGGCAGCATTTTTATTATTATTAATTTTTTTGGCATCATATCAGTAATTATTTATATGTAATTTTTCCTGCTCATTATCCTTATTTTTACATTTTATATTATGTCGGCCATCATTTATCGCTCACTTGAATAATTTAATAGCACTGTTAAGTGCAGTCTTAAATCTCAGAATGAATATCCATTTTTCATACTGTACATTAAAAAAGTTGTGATACCCAAATTTATTTGTGGCATTGAAACTAATTTTAGTTTTTAGTATTTTATTTTTCTGTTTTGTATTTTGTTATATACCAAACATTATAAATAGAGTATTTTAATATTTTATTTTTGTTTTTTCATACAGTTGTTTCATTTAAATATTTGTCTCTAGATACTTTGGCTCTAGATGTGTGTTGTCTCTCTAGATGTGTGTCCTAATATTTCTTAGGAGAAATAAATATAGACACTAATGAGACATTTTGTCACCTTGGAATTATAAGGTTTTATCTGCCATTTTTGTCAAAATCGAGTTGCTCACATACTCTTATTCTGTGACAACTTATTTACATTATTTGATGTTTTTTTTTAAGATGTGTACATTTTGGGACTGATGTATGAAAGAGACTTGTTCCCCATATGCCATATCACTTATATGGAATGCAAAAACTTTGAAGCTCAATATCTCGAAACTGCTCAGAATGCAGATATAACCTCATCATTTCTAGGCGAAACTTCATTTGGACAACTTTAAAGGCGATTTTCTCAATACTTTGATTTTTTTGCACCCTCAGATTCCAGATTTTCAAATAGTTGTATCTTGACCAAATATTGTCCTATCCTAACAAACCATACATCAATGGAAAGCTTATTCAGCTTTCAGATAATGTATATATCTCAATTTCGAAAAATTGACCCTTATGACTGGTTTTCTGGTCCAGGGTCACATTTGTAGAAATATTGTAAGCTACAAAATTAACGTTGAAAGCAGAGCTCAGATCACTTTTGAAAGAATTTAAAGGGGTATATTGGAGTTCGTATTGAAATTAACATTTGATTGCACTTTCATATCTTGGCAATTTAGAGCACAGTTTGAGACATTTTTGAGATATCTAAAACTTCAGAGAAGAGATGTTTTTCTTATTTTTCTCATATTTGAGATTATTTTTATCAGGAAACCCTAACAGCAGACTTCATTTGCTCCATTTGCTCTTTCCTAATCTCATCATTGTCTAAGAGAAACAATTAACAGATTAGCAACATTTTCTTTCCTAAAGGAACATGGAGAAGACAAGTCACACTTCCTGTAAACAATTCCTTTTCACCTTTTACTTTGTGTGTGTCTATGCGTGTCACTTCCTTTTTATTTTTGTGACAGTACTAGTCATCTCAACATGCCCTTGGTGGTCTCATTCAAACAGTCTCATCCGAGTGAAGGTCATTCACCTGGAGGGCAAACTTTGTTTTCCACTTCCTATGTGAGACACAGCTCACTTCCAATTAGGCAAAGCTGCTTTTTGATGCCTCATTACAACTTGCTGAAAATGCCTCATGGCCTCATCATTTCCCAGAACGCCGCCCCTCTGATCTTCGTCAGATATGTCATGCCGGTGCCTGGAAGCTTCAGCTTTTGTATGCAGTGCAGCAGAACCGCTGACTAGTCAGGCAGTGAGAAGTCAGCAGCTCATGCCGTGCTCACCGCAACATGCCAACGTATACGATAGTTCCAGTTCGCATTGCATCTCACTTCTAATAAACTACAAATGCCTGTTTGACTCTGATGCATATGTTCTTCTCTTCCTGTTTCACTTCAGTAGATCCCATCTGATGCTGAGGCTGAAGGAATCGCGGTCTCACGAGTCGTTGCTCAGCCCCAGCAGTGCAGTAGAAGCTCTAGATCTCAGTATGGAGGAGGAAGTGCTCATCAAACCTGTGCACAGCAGCATCCTGGGACAGGATTTCTGCTTTGAGGTGAGTCGGTTGACCTCACTGCCCTGTTGAAGTCACAGCCCTGTATTAATTGCCAAAGGACTTTTAATGTACGACAAGTCTCAAAATAGCACGCAGCAAAGGCCCATTAAAACTTCATCAAGGCCATTAGCCAAGATCAAATACTTAGCAGAAAATAGCAGTGCTATCTAGCTGTTCAGCAGTATAGTCATTGAGGGGCCGTGGGTCATGTTACTGGATGATTTTCACGTGTGTTACAGAGAAGGCTCATTTAAAACAGATGGTTATATAATTACAAGGTCAGAGGGTGCAGACAAAGTAAACTGTGATCAGGCAATCGGCATGCAGGTTTCCTTAAAGGAATAGTTATTCACCTAAAAAAGGTTTTTTTTTGAAAAGGGTTTTTGAATGAATCTCAGTTAGGTAGTATCATACTTAAATCAGGCATCTGCATGCGGAACTTAATACCAGAAGGGCCTTCCTGTCTCTTTGTATCCCCTGCTCAAAGGGTGCAAGAGAGTCCCATCTGTCTGAACATCTCCTCTCGTTCTCTCTGTGATCACTAGAGGTGAGTTCTGAGAGGCCAATTCACATGGAGTCAATGACTGTTACAGTACAGCAGACGCCAGCTGCAAAGAATGAGACACTCACCATTAGTAGGAGTTCTGCAGGGGTCAGCCAAAGGTCTATTATGGGTTATGCTGTTTGCTCTATTTATTCCATCATTTATCATGCAAACTATAATTATAGCAGTCAAAATTCTATATGAAAATTGAATTACATTTAGTAGGGTACACTTTTATTATGAATTTCTAGGGTGGAATTCCCTAAGAAGGAGCTGACTTTTCAAAAATATGCTTATTTTATATTTATTTTTTGTGAATGTTTACAGTGTTTAAATATTTCAAATATATTGTAGCTATTACTTAATTTTGTTAATAATTTTATTTATTTATTTTATTATTTTATTTTATTATATTTTGCAATTTATTTAAAATATTTGATATATTATTTTATTCAGATATAAATATTTTTGTTTAATATTTATCACTTAATTGTATATTTATTTTAAAGGCTTATTTGCATTTAAATACAATTGATTATATTTAAATTATTTAGATATTTATCTAAATATACATCATTTTAATTTATTTCATTTTTATTATATTTTGCTTATTTAAACTATAATTTACATTCTAATTCAAGAATTATTTAATTTTGCAATTGCAAACTTATTTTTTTGTTTAATATTTATTACTTAATTTTTCTAATTACTTATTTTAAGTATTATTTTCAAATATAATTTAAATACAAATGAAAGTACATAAGAAGCAGCACTACATCAGCGCAGATAATGCCTGGCAGTTTTTGTTCTGAAAAAGTCTCGCAACTGTTTGTTGAATTCACCCCTCTGTATTCAAATGTGGACCAGTACTTTTGTTGTCACCTGGATGGTGTGACTGTGAGCAGATGGTCTTTTCAGGATGAATTTTGGATATGAAAAGAATATTTGTAAAAGGCGTATGCATGTATCTCTACTCTCTGATAACGCACGTGATCCTTCAAATACGTCTGATCTAAGTGCATTCTGTCTGATAGGGCTATTTGAGAGTTTTATTCTTCCTCCAAATGTAATTGCTCTCCACTCCTGGGAAACGCTTCACTGATTGAGTGCTGTAGCGTTCAGTGGATCTCTCTGCTCACATCCACCATCTCCTGATCTGCATTTCAGTTCTTTCTAGCTTCCTTAATGCACTTATCCGCAAATTTGATCATTGTAATCTGTAATTGCAGGTAACTACGTCAACAGGAAGCAAATGCTTCTCATGTCGGTCGGCTGCCGAGAGAGACAAATGGATGGAGAATTTGAGACGTGCTGTGCATCCCAACAAGGTAAACTGGATGATTCATCTGAATCCTGGGTAATTCTAGACGAGATGAGGTTTAAGCCAGTCAGCATGTTACTTTTTCATATATCCTGTCTGTCTCACATATTGACAGTTTCGGATCGACTTCTCTGCATTAACTCAGCTTAACTTTTTAAAGTACACAGGGGGTTATCTAATTCCTTTCTGCAGTTTGCAGAGGTCACTGTAAAACGCAGTGCTTTCTTTTTTTGTATTCCGCAGGATAACACCCGTCGGGTGGAAAACATGCTGAAATGTTGGATTATCGAAGCTAAGGACTTGCCTGCAAAGAAAAAATACTTCTGTGAACTTTGTCTGGATGACACGTTGTATGCACGGACTACCTGCAAACTCAAAACAGACAATGTTTTCTGGGGCGAACACTTTGAGTTCAACAACCTGCCCTCAGTTAGGAGTATCACCGTGCATCTTTACAAGGAAACGGACAAAAAGAAAAAGAAGGACAAGAATAATTACGTGGGCCTGGTCAATATCCCTATAGCGGCAGTCACCGGGCGGCAGTTCGTGGAAAAATGGTATTCCGTGAGCACGCCGAATCCCAATAAAGGAAAGAGTCCAGGACCCATGGTCCGCTTGAAATCCCGATATCAGAGCATGAGCATCCTTCCCATGGAGCTGTACAAGGAGTTTGCAGAGTACATTACTAACAATTATATGTTAATGTGCTCAGTGCTGGAGCCAGCGCTAAGTGTGAAAAACAAGGAAGAGATGGCTTGTGCACTTGTCCATATCTTACAAAGCACAGGCAAGGCCAAGGTAAGATAATTGCATTGTACGCTGCTATGCCACGTTAAAGTAAACACGAAATCAGAGTTCACCCCATTTTCTTTTCTAATGCACATTCCTGCTCTTGTTGTGCATGATTCATCATTAGAATCATGTGCATGAATCTAATGCGCATTATTGCAATATAACAGTTTCAGGCTACCGTTGTACAATGTATTTAACAAATATGATACATAAATAATTGTAAATAATCAGATAAAAGAAATCACACAAAAAGCATACAACAAATCATGCAAGTTTATTTGCAATTAGTGTCAATTTTAAAATAAAGTCAGAATTGTGAGATTAAAGTTGTAATGTTGTGATATTATGTTCCTACTATTTTGAGAATAAAGTAAAAATTAGCAGAATAAGTTGTATCAATAGGAGAATAAATTCTTAGCAATATGAGATTAAAGTCGCCCACTGCTTGCCATTTCAGAGTTATTTATTGCTAAATCCTATCTTAAAGTAGATTTAACTAAATCGTCCACACACATTTCTCACATATAAAAATTAACTTTATTCTCAAAATAGTAAGACTGTAATCTCATATTTCTACTTTATTATTCGTATTGCTTTGACTTTAATGTTGTAATTCTGACTTTATTCTTAAAATATTTCCACTTTAATCTCACAATGCTATGATTTTATTCTCGTCATTTTTATTTTATTTATTTATTGTTTTTTAACATGGCACTAAAATGCTGTAATTTCCACAAGTCACAACTCAGAAATGCATCACATTCCATAATGAAAATGGGCTGCAAAGGCCTTTTCATGTTGACTATAAAAGTAAATGTGTTGCCTGACTGCATTTGTTATATCTAGGAAGATTGTTTAATTATAGACTCTCACGGATGCTGTTTGCTGACAACCGAACGAGAGAGTGACATGACGATTTGTACATTGTCAAGATAAAACACTCAACAATCATTGTGCTACTTTGAGTTTCCATGTTACACTCGGAGTTAGACGTCTTAGTATAAAAAAGCTGACTGTGACTTTTATTTTGAAGAGTTCTGAAATGAAGCATTTGCCTAGTTGGGAGTTTTGCTGTAAGAAACAGAAAAGTACGTTCTAGGCCTTACTCTAAACCCCATCAAATGTCCAACTGCGAAAAACGTCAATGATAGAGAAGAACAATAGAGACGTGGCCTGCTTCCCCTCATTTAATCACAGGAGTGCTGAGCGCTGTGATTGCCCTCATTAACTTGAGCACAAACGGCTCTGATACTCACCATATATCAGCCTAGAATCAGGTGATATCACAAACAAAAGCGAGCCGTCTGACGCTTTGTCACTCATCTGTCATTATTGATCAAATGCTGTTAGAGAGAGTTGTTTTTGCTGCAGCACTCTGATGCCAATCCGAGGCATTGTTGCATCACAACCGACCTGCACAACAATTTGCCATCCAGTTCTCTAGAATATGCGATCGCATTATTGTTAAGTGCCACTCTGGGCTTATTTGGGATTTTTAGTCTGTGCAATCCAGCAATACAAGCCTTATGTTTAGACGTGCTTGAATGAGATTTTGGTATTTTGTTTGCCTTTTGTGTTGAATGAAAGATTCTAACTTAGCTGTTACTTTTTCAACATATTATATATATTATATTATACAATTCTTTTAAACCATTTTTTGCAGCACACATATTATGTAATTTTTTAGACAATCAACAAAGTGGCTGGTCTGTCATTACAGCAGAACTGTAAGTCAATAAGGCCACAGTCTTTCATTACAGAGGATTTAATTGGTCAGGGACTGCATTGTCTCTCATTATACAAGGCCAGAGCTGGTCAGCCAGTGCATTTTCTTTCATTAGCTGAAGCCTGGTTACTGTAAATAAAGTGCATTGACTTAGTCTCAGCATTCCACAGCTTCCTGTCTTTGTCTGCAGGCCCTGCATGATTTCAATAATGAGTACTGATTAGCCTGAGTATGTACTGATAGCACATGATTGAAATAATATCTGCCTGTATGGGGCATCTCGTTCTAAAATTGTCTTCAAATTGGATTGCTGCAAGCCAAAATTGCTGAATGATAAGCTATCCATAATGTGTAGTTGCATAATATGACATTCACCTTTATTGATCTAATAAGCAACCATCAAATTTGTACGGTAGTCTTGAAATGCTGTGTATTTGAGCTTTGCTAATGTATCAGACATCTTTTGACATACATAACTGTAAATGGTAAAGATACAGTATGTATTCAGTTTAGAATCTATACAATATAACGTGTCTATATTATATACCGAATATTTACTGTATATATTATATAAATTACATATGAAGAGTTCAGATGCAAAAGCCTCTAAGTGCCGTCTGAAATTTTCATCTAAAATGGACATTTTTATCAGGCTCCTATATTTATGTTCAATTATTTCACTTTAACGGGTTAGAAAAGGATCTATACATTGCCATTAAAGTAAAATGACTGAACCAGCATAGGAGCCTGATAAAAATCTAATTTTAGATGAAAATTTCAGACGGCACTTAGAGGCTTTTGCATCCGAACTCTTCATATGTATTTACATAATACCTATTTAGGAGCTAAATATAAAATATCCAGTGTTTTCATGTTATTTTTTTTATGTTTATTACCCCTTGTTGATTTTAGATAAATCTCCTATTATTTACATTTATAAATGCACTGTTTATACAGTAGGTATTCAGTATATAATATACACAAAATAGTGTGTCTGTACTATATACTATATATATTAATTACATATATATTTACATAATGCCTATTCAGGAACTTTATCAAAAATGAAAACAGGGATATTAAATAAATAAATGCAATGTTTTTATGTTTTATTTTTACAATTCTATAATTATTTTTTCATATGTTAGTTTTTAATTCTTTTTTATTTTTCCTTGTCAATTTTAGATAAAGCTCCTAAATAGGTATTATTTACATTTTTAAATATACAGTAGTTATGGTATGTGTTCAGTATATGAATAAGTGTATACAATATAGTGTGTCTATATTTTATACTGAATATAAACATTTAAATCAATTTAATTTAATGTCTTTACATGATTCATTTTCATTTTCATTTACATGATACAGATAGCTTTATCCAAAGTAAAACAGGGGCAATAAATAAATATAAAATATCAAGTGTTTTTATGTGTTATTTTTAAAACATAATTATGTTTAATTATGCATAATTATGTTATTTATTGCCCCTTATCAATTTTAGATAAAGCTCCTAAATATTTTTAAATATACCATTGATTATATATATATTTTATATAATAATAATAAATTATTTGTATCCACAACAATTTAAATCCGAGCTTTGTGACACTCGGATACAGATCTAGTCTGTTTGTGCAGGAAGTATTGATCGTACTGTGTGAGAGTATGAGCCGGTGGGGGGAGATTCACAATTCTAACCTCACATAAAGAGTCAAAGTGTCCACTCAGGGTTTGTCCTGAGGGAAATTCCAAGTGTCAGGCCTCATGCTAATCAGCTTTTATTAATTCAGCCATTGGTTTGAGGGCCAAACGGGTTCATGTGATCACGCTCAGTGAAGAATTGAGCTGTAATGTGCAAGTCTGAAAGATTATTAATCAGCAGGGCTGTGCACTAGGGAGGCAGGGCCTGTGGGACAGGGGTCATTAGTAGATCGCCCAGAGGATGAACTGATTCTTGAGAACACACATTGCCATTTTAACAAGCCACTGCTTACTTATTCGTGCCTGCCTCAAACTGCTGTAAGCATGAAGCTTAAACAAGACGCTAACAACCCTTCCGCAGGTTACTGGACAGCAGGAAACATTTTTAATGTTAAAATAATATTTCCATTTTGAGTAAATGTCAAATAAATCATCAAAGAATCCTGAAAAAAAATGTATGACATTTTCCACACAAAAAAAAAAAAAATGCAGCACAACTGTTTTTAACTATTGATAAGAAATGTTTCTTGAGCACGAAATTAGCATATTAGAATGATTTCTGAAGGATCATGTGACACTGAAGACTGGTGTAATGATGCTGAAAATTCAGCTTTGCATCACAGGAATAAATTAGATTTTAAAATATAGCAAAATAGAAAACAGTTCTTTTAAATTGTAATAATATTTCACAACATTACTGTTTTGACTGTAGTTCTGATCAAAAAAATGTAGCCTTGTTGAGCATAAGATACTTTTTTCAAAAAACAGTAAAAATCTTACAGGCGCCAAACTTTTCAGTGGTATGCTAATTTTATGCACAGTAAAAAGTGCACCTACTATATTTGCCAAAACATTCAGTACACGCATAACAAATCACACTATGTACAGTATCCTGCAATGCAGTGCGCTTGACTTGCAGTGTGACAAATTAACTGGAATTTATATCAACCACAACTTTTAACATCTCTTTCTCGACTCATCATTTGATCAGACTGCCAAAGACATTTTTTAACAAAACTGGGCTACAAATGCCCATATTTCTGACACGTTAACTGGGCACCACTCATGCAATCTAATGAGGTCATGTGTCAACATCGCATACCATCATAAGCATTTATAGCTGCATTCACATGTATCATTTGCTTAAAAATAGTGCACACTGCATTGTATATTTTGCCTAGTATGCAGTAATTGCTTTGCAACTACTAATTTTCCATAAAACCCCCATAGTTTTCTTTTTGCAGATCTGTGCTGATTGTGGTGCTAAGCTACAGACAGGCATGATGGGATGTGACAGGCATGCCGGGGAAAATGCGCTGCACTCTGTGGCGTCTGATTAGTGGTGAGACTACGGATAAGTCTCATCAGGGAACGGGCGCTGAGTGCTGCTCACTGTGTTAAGCTCTCGTGTCCTAATTGAATACCGAGTGCTGTGACTCCTGCCAAAGACGCAGAGCTTTTCGAGAAACTGGGTCTCATTTGATCCTCTCAGTGTCATAACCAAAATGCACCTCTGCCTGACTGGGAAGAGAACAGCTCAGATATTCCCTTATCACCTGATCCCACCGGTGATGGTGGAGAGAGCTTTGTGCGGCACAGAAAATCCTGTCTTGTTCTTGTCTTATATAAGTGTAATGTGTCGGCAACTGTTTAGATTGTTGTGGACACCTGCTTAGGAGACTGAATCCTCAGAAGGGTGCTTGTAGAGATGTGCAATAATGACTAAGACGCTATCTCTCAAAACACAGACATGCATCTGCTGCAGATCATTGATCCAATGCCAGGGCATCAGCAGAAATCACGGCCAGCTGTAGACACACACACACACGCCCATGTCCTTTACGGAGATTCTGCTGTCAGCAGTAGCACAGCACCACCCACATTGATCCTTCATCTCTCCCACATTGCATAGCTTATGACCAGATTGTGTTTTTGATGCTGGTGGGATCATATGTTCTGCTGGCATATAGCATTGATATGCATCCTAAACCAGCACTAACCAGCATGGAGTAGCATGGGAACTCATACTGGTCTCTTAATCCATTGCTAAACACATGGAGCTTACATAGTTCAGAAGCAATCTGATGCTTCTTAAATAATAGAATTTGTTGCATCAATTCAGTTCTGCTGTATCATATTTAATAATCATTCTTTGGAGACTTAGACTTGTTTGGGGACAAACAGAAAACAAAAAAATGTCCTTTTTACCACTAATGTTGTTCATGGTACCTTTCTATTTTGTAATTATTGTGAAAAATACAACATTATGAATATACAGTATAAGGATATAACTGGCAGAATGTGTTTTAGTATTAAAATATGCTTTAAAAAAATATAATTGTAGAATGTTTAATTTTTATGTTCAATGTCATCCTGAAATGAATCAAATGCTTTTTAAATTGGTAAATTTGAATTGAATATGAATTTGAACAGGAACTAGAATTTGGATTAAAATGAATTAAAACTCATAAACCTGGTAACTTTATTTAAAAGAAAACCTAATAGATAACCTAATAAACCTAAACTTTAATTTAAAAGAAATTAATAAACCTAATAACTTAAATTCTTACTAGGAAAAAGGAACATTTGTCAAGAATTTGAAAAAATCTTGGGACTTCTTGTGAAAGTCTTGAAGTTTAATGATTTATATTTTTTTACTGACAGACAGGCAAGAAAGAACTTAATTTCCCACAAAGTCATTACCTGTTGAATTTCTTAGAATTGCAATTAAGTAAATTACACTTCCTGTCATTATATTCCATTATATATTTTTTTTCTTTCTGTGCATAGATGCTGTCGTTATTCACTTAAGATCTTTCCATCTGGCATAGCTCTAAAATCTTTAAACTTGACATCTATAGTTTGACATCACTGCTTAACAGCTACCACAGAGGAGAAGATTTTCAACTAGTAGCAATTAAAATTATCCCAAGATATCAAATGGCTTTATGAGTCTTGAAGTATAGTGCAAGAGTCTTCTGTTATCGTGCATTTTGTACATTTTGGAGCTCTGAATATACTTTATACTTTTAATATAAATAAAGCCTATAGAGCAGGGCTGTCCAAACTCGGTCCTGGAGGGCCGGCGTCCTGCAGAGTTTAGCTCCAACCCTGATTAAACACACCTGAACCAGCTAATCAAGCCCTTACTAGGCATAGAAACTTCCAGTCAGGTGTGTTGAGGCAAGCTGGAGCTAAACTCTGCAGGACACCGGCCCTCCAAAACCGAGTTTGGACAGCCCTGCTATAGAGCATAAATGGCTACCGGGGCCACATGAGAACATATCATTGGCATGTTTACTTGTGGGCTTCTGAGGTCTTGGATGTGCTCAGCTGAAACTGATGTAGTGCAGTGAAGCCGGAGCAGAGACATGAGATACACATCATGAGAGAGGAAAAACAGGAAGTGAGGCAAAGAATATTACAACAAGACCTCACTGAACTATACAACGTCCATTACCCCACAATACACTATCACTGCGTATGAGTCATCTCCCCCACTGGATATCCATAACCGTCTCAATCTGGAACACGTCCTGACTGGAGCTGCTGTGGACTCTATATAAAACTCCTGCATCCGGCCCATCAGATGCATTTGCTGGTTTGCAGGTCATCCAGTCAGATACCCGGTTCTGGATGGTTCAAAATCAAATGTGGGACTTCAAAAACATAGTGATCAAAGATGGGGACAGAAAGGAGGAAACAGACCAGAAGCAGCACAGTAGACACAAAACAGCCTGTGTGTACTGAAGCCAGCATAATTTGTGTGCCATTTTGTTGTCAGTTCAATATGCATAAACAACTATAAATAAGGTTGAAATATCTGATATGGTATGAAAACTTTATCAAAACATTGTTGTGTTTGTCTAAGTATCCCCAATCAGCCAGAACACTCAAGCAATGAGTTTGGGTGAAACTTTTTATTTATCTGACAAGTGAGAGTCGGGGGGAACCATTTGCAATTTAAACCCAAGGTTTCAAACATTTAAAGACTATCTCTAGAAATGCTGCACATCAATAAAGACTTCTTAATGTTTTGTCCCCCTCAGGACTTTCTGACAGATCTGATGATGTCTGAGGTGGATCGGTGCGGAGACAATGAGCATCTCATATTCCGTGAGAACACACTGGCTACTAAAGCTATAGAGAAGTACCTGAAACTAGTGGGACAGAAGTACCTTCAGGACGCTTTAGGTAAAATTGTGTGAAAATTGTCATTCAAATCAAAGTAGTGCAATACATTCCTTACTATTTCTGGAGACCATCAAATATGCTTGTGAGAATATATAATCAATAATTTACTGCTTTTGTGTGTGTAGTATGTTTTTGAAGTTCTGTTCAATTATTTAAGATATCAAGTTAAATATGGGTGCAAAATCAAGTGAGGAGGGAAAGCTTTAGGCTTGGTTTCCCTCAAAAGAGTTTGTTTGATGCTGGGAAAATACTTTCAAAAGCTTAGTCTGTGAGAAAGTGTTGCAGGTTTTCCGCATTGTTTACTTTCTCCGTCCCAGGTGAGTTCATCAAAGCCCTGTATGAGTCAGACGAGAACTGCGAGGTGGATCCGTCTAAGTGCTCCTCCAGTGACCTGCATGAGCACCAGAGCAACCTGAAGATGTGCTGTGAGCTGGCTTTCTGCAAGATCATCAATTCTTACTGGTAATGCCATCAAATTCACCTCTCATATAAGTGTTTGCACACTGCAACTGCCTGGCTTAGACAGATTTATAGGAATTTTTCTTTTTATTGGAAACATGCTTCATTTGGTATTTTACAATGGTTAGTTCCAATGTTAGAAACTGATTGGTCAATATGGCATATAGGCACTGCATTTAAGGTATATATATATATATATATATATATATAACAAATGATTTTAGCAAATGGCTGCAATATAACAAAGAGTGAAAAATTTAAGGGGGTCTGAATACTCTCCGTACCCACTGTATATATATATATATATATATATATATATATATATATATATACCTTAAATGCAGTGTAAGTCATTTTGAATGATAAGCATCTACCAAATGCATAAATGTAAATGCTTAATAAAAACATGTTAGAATATTATCACTTACAAAGGGTTTTCAGCTGCTTTTAAATTAATTCTAGGCAGATCCTGAATTAGCAATTTTGTCATTTCTCCAAAAAGCCCATGATGCCTGGCAAAGTAAGACTAATAAGAAGTGAGAGGTCTCCATCTGTCCTCATGGAGACTGTGCTGTTCCTCAGTCATCACCTACGTATTAGCAAAACCATGCTGAGATATGAAATTACTCCCTCCTGCAATGGCCTAGTTCAAGATATTCCGTCAGGGGAATGTAATTTTTCTCCCTTTGAGGAGTCATTCTTCAACTGAATCTTGATAGGTTGTGTCTAACTCTGCCGGGGTTTTGTTGTGCGCCATCTTTTATGTGTCTCTCTGTCTCAAAAAGAGTAACTTAAACAGCAGATTGTGGTGAGCTAGAGGTCGCAGGAGGGGACGTCCTTACGGCGGTGATGTGAAAATTGAAGGTGGGCGTAACGGTTAAAGGGTGTAGCAGTGAAATTGTTGTGGGAGAGGATGCCGTCCCGCGTTGTTAACACTTAATTAAACGCACATGGTGACTGTGATTCGATGTGGGAATGCAGAACTGAGTGGGAATGTTGTTGTTTTTGGGCCTGTTTGTTACTAAACAGTTACTCAGACAGTATTTCAGCTCACTGGTTTAAAGTCATCATTTACTCCAGACCTGTATACTGTATACTTTTTTTTTTTGCTGTAATAAAAATGTGGTATTTGCTCTCATATTTTTCTGATCATATCACTTTATTGTCTGTCCACTCTAGCGTGTTTCCTCGGGAGCTTAAAGAAGTGTTTGCATCCTGGAGGCAGGAGTGCAGTAACCGAGGACGACCGGACATCAGCGAACGCCTGATCAGCGCATCTCTTTTCCTGCGCTTCCTGTGTCCTGCCATCATGTCGCCCTCGCTCTTCAGCCTCATGCAGGAATATCCTGACGACCGCACCGCCCGAACACTCACACTCATTGCCAAAGTGACACAAAACCTCGCCAACTTCACCAAGTGAGTGTATTTGTTCATGCAAATCAAGGATAGAACATTTCTCACCAAACGGGTTCGCAAACCTCAGGGCTTCTTGAGGGAACTAATAATGAATTAAATCATAAACATATAAAATTAAAAAGAATCATAATAAAAACAATCAAGATAAAACACTTACTAAAAATGTGAAATATTTTATTTATTTACCTGCATGTTTGGTGACCATTAACTAACATCAGACAACTGTGAACATGATTGCTTTGTTGTATTATTGAAATATGAATTGAAACCTCAGGGGGTACTTCAAGTAAGTATTTTACATCAAAAAGTTACATCATTAAGCTATAACATATGATATGATACTGAAATGACAATGAAATTTGATGTTGATCATGAGTTTTAATGCATCATACCCCTGTGGTTGCAGTTAATAAACTCTTGTGCACATTTTCATCAGGACAAACTGTATTTACTGTGTTTTTTGTTGTAGGTTTGGCAGTAAGGAGGAGTACATGTCCTTCATGAATCAGTTCTTGGAACACGAATGGACCAACATGCAGCGCTTCCTGCTGGAGATCTCCAACCCGGAGACCATCTCAAACACAGCAGGCTTCGAGGGTTATGTTGACCTGGGCCGTGAACTCTCCACTCTCCTTTCTCTCCTGTCCGAAGCCGTCTCACAGCTCGATCAGGTGAGGTCCTGCGATTTAACAAATATTGAACGAATGTTTTGTTAAAAGTTCATTAGATTGTAATGTACTTATGTGTCTTCATGCAACTCTCACAGAAACAGAAACAGTAATTTGAGATCAGAAAAATAGATTCTGAAAATGATAAAAGAGCTCAATTTAGTTTATCAAGTGATTATCTGCTCAACACTGGCTCTGAATTTTGACTGGATGAGCTACAGTCAAAGCTAGTTATCTGAAAAAAAAAATAGAAATAGCTGATATATGCACACCAAGTTGCTAGAAACCATAAAATAGTTACAGTTTTAAAATTCACCATTAATAGAAATGTCCAGATTTACACCAACAATTAGTCATTAAGATTCACACTCCACCTGTGTTGAACTTAACAACACCCATTGAACATAGTGAAATCACTGTAATGCACAGCCTCTCTTGCTTCAAACTGTACTGGAATAACATGCTAAACTTTATTTTAAGTGGTCATTAAGTAAAAATGGCCAATCTTGTTATTATCAATGTTAAAAACAGTTGTGCTGATTTATGTTTTTAAGAAAACCGTGATACATTTTTTTTTCAGGATTTTATCGATGGATAGAAAGTTCTAAAGTACAGCATTTATTTAAAAAAAAAATTGAAATCTTTTGTAACATTATAAAATAATTTTACTATCACCTTTGATCAGTTTAATGGATCATTGCTGAATAAAAGTATATATAAAAAAAATCTTGCTGGCCCCTAATGTTTGAATGACAGTGTACAGTAAACGTGGAAAGTGGCAATATAATGCATCCAGTTAACTTGGCCAGGCTTATTCATGATAAGCTAACAAAACCCTATGAATGCAGTAAAATCACTGTAATGCACCACCTCTCCTGTCTTACAGCTTCAAACTGTACTGAAATAACATGCTAAACTTTATATTAAGTGGTTTTTCTGTAGTGCTATATTGCCTTTACTCAATGGAGTGAATTCACAATGCTCTATCAAGTTTAAATCCAGTCATTCACTGTTCTGTATTGTGTTGTAGAGTACTATCACTAAGCTGGGTCCTTTAGCACGGATCCTGCGGGATGTCAATTCAGCCCTGACGAACCCCACCGGAGTCCCCGTGTCGTCTCCCACCGAGCGTGTAGGTTCCCCCACTCTACCCAGCAGCAGCCTGTCTACCGGTCTGCAGAAAATGGTCATGGACAGTGAGATCACAGGGTAAGTCAGGGAAAAAATAGTCTTATGTAGCCAGATTTTCACTTTCAGCCTGGTCTAGATTGCAGGTTATTGTCTATCCAAAGGTAATAAGAAATATCCAGTTTAACTGGTAAGCAAAAATACAGTCTTGTGCTTCTAACTGAGGAACCAAACTTAAAAAAAACTCCAAAGACTTTGGATTCTGTGGGCTCTGGGATGCGATCCATGTGAGTTGATGGCTATTTACTGTGGCAGTCTGTGAAATCAGGGAAATACTTTTAAAGCACTCATATATTTAGGTGAGAATCTTAAACATGACACTGTGTAATATAAATAAAGCTGAGAGGAAAAACTGCAAGCTAGTAAAATCTTTATCATTTTGTTGTGGAATATGGTAAAAATTAAGTTGTAAAATGGGTCCCAGGCAAGGCTTTTGTAAATGCCACATCTTCTCTAGCTGCTCGACTGATCACCCAGTGCTTTCAAAGAAGATTACTTGCATCTGATAATATCTCCACATGTTTTAATAATCAGTTTTCAGATCTTTTACTGTCTGTTTACTTTCTAACTATCTATGTTGCATTAATTTTCTCGACTGGAAGAGCACTGTAATAGCAACGTCAGGATCATGGGTTCAGTTCTCTTAGAAACACACATACTGTTTGAATGCACAGTCAGTCACTTTGATTAAAAGCATCCGTCGAATGCATAAATGTACTGTTTAAAAGTTGTTTGTTTTTGAAAGAGGTCTTTTATGCTCACCAAAAATACAGTAAAACCCTAATATTGTGGAATATTATTACAATTTAAAATAACAGTTTTCAATGGTCATATATTTTAAAATGTAATTTATTCCTGTGATGCCAAAACTGCATTTTCAGCATCATTACTCCAGTCTTCAGTGTCACATGATCCTTCAGAAATAATTCTAATAAGCTGATTTGGTGTTCAAGAAACAATTCTTATTATTATCAATGTTGAAACAGTTCATATGAATATTTTAATATGTTGATAGTTAATACACTTAATATTTTTGAGAAAACCGTTATACATTTTCAGGATTCTTTGCTTTAGAGAAAGTTCAAAAGAACAGCATTTATTTAAAATATAATTTTTTTGTAACATTATAAAAGTAAAGTCACAGCCTGTCATTTTACACGCATTGCTGAATTAAAGTATTTCTCTCCAAACAAAATCTTCCTGACCCAAACTTTTGAACGATAGTGTAAATATAGAAACTGACAATAAAATGCATGCAGATAACATTGCCAGGTTTATGCATGAGAAACAGATTTGTTTTGCACCAAGCAAGACATTGTTTATACTTTCCTTTTCTTCATCCTTTTCTTCAGGGTGGTTTATTCTCTAGCACAGTAATCAAAGACATATATTGTAATGTAGTCTTGAATAAAAGCTGACTGTTTTTTTCTGTGTACATGTTTTTTACAGTCACATCAGCACACACACATCCATTAGTCATGCAAATGAGCTAGACTGGCAAACAATGAGTTTGATTTGAATTAAGGAACAGCTGTGATCTTCATTTTGTCCCGTTACCTCTTGGACAGGTTGGTGGATTTCACACGGCTGCCCTCACCGACCCCCGAAAACAAGGATCTGTTTTTCGTAACAAAGAATTCTGTGATCCAGCCGTCGCCTGCGCGCAGCTCCAGTTACTCGGAGGCTAACGAGCCAGATGTTCAGATCCCCAACGGCAGCAAGAGCTTGTCAATGGTGGACCTGCAGGACAGTCGTTCTCTTGAGAGCGCTCCCAACACCTCCTTCAGCGACCCCATCAATGACAGCCATACTTCTGTTGGCCAGGGCACAGGAGTGTGGACCACCCGCACCACTATGGGCAACACACCCAGCGGTCCGACCCTGAGGAGGCCAGGACAGACCCCCACCACACCGAGTACAGAAACAGCCCTGGGGAGGTCCCAGCTGCTTGCCCCGCTCTCGTTCCAGAACCCTGTGTACCACATGGCCGCCGGATTGCCCCGTGCGGTGGCCGATTCGGGATCTGAATGCCAGAGCTCCATCAGCTCCCAGAGTAAAGCAGAGGAAGCAGCTACTGCGGGGTCAAAGCACCCATTCCTGAGCCAGTCCAGCACGGGGGCCAGTGGCGGAGGGGGCAGCAGCGGGGATGAATTCATTCGGTGTTCTGGAGAGTTCACTCGCAGACAGCTGTCCCTCACAGAGACCCAACACCAAGCCAACGTACCACGCCAGAACAGCACAGGGCCGCAGCGCAGGATAGACCAGCCGCCTCCAACCGTCACAAGGGGCCGTACTCCGCCCAACATGCTCAACACCGCACCGTACCCCCGTCCCTCCAGTGGAAGTATGATGTCATCATCTCCTGACTGGCCAAGCAGTGGCACCAGACTGAGGCAGCAGTCGTCGTCCTCCAAAGGGGACAGTCCAGAATCTAAGCAGCGCACCTTACACAAACAAGTGAGTTAGAGATTTTAGAGAAAGAGATTTTCACACTTCTTTTTCTTAATGTTTTTTGATGAAAATATCCTTTAAATTTTAGTAAATATTTTGTCATGTCATATACTTTAATTATAGTCCGTTTTACTCTAGCTAAAAATTGTACTCAACGAAAATAACATTTTAGTGCAAAATTAAATATGCAAACATTTAATTTAACAAAAACCTGCTTGTTGAATAATGCAGATTTGATTAATTATTTTATTTGATTAATTTCTTTTACTTGTTACAGTTCCAAAATACCCAAATGTCTTTAAAACATTTTTAACAATTACTTTGATTTGTTTAAAATCAAATAAAATTAAATGTTGTCAAAAATTTAGATGTAAAACAAGCTATAATAGGACTAGTCTATTTTAGTATCATTGAGATACTGTTATCGTTTTTGTTAATATTTTTAATTGCTTTTATTTTTATATTTTCTGTTTTAATTTTAGTTAGTCATTTTTATTTTTATTTATTTTTTATTTATTTTTTAAATATGTCGATATAATTAAATTTTATTGCTATTTTATTTAGTTTGACATTACGGAGCCCCATACTTGACATGCAGGGGAAAAAGCAAGATATTATTGATATTATTTAACTACAACGAGGGAATGAAAAAATAAAAGATAACCTTAATTAATAATTTGTGTGAAGTCATTGCCATTATATCTGTTTTTTTTCCCACATGTGCTAGCCTCCGTATGCCATCACAAATGTTGCTGTTGTTTATTTATTTGTTTTTTAGGAAATTAAACATGATTTTTGCCTATTTTATTTAGAAAATAAAATAGACTTACATTAAAGACCCAAGTTATATCTGGAGATCAAAATATCGTTGAGGATTGAGGGTCGGCACTCAGAACACCCCAGCAACCGCACAGCAACACACGGACAACTAGCATTGTGGTGGCAGGTTTTGCGAGGCAGGCGCCGCTCACATTTTTTCAGAAATGTTGTAAACCGAATCATTGTTATTATTGCTACAGTCAAGAAAAAGATTTTCAAAGTTCTGTGTTCTCAAGCGATAGCATTTTAAAACCGATCACATCCTTTGTGTCACTCTGGGTCCGTTAGTTGCAACATTCCCACGGCTAATTTAGATACCACCAAATTATCTAGCACTCGGCTGATATCCTTAAAACAAATTGGCACTCAGATCTCTCAGGGGTTAATGAGTCTTTGGTGCATCGCAACAATCAAACGAGGCTCTTTGGTTGAGACGACCGCACAGCCCTCTCGCCGTCAAAGACGAAAGGAACGGAGCAGACAAGCAGAATTAATTGCTTGAGTGCAAACACTGGGCTAGTGATTAAATGACTGCTCGCATTGTCCAGACTGTTCCTTTGATGTCTGCAGAATTAATCTTCATTAAAAAAAATGATCAAGTATTTTTCCTAGTGAGCACAAGTGTTGTTGTCACCTTGAAAAGTTTTAAGGCACTTGCTTGTGTGTATGAGTGAAATCTAATTTGAGTCTCATATAGATGTTAGCATGGCTAATTATGATACAATAATGTATTTGTGTGTGTTTGAATTAACTTTTATTAGGCTCCATCTCCTGTGAATCCCAATGCGTTGAACCGCACTGCTGTGTGGCTGCTGAATATGAATGTGCAATATTTGGAGCAGGAGGGAATTGACCCAGATTCGAAACACCAGGAGGACTTTCCAAACAAGGAGGATCTCACACCAACTGAAAAGGTAATAATGAGACCTCATCCTGCGGCACGAAAAACAGCAGTATATGCAGAAATACAGCAGGCTTACTGTTTGTGTGATAAAATCTGGCCTCCCACGGGCACACAGACAGGAGATGATGATTTCCTATAAAATATGTTTCACTATTTGTCATCTCTTGAATATGATGGACTTTCTGTGAGGACATGATGATGAATATTATTTAGGTCATGCTAATGTTGCTAGGTAACCTTCCTGGAATGACCAATCATGTAAACCTAATTAATATTCATTAGATCAATCTGACACTGAACTTTTAAACATGGTGTAAATTGCAAACTTAAGCACTCTAAACCATTTTCCTTCCTAAACTAAAGAAAGACAGAACCATCCAAGGTTTTTTCCTGATCACCCAGACTTGAGGACATTTTAAGATCAGATCTAGTTGCTTAGTCACTGCATCTTGTCTTAAACTGATACGAGCACTGTGGATGTCAAACTGCAGACAGGTAGATTCGCACTGCAATTGAAATAGACTTTAGATGAAGCTGACTTTTGATCTCTCTAGAGTTGTAATTCAGGAGGACAGGCTCAAATCACTACATAGTGGAGAGCACACGTCTGGTTCAGACTTGTCTGCCGTCTCTTTCCCCTGCTCTTTAATGAATAATGAGTCCGGCGGAGTGCACTGAGTGTGTACACCCACATACTCAAGCTTCTCCCTCAGCAGAACCCCACTGCATCCGTACTGTTTGAAGCTGTTAATGTAAGTGATACTGTGAAGATTGGTTGAATCCTCTACAGGGAATGTAGCTTATTGTGCAACAGCATTTTAGTCTAGATGCAAAATTACAAGACAAAAAAAACACACAGGAAACCAGGCTTATTATTCCAAGTCTTTGCATATTTATAAAGCAGACGGTTTCTGTATCTATAAACCCTTAACCAAGCAGAATCTCAAGATGGAGACTATCAACAGTGAGTTCTCAAAAACGTCCTTCTCCGAACAGCTGCATAAAACATTTCATACAACACTTTCTTAGACTCTGAATAGCCTGAAGCAACAACACAGCAAAAAGAATTTTCTAAATCAGTATGTGTGTCTTATTTTTTAATAAAATATGTAAACATCTCTAAAACAAGATCAATTTACTTGAAGAGCTAAAAATGTTAAGATATGCTGCCTTTATTTCTAGCAAATGCAACTTTTTATATAATATATACAGTATATATATATATATATATATAGCTAAAACTAACAATCTGCCAGTGGAGGCTATTACTCACCATAATTTTTAACGTTGATGTCTCTGACATCTGCTGCATTCCTACAGTAAGAAGTGATAGCAAAGATTTATATTGTTAGAAAAGATTTATATTTTGAATAAATGCTGTTCTTTTGAACTTTTTATTCATCAAAGAATCCTGAAAAAGTATCACCGTTTCCAAAAAAAGATATTTGGCAGGTATATTAAAATAGAAACCATTATTTTATATTGTAATAACATTTTGCAAGAATACTGTTTTTTTCTGTATTTTTTAACAAATAAATGCAGCCTTGCCGAGCAGAAGAGATTTCTTTAAAAAACATTACCAGTCTTACTGATCCCAAACTTTTGAGCGGTAGTGTATATATATATATATATATATATATATATAGAGAGAGAGAGATTTCAAGCTCTCAATGTACATTGATTGCCTGGGAGTTAAACCCATGACCTTTGTGTTGTTAGCAGCATGCTCTACTGTGAGCTACAGAATTCATCTTTGAAATATTCTGTAGCACCTGTTAGATATATTTCATACAGCTTTGCTGGATTTCCCAGGCTTAGCAGGCAGATACGAGATGATTAGCAGGGCTCTGATCGTGTAATATGCATTTCAAACCACAGCCGTACACACCCGAGAACTCCCTCTTTACACAGCTTTTGTTGCTCTATAATCCTGCTATTAGAGTACTTCATTCTCTCTTTCTCCTCCTCAGTATCAGCAGGAGATTGCTGTCCTGCAGGAAAAGCTGCGTATTTCTGCTAAGAAGCTGGAAGAGTATGAATCTCGCATAAAGAGCCAGGATGACCAAACCCAGAAGATGCTCTTGGAGTACCAGGCCCGGCTTGAGGACACGGAGGAGCGATTACACAAGCAGCAGGATGAGAAAGAGCACCAGATGAAGAGCATCATCACCAGGTGAAGATTTGGATTTGAGGTGGTGTCCGGTCTAGAAACTGAAACATTGTAGGTTCAAATCCCATAAGGGGTGATCCATTAGATATTACAAGGGTTGAAAATTAACTGTTTCCTAGATATAACCTCTGATGGTATTTAAAGTATTACGCTCTAGTTCAGTTAAGCACTTAAGTAGCATCTGAAATTTTATGTTTCAGGTTGATGTCAGTTGAAGAGGAGCTGAAGAAAGATCACACAGACATGCAGGCCATTGTAGACTCCAAACAGAAAATCATCGAAGCCCAGGTGAATTAAATATCTAATCACCTTTTATATGTCTTTAATCATTTTCAAGTCATGGCTGTGTTTATCGTAATCAAATAGTTTTCATGATGCCGTTCAGCTGGTGCATTTAAATCCAGATGCTTAATTTAAGTGAAAAATATTAGCGTTGACGCTATACTCCATTGAAAAGTATTTTAAGCAGCAATTATCAAATTTTTACATAATTATTATATGGTTTAATGAGCTCATATTAAATGAGACACTTATGGAATATATTAATGAATACTAAAAGTATTTGGTTACACAGCAGTGCTATTTAAGTGAACTGCAAAATGTTTTAAAATATACACTTTCCTGTATACCTATACTACTGTTCAAAAGTTTGAGGTCAGTGATTAAAAAGAAAAAATAAATAAATAAATAAATATTTTATTAAGAAAGTATGCATTAAACTAAGTGACAGTCAAGACTTTCACTGAAAATTCTGTTTTGCTTTTTAATGCTTTTTTTTAAATGCTTTTTAATAATTATTTATTATTTTATTAAATAATATAAAATTAGTTTGTAAGACTTTTTAATTTAACTCAATAATTTTAATGATACTGAATTAATAAAGCCAATAAAATAACCTCACCTTTATTGAAAGTAAAGCAATGAAACTGGACGGAAAACATGTTAATATTAAATATCAATATATTATTTTTAATCAGTTCTATGCAACAGAATCAAATTTAACTGTTTGTTGTTGTTGTTGTTGTTTTTTTAATTATCCAAATAATGTAAAGTCCTACAAAGCTATTATTATCAGAGCAGGTGAGCAGGATATATATATATATACAATTCCATTGCAGCAAAAGATGCTTTTTGGATCATTCTCAAATCAGGCTGGAGAACATGATCATCAGTCTGTGTCAGCTTGAGTGCAGCTGTCATTAAGGGTGCATACTGAATAGTAAAAAAAATCAATGATAACTTTTCACTCAAGTTGTCATGCTGATAATATGATTTAATGTATAATTTTCTATCAAACAAGAAAAAAGCAGCGTTTTCACTAATGGTCTTAAATGTTTGTTTCGATTGTCAGCTACTTGTTTGCAGGGTCATAGCGCCCTCTTGTGTTTGGTTTAGATTTCAGCATGATGTTATGAGTTGGTCTCTGAGGTTTAATGGTGTTAATGTATCTGAAAGTTTAATGATGAACACCCGTGTCCTCCGGGGACAATCAGCATCTTTCGTAAACAGTTTGATGAGCATAAAAACCACCCACTGTGGATTCATTTTAGCACTCATCAAATTCATTAAAGACTGTTTACATCATAGATTTATTTTCTAAAAGACAAGGAGAGAATACCGCCGTAGCTGCATGAATTTTAATTTAAACTCTGTAAATTCATTTTATGGGTTATAGACGGAGTAATTAGTCTGTAATGTTTCAGACAAGAGAGTGCCAGTCACCTTGCGTCCATTGCAGAGTACAAAGACTTTAATTAAACATTAAATATCATACACTGTTAATCACCTTCTCCTATCTGACCTCCATTAATGGTCACTCCCCACAGGAGAAGAGAATCGCATCCCTGGACGCCGCAAACGCCCGGCTAATGAGTGCTCTGTCTCAGCTGAAGGATCGTTACAGCATGCAAACGAGGAACGGCATCTCTCCCACAAACCCTACCAAGCTGCAGATCACGGAAAACGGTGAATTCCGGAACAGTAGCAACTGTTAGCGTGGACACAAACACACACAGGCTTACGGGCCTAGTGACGGACAAGGGCTATGGGTAACTCTCTTACAGTGCGGTTAAAATTACTTCACAAAGTCCCTAGTACTGGGTCGAAAATAACTATTTTTGGGAACTAATTGGATAGGACATTTAAGAGTTGCACAATGTTGTTTTTTCGCTCAGTGTATAAAGGCTAATGTGTCTTTTTGAATCCTTTTAGATTTGCCACGCAAAGATGTCCCATGATGCTTCATTCATAGCCCTTGTCACGAGAGCCACTCGGGTCACTGATGTAAGCCGTGACCAAATTCTGTATCACCTCTAGATTTGAACTGTGCACATACACCTCTTGATTGTACTTAGCATGATAATAACAACTCATACGTATGTAATTATTTGTTGAAACACTATTTTCCGCTTTCTTTTTATTGTAACTTTCATGTAAACATCCTTTTCTGACCATTTTTGTTGCTTGCGTCACTCCACGGCAGCAGTAGCACAAACCGCTCGCTTTTTTTTGTAAGGTTAGAGAGGACTTTTAAACATCGCATTTTGTTGCATACTTTTTTTGTATGTGCATAACATTTTAGTCTATATAGAGGCAACGCGCCTCATTAATGTATATAGTTTTTTATGGACTTTTCAGAGAAAAGAGATTTAGTTTTTTTTCATACGGTCTGTATTTCCCGTGCTGAGGTCTGCTGTACTTTATTAACGAAAAACAATGTAAGCTGCCATTATACATTCAGGTGCTGCTTCTAGACAGGGCAAAGATGACAACACACTTTAACCCCTCTGCATCAACGCCGTGGATAGAAATGTCCTCACACTGCTTGCTGTTCACGTGGCCAGTATTAGACTCAGTATCTAACATCATGCCTACAGTACAATCAGTGCGTGTCCCCTACGATGTCTTTCTTCCACTCTATGCACTTTCTATAGCATTAGAATGGACCCTTTAACCAAAACCTGCTTCTGTGGACTTGTTATAAAGGCTATTCAGAGCAGCAAGTATGAAGCATATAGCATTCAGCACTTCTACTGGGTGATAAAGGTTTGAGTTGATGTGTGAAGTGTATTGTGGCTGTTTTTCGCTTAAAGGTTGCGATGTTTCCTGCTCTTTTCAAATGCGGTTTGCATCAAACAAGCTGGAAGTCAGTGCAGCGCAGCAATAGTTGCATCAACCCTGCAGACAGGACCTTTGCTCCGGTATCAGACGAGCCTGTTTTAGCTTCACTGAACTTTATTCAAATCAGGCTTATGGAGAAGAGTTTGAAGACTGTCAGTGTTTCTTTGTGTATAAATGTCAAATCAAACATCTCCATTTTTCAGTATTCTCATTTTTTTAAATTTATCATACAGGCTTGAGAGAAAGTATGCTCTGTTTAACTGTTGTTTGGAATTGATTTTTTTTATTTATATTTTAAATTATGTTCAGTTGATTTATTTATTCAACTATATTTGTTGTTATAACCCCAAAATTAAGAGTACTTGTTTAAGATTGAATGCTGGGTGTGTCCAATGTTGTTAAAGTCAGCTTGAAACAGAAGTTGAGCTCATTTTTTCCATATTGTGACATATATCCAGGTGAAACAGCTTCTTGAACGAAATAAAATGTAGGGCAGGACTTGATTTTATTGATGGAGAATTGAGTGGATTGTTGGATCGTTGTTGTTTGCTAATTGCTGCAATCTCATTTGAGAAGAGAAGAGATTTCGTTGCAAGGGGAGAGCACATGAGAGCACATGAATTTAAAAAAATGTGGATTGTTGGATCGTTGTTGTTTGCTAATTGCTGCAATCTCATTTGAGAAGAGAAGAGATTTCGTTGCAAGGGGAGAGCACATGAATTAAAAAAAAAATTATATATAATGAATCATTTAAAGTAAACACTGCAATATTCCATAAAAAAAAGAATTGACCATTTTGGTTTTATGGTGACTTTACATTTCTTTAAAATTGAAGATTTTTTGGATGTTAAAATACCATTGGTGTGAGGTTGACTGTGTTTGTTCAAACAATCGAATCCGAGAAACCTGTCTGAAAACATTATATTTGCTGTGGCGGTTAGTTATACTAGTGATGCAGAAATTGCATACTTCACTTTTAAGACTTAAGGTGAGGTCTCATTTACCATTGTTCTGTAAATTTTCGTGGGCAAAATCCATTCATTACAAAAGGAATCAGTAATTTCATGTGTGGCCGATATATTTCCCAGTGTGGGGTTCGCAACGGGTTCAGGTTGGTCACGTGAATTCACCAACGCTGACCAACAGAAAGCTGCTTGGATTGAAAGTGACTTCTGTGTGAGTTGTGCTTCATATATCACTACACTATTCACTATAAACAGTGGACCTTTTTGCCTGCAAATGTTTGCCGAAATTTCGATAATGTGACCACATCTTTATACTAACCTGTTTAAATACAGAGAAATTGAAAACAAGCAAACGAAACATGTCTGGACTTCCTGTAACATAAATGTTTAAAGGCAATAGTATGGCACATTAAAACACTTTTTCTTTTTTTTTTACTCCCTTAATATGTTATGTGAAAGGCAAAGGGCTGCTGTTTAGTGCCACTTAATTTAAAGGAAGACACCTTTTCCTGTTTGGCATGATTATATATCAAACACCATGTAAAAATCTGCTTTACCTCTACATCTTTTGTATGTATGTTTCAGAGCTACGCTGACAGTTTTGCCCACATGTACATACCTGAACAGAAGACATACCAATATATAAGAAGTAATTTGTGTTGAAGAAAATGTTCAGTGCAATTCATGTGCAATTGCCTCTAGAGTTATTAAAGTTTTATTTAGCTATTTCAGGGTTCTTACTTTATCTGTTAGTTTACTGTACAGTCCAAGAAAAATACTGGTGTTGAGAAAAAGATATATTGTTTCACCTGTGTAAAGTCAAGTAAATGCTATTGACAGAATGTATATATCCATGTAGAATGCCATTGTCAAGATTGGTGCACTTCAGTGAGTGCCATTCAAAATAAAAGCAAAATATTTGTCCATGAGTGTCATCACTAAAGTCTTTCTTTAAAACATCAGCTGTAATACAACAAAATGAAATATTTGTGATTTATATATTGTAAAAACCTTTTATTTCATACGAAAACACTACTACTTTTGAATGGAAATCAATGGAGAAGGATGTTTTTGTGTAATTATGGCTAACTGGACCATGCTAACCAGTGAAACTTCGAGCCTTTGGCAAAACCTTGACCTCTTCATAATGGTAATATCACAGTCTATTAAATATGTAACAACTGTGATGTTTGAGACCATATTGCCATCTAGTGCTCTTCAAGTGGAAGTGCACAGTTTTTTTTAAATTTTGTTATTAATTTTAAGGCACATATATATTGATTAGATACAGTATATTGATCCAATTTGTATAATTTAAGATGTTGATCAAAACAACAGAATCATATTCACAAACTAGATTAGCATTTTCTGAAGAAAATAGCAGTGCTTCAAGGTAGTTTAAGTAAGGCGTTGGTTTTGCAAACGAGAATAAACAAGATAAAATGTACTTTAAACATTTTTAATCAAACATTTTAATTTAAAACAGCCATACAAGCGTGTGTGTGTGTCTATGCATACAAGGGCGTGAAATATAATATTGTGAGAAAAGATTCACGATATACTTTATAAAGGCATCAAATGGTTTTGACAGGATTGTGCTAAAGTTGTACATTTATTTAGGCCTATTTAAGTATTTAAGTTTGGATTTAGGGATGACAGCCTTTTTAATATTAAATAATATGCAAACAAAACAGGCACATGTTTATCTCACGTCAGCCTCATAAGTAAAAGGGGCAAATAAATGTTTAAAATATGTAAACAAGACGAGACCAATTACAATTTGCCTTGAAGGTTCAAGACAAAAGGCCAATTGAAATGTAGTATGCAAATATTGCGATGACGTCGACGCCGTTGATTAATTGCAGTATTGCACCAAGAACACTGCATCGATGAAGGTTTTGTCAATGTAAGATTTACTAAGTTTAATTTCACAATTCTGTAAGTGTAATGTTTACAACAACTGAACTAGATTACACACCATAAAACAGCACAGAATGGAGCAGTTTAGACTTAATTAAGAGCACAAATGTCAAGTAATCTGTATGGTTTGTTACAACACACTCAATGTTTGATGAATGTCGCTGCCCAGCAGAAATGTTTGTCACTGATGTTTGAGACCCGAAGCAAAACGTGTCACAACCATAGACTGTATAAAAACATGGACGTAGTGTCCGTGACATCACCCGTAGGGTTCCGAAGATAGTTTTTGAAGCTCAAAAGTGGGCGGAGGCGGCCGTCGCCATCTTGGCAGCGCGTCACCGCGCGTCACTC
>NW_015555768.1:2841238-2859448 GCF_001515605.1 Sinocyclocheilus anshuiensis | reverse complement strand
TAGCGGCCAGTTGATGAATTACAGTTTAAGTCACTTCCTTGTTGGCTTCAGGAGAGAGAGCGGGAGGTTGCCGCTCGGTCACAACCATAGACTGTAAAAAAAAAAAAAACATTGACGTAGTGTCCGTGATGTCACTCACAGGGTTCAGAAGAGCATTTTTTGAAGGGCAGCCTAAAGTGGGCGGAGCCGACCGCCGCCATCTTGGCAGCGCGATAACAAAGCACTGTAAACAAGCAACGACTAGATAACTTGGCAACAATAATTAATCGTAAATAATCTTTAAAGGTTTTTTTTTCTTTTTATAATGCAGATGCCAGCTCTCAGTCTAGGGCTGCCCACTTCTGCAAGTTGTCTGCTTTGTTTGTGCTTTGATTTGAACGAAAACAACGTATCCATGTGGTGCGGCTGACACAGAACAACATACGCTGTTTGCGTTCAGTGCATATTCTCAAAAATGGCACTACGGTGACACGGAGGAGACGAATTGTTGAATAAAGTTTTTTTCTTTTGCGCACAAAAAGTATTCTCGAAGCTTCGTAAAATTACGGTTGAACCCCTGATGTCACATGGATTATTTTACCGATCTCCTTGCTACGTTTCTGGACGTTGATCGTGGTAGTACCCTTGCTGTCTATGGGAGGGTCAGAGAGCTGTCAGAATGCATCAAAAATATCTTAATTTGTGTTCTGAAGATGAACGGTCTTTGTCCTCTAGCACAAATAAAATTTCAGTTTAAATTAAAATCTAATTTCAGACAGTGTTTTGGCTCGGTTAAAATCGCTGATTTTGGCTGACATTTAAAAACAGTAATGATACAAAATCTCCCCTATTAAACAGTACAGCATAGACTGTCAGCTTGTGCCAGTGACTGATATATATCTCTCAGTAGTTTTTCCACATATCTTGAAAATTAAACAATTTCCCCAGTATAAATGTTTGACAGTGATGTAATGAATCATTTTGAGGTATTTTCCTTTCCCCCGTAATCACTGTAAACTCCTCATGGCCCTGCAGTAATGGCTTTCAGATTGCTGGTCCTCTTCATGATGTTTGGTACGAACAGCAGTCCGGACGCTCTCTCGATGCTCTCAATGGGAACCAAGAAGCGTTCCAGTGGAATCTTCTCATCGACTGGCATATTGGGCATCACATAGGACCGCAGCTCCATGTCTCCCCTCGGCTTTTCCAGAATCACCACCTTCAAGAAGTGAGTCGGCACAGCTACATGGTTCTTTCCCAAAACCTGATACTTCACGTACATTTTCCCATCAGGTTCCTGTCTGTAGGTGCATGGAGGGAAAAATTAGGTTCTATTAATTAATTAAATACGTTCAAATATCTTGATTTCAGGCATGTGGCTAATTTAAAATACCTTGAACAGTGGTTCTCAAGTCGTTTTGTCTCAGAACCCAGATTTTACATTTGATTTAAGCAGTGAGCCTTGCTATGGTATAGTCTGGTGATCTTCCAAGATAATTACGTGTTATTTAGTTTCCCTTAATGGCATAACATACAGGCGGTGCAGATTTGAGAGCATATTGAGAGACTTTTACCGGGGTAAGTAGAGTGGTCCAGTGCACACAAAGACGTTCTGGGAGAGAGCAATATTTCTCCAAGTTAATCCATGCGTTCTGGTTTAGATGAGGATTCTGTGGGGAAAGATATCCGCAATATTATTGGCCATAATTACCCATGCAAACAGAAAAATAAGCAGTTAGCAAACTTTTTAAATGATTGGTGGTTTTATGGATTGTATAAAATAAGGTGCTCATGGAAATCTACCCTACTATTTAGTTCCAACACCAGGGTTATGCAAAATTCTGAATTAATGAATTACTTCCATTTCAATTAATAAGTAAGAATTTGAATACCACAGAATGAAGAGGAATTTCAATAATCCAAAACAAGTTATGCCTATTTATTTTTTTATATATTTAAAATACTGTTTTCTTAATTGATTAGACGTATATAAATTCAGTAAAGGTTTAATTATTAATAATAAGGAAATTATTAATAAATAGACAAAAATAAGTTAAATTCATTGTTATAGGTGAATTTTATGAATTTTCTGATATATTTTTTCTTTATTGATTATAGACATAAATTCATTAATTGATAATAATAAACCAATTATTAATAAATATTAAAAATAAATTAAATGCATTGTTATAGGTGGCATTTTAAACAGTGATTATTAATATATATTTATTTTCTGATATATAAAAAAATCTTGATTGACACTGACACTTATATAAATTCAATAATGGTTTAATTATTAATACTAAACAAATTAATAATCAAAAATAATTTAAATACTTTTAAACATTGATTATTAACATCATCTATCATTTATATATTATTTTATTATTTGAATTTACTATAAATTCAGTAAAAGTTTAATTGTTAAAAATAAAATTATTAATAAACGATTCAAGTTCAGAGTTTGAATAAACACTAAAAAGTAACAAGTAAATACTTTTTAGGTAGCATTTTAAACTTATTAATAATGTCATCTATTGTTTATTTTTTGACATGTTTAAAATACTTTTCTCTTAATTGATTAGACATTTATATAATTCCATTAAAGGTTCAATTACTAATGAAAAATAATCGTTGAAAAATAAATATTTAAAAATAAGATAAATACATTTTTATATGAGGCATTTTAACAATAGATTATTAATATCACCTAAGGCTAAAATTTCATTTACCTTCATTCCTTGATCTCCATGAAGAGGATTGAGCAGCTCTGTAAGGAGGACTCACCTGTCGTGACACATTGCTCAGGTAGAAGGTGTCATCCATGGCTTTCTGACTCCATTTGTGGTTGGCTGCTGCGGCCAGGTGACCCCTGTCAAACCCACTGCCCTTGTAATCCGCATTGCTCGATCTGTGGTAAACATGAACCGAGTCGTCCTCTTTGAAATCGCAGAACTTTCTGTCCGAAGTCCCGGTTACTGTCTCGGCGTTGAGCTGCTCTATGACCCAGGCTGCGGTCCTGTTTCTGGGGTCGTATGAGGTCACGTAAGACTCTCTGCTCTTGATGTTGGACAGGGAAGGGAAGGGAAGGGAAGGGAAGGGAAGCCGTACTTCATCACAGCAGTGGATCTGTTTACAGTGACCTTTCCTGGCTGGTACGGGGTAATCTCTGACGCTGCGTCGACGCTCGGGATCGGGATGACTGGTACACGGTCCAGCAGTCCACCGCTGTGGCTCGTATCCCGGTTTTTATTAAAGCGATCGCAGGCTGCTGTCAAGGTGGCACCGATGCCTATGCCAGCTGTCACTGACAGCCCGGATAAACCCCACCGCGAGCAGAAAACACTGCATCATACACGCTTAGTAAATACGGTTAATTAATTTATCTGAATAAAGTGCTGTTACTTTGCCCACCGTATATTTACATAACCCATGTGAGTCAGTCGCACCGGCAAAGCAAGCGCACAGGAAATGTAGTCGCATATTTATGACATCATGCTTTTTCTTAAAAAGGCAGAACACAGTTTCAGAATTAAATCTTCCTCCATCTCCGGATCACTTCCGGTACTACCGTCACTTCCTTCCATCAATGCTCCAGTCACAGTCCAGTGTCCCAGAATTAAAGTTACAGGGTCATTCCTACTATGAAGTACATTTTCATGTCGCAAACGCTTCTAAATAGTGGAGAATATTCAGTTTAACTATTGGTTTTTTCACAATTAAGTTAAATATTTTTAGTAATTTTAAACTTAGGTTTGAGCTGGTGTTTCATCATGTACCCCTTTACACTTCTAAAATGGAAAAAATATTTTTTCAGAAATAGTTTACATTAATTCCGTTAAATATTTAAATGGGTTTTCCTCAAAATCGCTTTCAAGCCTGTTATTGCTTTGTAATCAGTGTTATTCTAGTATTTTTTTAGGTACTATTGTAGTTTATTAAAATTTAGAGCTTGTACTTTTTATTTTCTGTTTTGTTTTATTTGAAAGATTTAGACCTTTGTTGGTTTTGTCTTTTTTTTTTAATCTAATTTTTGTATATACTTGTATCAGTGAAAGTGGCGTGACGTGTGGCCAAGTGTGAGATCCCATACTCGGAATTTGTGCTCTGCATTTATCCCATTCAATTGCACACACACACAGTAGTGAGTAGTGAGCACACACGAGCGTTGTACATTCACTCCCCCCACCTACAATCCCTGCCGATACGGAGACTCGAACCCACGACCATTGGTTACAATTCCGACACTAGATCATTAGGCCATGACTGCCCCAGTCATCCATTGTCAGTCTAGTTACACTTAATTAGAAATGTAATCTTGGAAACTAGCTGAAATAGCTTTTTTTAAGTTTCAGTTACCCTTTATTTTATTTACATTTTTTATGTAGTTAGTTTTAGTTCATAATAATAATTAAGGGTGGGGAATTAAGTGACATTATTGTATGAACACAACAGCTCAAACATTGCTAAGTATTAGCAATAGATGTGATGCATTTTGTGATGTTTTAGATATTATCATTTTAAAACATTCCATGCTGGTTGATAATAATCTAGAAATATCAACACTACAAACTATGCTTTAAAAATATTTCAAAATTAACTTCAAATTGACAACTTAATGTAAGCAAACTGTCAATCCCTCACTGGGCAATTGCTAACTTTAGCTCTTTATTTCCATCAGCATATTTCTGAAAGTCTGCTATATACAGTAGGCATAAAAATTACAAAGTTATGGAGCTTAAATGGTGTTGTATAACATAAATGACCCTACTACATGTGCAATTACCCCAACTGGAATTTCCAGTGCTAATTACATAACATGCTGTATGTTATATAGCATGCAGTCTGTTTCTGTGAGTATGTATTTAACTCGTGCTTGGGTAGAACCTTATATTTTTTTGTTTCCACCTGGCATAAGCTCTGCTGACTCAAGTTGTGTGGTAAGGATTTATTTATTTATTTCAGTGCAGGTGGTTAGAGCAATGCAAACGGCTCAGCACATTTGATTCTGGGTCTGTAGACATATATGTGGCTGATTCACCTTGTGAAACGTTCTAAGGAATAAAAATGATATTAATTACCCTTATTAGCTGCTGTGACTGTTATGTCGGTGTATGCTGCATCAGACACTAAAAATATATGCTGTTAAAACTTTAATTTGCATATAGAAGGACAGAGTCTAAAGAAAGACAATTCACTCATGTCTCTTTGTGCTTTCTGATTGTCAGGTTTTATTCATTTATAATATTTATTCATAGTACTTTATTTACCCTGGCTCATCATGAATGTAAAGCATTTGTAAATATGAAATACATCAAAAAGCCCATGAGCCGCTAAAGATTTAGACATTTCTTTGAGACTCACGCAAGGAAAATAAAATCAATTATTTGAAAAATAACCGGATTGCATGATATACAATGTGCCGACTTTCAATATGTATTTTTAATTGTTAATCTGAATGGCCATTCTAATTGTACTGATTAACGATGCATTTTTTTTTTCTGTGCTTCATAATTATTTATTTATTTGGGGTTCGTGGGACTTATATCACTGGTATCATTACAGAAGTGTGTTAATAAGCAGTCCTGAATGGTCATATCTGCACTGATGAATACATGCCAGTAACAATATGATGTGCGGGTTACATTGAGCTAAAGCTGTGCATGTAATGAACCGTTTATGCTTTATGTTTTAAATGTAATGATATGGATGGAGAAATATTCCAGATATCTTAGAGATGCAATCTGCTGTATCATCAAATATAGTTTTACCATGGTGTGAATACCATATGCACTGCAATAAAGGCTGCAATGTCTTTACAATGGTAACATTTACTCAACAAAAATAACAATTTCTACAAAAAATATTGAAATAATATAATATACAATACTTCATATTTCCTTTCAGATAGACCGATATATATATATTTGTTCAGTGTGACAATTTAAAACCTCTTTCTAAATTCCATAAACGTAATCTCAAACACAAGCTAGAGACGTTCATTCTTCATACTAGCGGGACGGCGATTAAACATCTTTTCCATTGGTTCTACTTGTTACAACCTCAATGGCAATAAAATGCAAGAAAAATGCAGCAATGAAAGGAAATGTAAAAACAAGTCTTCAAGAGAAGAAGAATAACTTGGCATAAGTAGGCTTCCGTGATATCGACAGTTTGTTGTTCGCTAAAACAAGCTAGCTAAATGCGGTGCTTGTACCTCAGTGAGCGTCAGAACTACAGAGAAAGTAGAAATGCAAAGGAAATGAAACTGCATCTATATATTTCCCCACTTTCTTTAGAGTTTTGTGTAGAGTGAGCTGAAACTGAACTTAAGTTCTTTTTATTCTGTTTTTGGTATAAAGTTCAGGCGATCAGTGTTGCTAGTAGGCAAGCAATAAACTGCTCGTCTCATGAAGGCGTTTTGACCTCAGTGCTGCCGCCGCCATTTCCAAAAAAGATTTCAGCACCGTGAGGCTGGGTCCGTACTCCGTACGGGTTCAGGCCACTCTCTCTCTGTCCGCAGGGTTCAGCCCTTTGGCCTGCGTAGACTAGAATCGATATCAGGACTAAGATGGGTTTCTAGGTGCTGGCTTTAAGCAGGCTGTTGGCTAGAAGGCAGAGCAGCAGCGTCAGTGTGCTGAGGTAGCAGCCCGATGCACCATCGCACCCTTTCTCGCCCTGGCAGCGTGTCTGCTCACACAAAACACCCCTAAAGCTGGGTGGACACACGCACTTCTGATTCTGGATACAAGAGCCGCCGTTCTGACACAGGAAGAACTCGTCGTCGCACACGTTTGCTGAAGAAAGACAGAGAGGAGATTCTCATTAATGACGTTACATATCTAATCTTACATGTCTCTAAACATAAAGATAGATCATGTTTTAAGGGATTGTTCTATTGTCTTAAAGTTACATTTTTCATCCTAAATGTAGGTAGTCATTTAGTAGATATATTTTACTCATAGTGACTTAAGGTGTTCACATTGACAGTTAACTGGAAGGGATTCATTTTCAGTGACTAAGAGGCCACAGGTTCTCTGTGTGTGTGTGTGTGTGTGTGTGTGTGTGTCTGTGTCTGTGTCTGTGTCTGTCTGTGTGGGCCAGAAAACTAGTGTATGTACGCTACCTTTCAAATGTTTCGGTAAAATTTAAAAAATGTTTTTTTAAAACTTTAAAAAAAGTATTTTATGCTCACCAAGCATTTATTTGGTCAAAAATAGTAAATAACATAATAAAAGTACATAAAAATGATTAAAATCAATTTTGAAAACAGTTCTGCTGCTTAATATTTTTTGTTGAAACATGATACATTTCTTTTTCATGATTATTTGATGTATAGAAAGCTCAAAAGAACAGCATTTATTTATTTATTTTTTGTAGCAATATAAAAAACATTTACATCAATTTAACGCATACTTGCTGAATAAAAGTATCAGTTTCATTAAAAAAATCATAATAACAGAAAATCTGAATCATATATCAGAAAATAAATAATATATATTAATAATAAGTGTTTAAAATGCCACCATTAAATATTTAATAATAATGTGTTTATTATTAGAAATGAATGAATGAAACCAAACCTCACAGAAAGCTGAATTGGAATTTAAAAACCAGTTTAAACTTTTTATATAAGTTTATGCGACGCTTGCATGAAAACCAGGTCTAATTACAGCAGAGATGATAATGATGGTAATGATCTGTGAATGATCATAATTTGTGTAAAATCCTAGGCTTGTCCTGATCCCCCAATAATGATAGAAATCTACAGACCTCCACCAGTCTTTTGGAGACTGGGCATTTCAACTCCATGTACACATACTTTTCAGATCATTTTGTATAAAGCCTTAATCAAAAAGAACTGGGAGAAGAACTGGGAGCTGTCACAGTCACGTGTATATTTGTAAACAGTAATTTCATCTGTAGAGGTGGGTTGTGATAAGCTAATGTAGGTTTTGGGCTGTTTTCTAGTCCTTTGCGGACAGGGTTTAAATATACAGCCAATTCTTTGCCAGGTTTGAACCAGCAACACCTTCTTACCCTACCTCACTGCTTTAGCCACTGTCACCCCACCCACAAGTGTCTATAATGCACAGCTGCTGCGACCAGCAGGCTGTTGTTGGTAGTACAACAGCAAAGACCTCTGTGAGTAACAATGTTGCTCATATGTTTGAGTGAAATGACACCCATATGTTGTTCGTTCACAACACTTCATTTGTTTTTCGAGTGGTATCATCCATCACAGAATGACTAAGCCTGTGTTTAATGCTTTTGTGAAGGAAGTGTGACTTACGCACGCAGCCTTGCTTCCAGGTATATCCAGGCAGGCAGTCCTCACACTTCTGGCCCGTGGTGCCCTCTCTACACTGGCAGAAGCCTGTGTCATTGCACCGGGCGTGTAGAGAGCCCAGCTGATTACAGTTACACTCTGTGTATAGAAAATTGTAGACCAACTGTAGATTATTTTTGCTGAAACCTTGAAAAGGAAGGCTGTGTTCTCTTTCTTTTGTGATAGATTTCATTGAACTATGAAAACACTGTAACTTTCAGAACTTAAAACTCATAAATAGCTTGTTTCATGCTTACCAACATTACTGCTCTGCATATTCTTCAGAAGGATAGGTAGAGACCATTTTTTTAAAACTATGTTCCTGATGGGGCAGTAAAACCATATTGGATTCAACAGGAAACCTGCAGCTCTTAAAAAAATAGTTCACCCAAAAAATTAAAATTTGCTTAAAATGTTCTCACCCTCAGGCCATCCAAGTTGTAGATGAGTTTGTTTCTTCATCTGAACAGATTTGGGGAAATTCAGCATTACATCACTTGCTCACCGATGGTCCATCAGTACAAAAATCCACCCCTGTTGTCCTCCCACATCAACGTCCTCCAACACATTTCTTTAGAACTGCTTTGGACTGTTTTCACTTGTAAACTATGGTTGATCTGCACATATTTCTCTCCTGATCCAGACAAGATGACATTTTCTTTTTCTCCTCTATATTGATAGAGGGCTTGTATTTTAGCCAGAAGCAACATTTTGAAGTTAAAAATGTCTTAATGATTAGTGGACTGGAATCATGTGGATTACTTGTGGATTATTGTGATGTTTATATCAGCTGTTTGGACTCTCATTCTGACAGCACCCATTCACCGCAGAGGATCTATTGGTGAGCAAGTGATATAATGCTAAATTTCTCCAAATTTGTTCCAATGAAGAAACAAACTCATCTACATCCTGGATGGCCTGAGGGTTAGTACATGTTTTGCAAATTTTACAAAACTATTCCTTTAAGTAAAAGTGCACAATAGCGCCACACAAAGGAAAGAGTGTTTACATAAAAGTCTTAAAGCCATAGCAGCAAAAATGACCTGTATAATTCTGAGAGTCACAAAAATATGTGATAAACGGTCATAAATGACTAACATTATTAGTGGACCTGCAGGAAAATGAATGTTTAATATAAAATAATATTTAAAAATTGTGTACAGTGTTTCAAAAGTTACAACATTTTGCCTAAAGGAAATATAGCATAGCCTGAAGGCAATAGGCATATATTCACATGTGTTTGCAGTTGTCAGTTTTATGTGATCAGTGGTTGTTCATCGGTGAGGTTTTGCTCTATGCATTCACAAGGGTATAATTTTTTTCATCTGGGCAGCTGTCAGTCATAGCGCAGTGATTTATGTGTGTGTATTTTTCCAGTAGAGGTCACTGTATCATTATCAAAGTGTTGTGACAGATTGCTTGAGCAGCTCTTGGAGCAGTTTTCATAAAAAAAATAAATAAATAAATAAATTATCTTAGGATTTCTAATTGAATTCCCCCCGCCACCCAATTTATTTATTTTATCCATTCTATTTACTTTTTTAATACACATTCCTTGTCATATAGTGAATGATTCATTTTATTCCAAAGAAAATATTTTGTCTTTATCAAAATGTCCAAACGCCTGTGAGTGTGACATGTATTTCCTTGTCATCACAAACCTCTCTTTTCAGTTTTACCCTGTACTGTCCACTTTCATTCAAAAATTCAATAAAAAAAAATGCAATCAATTCCTCACAGATAAAATCCAATCCCATCCTACTGCACATTGTTTCGTTTTTTTTTGTTAAATATCCGGTATTACTTTTAGTAAAATGGGTTGCATGTGGCATTTCATGTTGGCTTTAAGATCATGCACAAAAGAATACAAAATTGCTTGTTTTCAAATCACATTTCCTTTATACTACTCTCATATAGCATAATTATACAGATATTGATAAAGCTTTAAGCTGGACAGTTGAAAATGCAAGTTCTTTAGTTTCCTAGATCTTAAGTAAAATGAAGACGGGAGTCTGGGAGAAGATTTCTTGCGATTCTATAGTAAAGGCTGTAAGATGAATGAAGCATGATATTAGTATATTTAAATCCATACTTCTGTTGGACTTCAGTAGGTCAGAAATTGTCACAGGTATGGCAAGGTGGTGGCAGACCAAATGTTGGACCGTATGCACATGAGGAAAGATTTCTCGACCTTTCCAGTTCCATACATATCATTTGGCCAGAAAGGACAATTTCTGTGCAGCGTGGTGTGGGTGCGTCAGGGGAACAGTGAAACGGGTTGGCGTGGAGTGATATCTGACTGACCTATGCAAACATTCTCATCGTCCAGCTCGGCGGAAGCATTCCGGAAGTATCCGAGGCGGCAGTGCTGACAGTTCTGCCCTCTAGTGTTGTGTTTGCAGCTCACACAAGTCACAATGTTGATGAAATCAATGTAACTGCAGCGATTTGAGTGACCGTTGCACTCGCAGTCTGATGGAGAAAGAGTAGATAGGTGTTAGTCTGTGGATCAGGGAACGAGGGAGAGGAAAGGGAAAAGACACAGGAAACTCATGGATGAGAGGACATGGGCATGACATGTAGACTCTAAGAAGACTATAAACTAGGCTAAGACTATTTAGCCAGCAGGAAAGGCTGGCAGGTATTTAACACTACCTAAAAAAATAATGTCAATTAGATTACAGACCATATTAGCTAGTTGATTTCCAGTCCAGCCTTACTGACAAATTCTACCTTAACAACTGTTGCTCTCCACTATGTCATCAGATGAGTTATTGCTTTTATCTAATGTAAGTTTATGGAGAATTTCTGGGATCATTTAAAAAAACTATTTTACAGATACAGAATTTTACAGAAGTACAGGCTGTCACCTTCATTCCCAAATAAACATGCATGATACAGTTGCTTGAAAGTAAATTAATGTTATGTAATTGACATGTTGTTATACACTAACTAAAATGTTGACAGTTTTATAGTATATTGGTATATTGTACAAACTCTAGAAACACCAATGTTATCACTTGTTATCACTATCAAAAAAGGCTTTCCTTTTTTTATTTTATTTATTTTTTTATTTTTGACTTTAACACGCATTTGCCTCTGTTTTGATTGATACTCTTTGCAGTTTTTCATTATGTTACTGTATCGTTTAACAACTACTTGGGAAATAAAAATGTTTTGCAGCCAGTGTCATGATTCATTCCAGCCCACATAGGAATAATATCCAATAATGTTTACCACTTCATGAGCACTTTTTAATGAAAATTACACTGCTCATGGAAATCTCCAGTTCATTCCTATGGGATGTACTGTAAAGCTAGTCTGAGTCAGCAACAGTAAACCACCAATGCTTAGCGAAGGGTCAACTGTGGATCACTGTATAGCCTAGATTGCTTTCCTTATGGTCTCTTATTTTTCATTTTAATTTATGCACTATTTGCTGTAAAACTATAATTATTTGGGTTACCATCTATTTTACATTATGTGTACATACAGTGTACTTACCAAAGAAAGTACGGTTGTATAATATACCTACATGGGTTAAGGTTAGGTTCAGGGTTACCACCTAGTTATTTATAATAATAAGTGCATAGTAAGTACACGTGGAACAGGGCTGTAATAAAGTGTTGACATTATTTTGTTTATTCTAAATAATTTTATTTAAATGAATTTATTTCAAAGTTTAAGACACATATGTTAACCAAGTAATAATACTTCTTGTCTGGGGCTATTAACTATAGTTTAACTAGAACCTAGTTTAACGTTTGTTCCCTATTACTGTTATACATTGTTTTATTTATGCAGTGCACAAATATTATATTATTCCATAGAATGTTTTATCTGTAGACAAAGTGTTCTTATTAGGCCTGCACACACCAATTATTCCATTTGGCTTGTTAATAAGGCTGAATATTCAACATATGAAGTGAATTTTCTAGTGCTTCAATTTTTTTTTTTTGTTTCTCAGAAGAATACATTTTAAAGATTTCTGGGATGCTTTTACATAACAGTAATTTAGACATCTCCAAACAGACTGACTAAACAGTAGAAAGTCATTAGTATGAGTGAATAAATCCACCTGTAGGCCTTAATTAACATAGTTTAAATGGACATTAATATAACACTGATAATGAGCTGCTGTTTAAAGTTGTGTTTGAGAAGCTGATCTTTTCAATTCTTTGCTGTTTGGACACTTGGGGCTTTGAATAATTGATATGATGTTTTAAAGATGCTGGCGACGTGGGGTCCTGCTGTGTCACAGTCAGCTAAGCAGTGGGATGGGGGGTAATAGTAGCTAATTAAATATAAATGCTCAATTACTCCCCAGATTGGTGAAGGGATGGAGCGATGTTTCACAAACGATCTTGCATCTTCAGCAGACAGCTGTCTAACACACTCAACGAGTGAAAATGCAAAGTAGCTAGTTTCTAGAAGAGGACGCTTTTGATTATACAGCCTGGGGGAGATCCTTCTGTTTTCTAGCAAACACAATACATCATGAGCGGCTTACCTTATGAGACAAAGCAAAAAAAACATGCGAGCACAAAGAAAAGAGAGAGACAAGAAAGGGCGACATGGAAGAGCGTAAATGAATAACATTTAAGAAGCAATTTTTCCACAGTTTCCATATTAGTGTCTGTCCATATTCAGAAAAATGGAAATCAAAACTGAATTGTCCTTTGATAAGCATTGCCACAGGAGCGCTAATGCATATAAATACATAATTCATATAAAATGTCATTGAAACCCTGTAAATAATGCCTTTTTGCTATCTTGATTTAAAGCATCGCCTTACCTTGAAATCTGATGTACGCTATTTTTGACAACTGCGTTTTTGGCCCCCCAGGGATCAAAATCCTCTCAACAACTTCAGAATAAAAGCAACGTTATTATCTTTGTTGGATATTTGTTGGCTAACACGACTGCACTATTGGGACAAATCACTCAACAATGTGGAAAAATTCACTGTAAGGGACGAAAATGTGAAACTAGATACATTGGAATGATGCTACTGTTATTTAGGAAAACTGATACTGTAAGCAAAACAGCCTAAAACTAGAAGTAACTAGGGTTTAGAGTTTCTTTCTTGTGGATCTAATGGCAGCTAAACCAATCAATACACTACAAGCTGTAAATGTTCTTCACTAATAGATACTCCATCTCATCCACAGCAGCATTACTGGAAGATACAATGCAGTCAAGCAGAAATGCATTTTCAGACCGCAGTCATTTAAACGTTGTCAGATGAGTGCAATATCTGTTTGTGTCATTTCTATAGTGTAGCTATGCACGGTACACACACTCAACTACAAATGCTGTATACCTTTTTTCTCATAGTCTTTCTTTTCATAATCTTTTTCTTTCTTTTTTTCCTTCTCTTTCTTTTCCTCTTTGGCTTCCCTGCTCTCTCCGGTTTTCCCAGCCTCGTTATTCTTCTTAATGTCACCAGATACTGTTTACACCAGAGAGATCATGAGTGTTTGAAGAAGAACACGTCACATCGCTTTATTTTCCTGTTCATTTTATTCATTGTTCAGATGTGATACATGATTTGTTTTATGCTGACATAGTGGTTGAATATTTAAGGATATTGTTTCAAACATTTTTTCATGGAATGTACAAAAGATCTGTTCATTAACACGGTGTAATTGCAAGAGAATGTAATTAAGGCTTGAACCAAAGGAGGTCCTAATTAATTTTTTTAATCAGTTCTTTCTTTCCGAATCCGTATTGTGTATTCAAACTATTTTTGATAAACTGTATAAAACTTCAGTGTTTTGTTTTAAAAGTCTTTAAAGGGATAATTCACTCAAAATGACAAATCTATCATTATTTACTCACCCTTTTGTCATTCCAATCCCATATGACTTCCTTTCCTCTGTGGGAAAGGAATCAAAAGGAACCTTTTATTTATATAGAATATTCCAAAAAAAATAACAAAAAAAAAAACTTTTTTCCCCCATATAATGAAAGTGAATGAGGACTGAGGCTGTCATTTTGCCGAACAACACCTTTTGTGTTCCACAGAAGAAAGTAAGTCATACAGTTTTGGAATGACATAAGGGGGAGTAAATGATGACAGAATTTTCATTTACTATTCCTTTAAGAGAGGCAGGCCTCTGGCTTACTGTTCTGAAGGCAATTTGGGTTGCGTGACACAAACTTCAACAGATTACACCTCCAAAATTAACATTTGAAGCTCCTTTAAAAGTGTATCATTGTGTAATTTGCACTTTAACAGGGATTATACTTGTCAGAAAATTCTGATGTCAGATTTGCTGTGGGTACCTGGGGCTTCTGCGTTTTTATCTCTCTTCTCCAGGTTTGTTGCTGTTTTTTCCTCGGACGCAGCTAGAGGAACTTCACTGTTTTCTCCTACTTCAGACGGAGGTTTACTGTCAGGAGAATCGTTATCTTTCTTCTCCAGATTTGTTGCTGTTTTTTCCTGCTCGGTCTCAACAAGAGGAACTTCACTCTTCTCTCCTACTTCAAATGGAGGTTTACTGTCAGTCTCAGCATTAGGTTGAGGAGCAGCATCAGTGACTGTTTCTGCACCTGCTATGACAATTTGAGCACCATCACCTTGACCTTTTGGAGCTGGTTCGATTTCATCAGACACATTGGTTGCTTCTGCATCACCTGGACCTTCTGGAGCTGGTTTGATTTCATCAGACACATTGGTTGCTTCTGCATCACCTGGACCTTCAGGAGCCACAGTAGTAGTCGCAGGAGCATCCGAGTCTGAGGTTGCTGGGGCAATGGAAGCAATCTCAGGAGAAACTGTAACTATTGCTGGAGCATCTGTTACAGCTGCGATGGCATCAGTTGCAGGTGCATCACCATCAGATGCAGGAGTTAGAGGAACATCAGATGCTGGGACAATCAAATCAATGTCTGGAGGGAGTGCATCAACTGTTTTAAATGCAGCATCAGTTGAGGACACAACTGTGCTTGTAACTAAGGTTACCGCAGTATTTCCTGTAACCGTTGCACCTGCTTCCACAGGAGATCTATCAGAAACCAGTGAAACTGCATCAACAGCAATAGAGGTTGGCAGTTGGATTGTGCTAGCTGATGCTGAAGATGTTGCTTCAGAAGTTGCCATGGTTGCAGAAGGTGTTGTTGCCATGGCTGCAGAAGATATTGCTTGGGTGTCCATATTAAGTGTTGTAGCAGTGCCATCAGAGGATGAGGCAAATGAATCGGTAACCTCAGGAAGAACAGAGAGTGGATTGCTTGTAACAAAGTCAGTTTTTGCAGTCACGGTGTCGGTTGCTGTGGTGGGCACATCGGGTATCACATCTGGTGCTGCAGAAACTGTAATTGTGTACAGAGCATAAAGAGTCAGATATCTAAACCGTTCTGTCAAAAGCAGTATAGATGCCTACGGATGCCATTGGTGCCCTTTGGGCTTACATACTGTACATAATGGATGTTATTGCAGCATTTCAACCTTTGGCCATTTCCAGTTCAGCAGAAACGGGATACACAAGATCTGATCGAATAATTTCCCCCATTCGTGCCCCTGTCCAACCCTTCAAGGACAGGACTCACTGCGTTTTCCTGTTATGGTTTCATGTATCGATCTCTCTCTCCATAAGTTCAATAAATTGTCCCCTTTTTGGTCTTCCTTACCATGACCTGGTCTCTTTTCTCTTATGAAATATTTAGCAGGTGTTCATTCAATAGCTATTCAAAAATAGATCTGAAAGAATTGAGCTCCGGCCTTCAGCTGAGCCTCTACCGCCACGCCATGTGCTCTCGAAAGTGATTGTGTTTCACAATAACAGAGTATTTAATGATTTATCTCCTGAGGCTGGGCTTGCCATTTTCATAGTTATAGCTTCAGCACCATTAGGTTCGAAAAGCGATGCTACACACACCTGGTGTGAGGCAGAAATGGTGGGATAGGTGAGGTGGTGGCATATTGATTTGATTACACAAACAAAGTGAAAAAAACGTATTCACAGTCGACAAAACTGAACACCTGCTAAATAGCATATCCGATTGGAAAATCAACCTGCTTTGTAAGAGAAATGCACTGCTTGTAAATGCAGTAAATGAGCATATACTCATTGCAATAAATATATTAGTGATATCGAAATTTTCACTAAAAAATAATTAAAATTTTTTATTAAAAAATATATTTTTATATTAAAAAGTAACTTAAAAAAGAAATATGAGGCTCATATTGGTTGTTTATTATATTATATAATATTATATTATATTATATCATTTGAGCTGTAAAGTTGTCTGAATCATCCTTTTTTAGTTCCTGCAGTATTCTGGCTTTTAAAACTGTGTGCATTTTAATGTCAAGGAAAAAAACTGAATTGAAAAAGTAAAAATTACTTTCATTAGTAATCAACATAATGTCACAGATGCTGAGCTTTTGCTTTATTTGTATTGAATCCTGAACATTTTTTACAGCTGAAAGCCCATTTAAATTGGTAATGGATTGTAAAGCATCAGTGTGGCATCATCATCAAAACGCTCCACCTGCCCTGCTGACTTCAGTGCTTGATTCAAGAAGACATAGTTTAAGGAGCCGCCACATGGTACGTTACTTGGCACCCTGGCCTATATATATTAATGAGTGATTTAGCACAGCAGTAATCATGTTTAATCTCCACAACCTGCTATACCTCAGATCAGAATATAGAGCACCATTATGGCCATCAGTCATGAGTGGAATTACAGTGGAACGTGATTCCCTGCATGCACTGCAATCCTCAAGGTCTCCTATATGGTAAGGGAGAGCAAAGAAACTGGAGGGAATTTACTAAGTAGTAGTTCACTTGCTATTGGCCTTGTTTACTTGCCTATGATGACTGTCTTGTTTTTGTACCTTATATGAATTATATTAATATTTTTGCACAATTTTTACAGTGCAGTTTTTAAAGCGCTGCAGTATTTTGCTGTTGCTTAGTGAATGATATGCAGGTTTAGAGCATATCTGAAACGGTTTAGTGAATTTGCCCCACTGTTTTAAATCCTATATTTTTCAGATTTTAGATTAGATTTTGACTATTTATTAATATTTTAATTAGTTTTTATTTTTATATTATTTTACTTTTAGTAGTTTTGTTCTTCTTTTGTCTTAAATATATCTATAAAATGTATTTTTATTTCAGTTTTAGTTATTTTACTTCAAGTGACCCTAACTGAAAATGAGAAATTTAGCCTTGGCGACTAGTTGAAATAAAATGATAACATGATCAAATGATATTATTTTTCTAGTTTTAGTTTGAGTTAACAATGATACTAGACTTCTAAAGGTGTTTCAGACACCACATTTCAATTGAGTATCTTAATGTTGCTACATTACTAGCATTGTTGGGTCAAGAATTTAGAGAAATGCTCTTGCTTGTTCCTGTCTGAAATGCTTTGTGTAGAGAAGTTTTTTGTTTGTTTGTTATATCAGGTACCAAATTGTAATCATCCTACCCATGAAGTGAACCCTGGACTTATAGCATAGCATAGCATTATAAAATGAAGTCACACAAATTCAGATGTTCTAGGCTCTTCTGAAAGCTTGTAAAGATTGAAAGCGCCTTCTAATAGAATAACTGTAATGTATGCATTCTCACAACCAGGAGGGCAAGAGAACAAAACTCAGTGTATGACTTTAAACATGCTCCCTGTTGAATATTTCACCTCTCAATTATTAACACAAGTGAGACCGAATAAATGAAGAATGTCTAACCTAAATAGATGGACACATGCTTGCATATATTACAGCTCATTTCAAGGTTGAAATGTCTTTGCGAACAGAGTTCTGATGGATTTACTTTACTTAAATATCAAAACTTTAATACTGGGAGACACTGAGAGTGCAAACGTGTCAACAAATTGTGATTGTGACATTTACAGGAAGGTCTCTTACCTGGCTGGTCAGGAGC
>NW_015555768.1:2838919-2841111 GCF_001515605.1 Sinocyclocheilus anshuiensis | reverse complement strand
CCCTAGAGTTAAACAGTTGAGTTTTACCGTTTTCGAATCCATTCAGCCGATCTCCGGGTCTGGCGGTAGCACTTAGCTTAGCATAGATCATTGAATCTAATTAAACTGTTAGCATCTCGCTCAAAAATGACCAAAGAGTTTCTATATTTTTCCTATTTAAAACTTGACTCTTCTGTAGTTATATCGTGTACTAAGACTGATGGAAAATAAAAGTTGCGATTTTGTAGGCCGATATGGCTAGGAACTATAATGCTAACGGTCTAATCAGATTCAATGATCTATGCTAAGCTAAGCTAAAAGTGCTACTGCCAGACCCGGAGATCGGCTCTATTTTCAAAAATAGTGGAGTGTTCCTTTAATACCGGAAGACATTTAGAGAAAAAAGTTTGTTTGTATGTTATTGTCTTGTGCAAACTTGTCACCAAATTGTGATTGTGACATGTACAGAAAGTTATCTTACCTGGCTGGTCAGGTGCTGTGGGTACGACTGTGAGTGTTGGACTAGACGGAGATGGCATTGTAGTTAAAGACGAGGTGTCTGTCTGGCTTGAGATGGTAGCAGCTGGCATTGTGGGCAGAAGGCTTGTCACAAGTAGCACTTGGGACAGTAAAATTACAGCATTGAGTCGAGAGCCGAGAGAGTAAGTAAAGAGGGCCAGCTACCTCCTACTGTTAACACTTCTATTTTTAATTTTAGCTTTGGAAAACATACTTGTACTTATGCAAAAGAATACAAAGTCTGTAAAAATTACAAGTGGGTACATCTAGCTACATTTAGTTAATAGAAAAATGAACTTTAATCACTCGGTTTTTTTTGTTAAGAGCTGTTTTCTAGTTTTAATGTATTGCAATAAATGTCTGATGATAATGATTATTGCTTTTAGATGTTATTACTGATTTTATTATCCTACATTATATATTTTTCCATGACTAGTATAAATTCAACCACAAAGCTAAAACAGTGTAAAACACCACAGACAGGCAATGCACTATGGTCCATCTACTTCTAAACAGAAATTAAAAGGAACTTTAAAGTCAACATGAAATAAAAGTCAGCCCTATTTATTTGCCCTGTACAAGATACTGATATTATTGTAATTCAAATGTTTGTCTGGTCCACTTTCACAATCCAATTAATTCCCGACCAAGATTCATCTCACATTTTCATCCCACTAAATATCCTGTTTCCTTCAGATTCAGAATTGCATCGCCTATTTACTTTGCCCAGTACAAGTACTGATCTTATTGTGAGTAATTCAAATGTTTGTCTGGGCCACTTTTCACAATCCAATTAATTCCCAACCGAGTTTCATCCTACATTTTCATCCCACTGAATATCCTGTTTCCTTCAGAATTGCCTCATATTATGTTAGTGAAATGCATTGCGAATAGCATTTCATGTTGACTTTCATGCAAAACAGGGAGCTAAAAGCACGTCCATTAAACAAGGTTTCATAAATTAAGTCTGTATCCACCAGCTGAACTGCTTTAAGATGCTAATGCAGTCTCTGCCTGTGTCACCTGGTGTGTTGGTGAGGGATTCAGGGATCTCTGAGCCGCCTGTAGGGGCAGGAGGAGAAGTCGATGTGTCACTGGAGGTGGCCGTGTCTAGTCAGCAGACAGAAGGATGAGCTCACCATTGCAGGGATCAAATACCACGACAGTATTGCCCATCAGAGCCTAAATCAGCCTGATCTCAGCTATTCGCTGACCACAAATAAAGGGCACCGCTAAAGACACCCACAGCAATAAACAGGACAAGCACTAAAAAGCACCCAGATGAGCACAATTGTGATGAGGTATGGATTTACACAAGACGTCAGTCGGTCATAAAAACATGTCCTTATACAGCAGACAATAACAATAATGTGGTATGTCCATCATGGTCAAGGCGATCTCATTTGTTTCATAGGTTTTCATTTATACAGTTTACACATACATTTTTATACACAAATTTATAGGTATATATCAATACTGGATATTTAACTCTGCATGCTCATTTGCACATTACCTTTACCAATTTAAAAGTTATTTTTTTAAAACACAATTTTATTATGAATTTAATATTCATTTTAATATTAATTTATTTAACACCTAAATCTCTTGTAGTTAAGTGTTATATGTTATATGTAGTTATATGTATTTATGTATTATTATTTATAATATGTGTGTGTGTGTGTGTGTGTGTGTGT
>NW_015555768.1:2831850-2838907 GCF_001515605.1 Sinocyclocheilus anshuiensis | reverse complement strand
TAGTGCAGTCTTTTATGTGACTTTCAGCTAAAATATGTAGTTAAAAATCACACTAAACACATCCAATAGCATAAAAAGATAGCAACTTTTTTTTTAATTAAAAAAAAACAAATTTAAGTACACAAGTATAGGTATATTTTTAAGTACATGTAATGTAAAATTTACCAAAAAAAAGAATATATAATAAAATATAAAATGTACTATTCTATGTAATATAACAGATGTAATGTAGGGCTGATATATATTATTTTATTTATAATATGTGTGTGTGTGTGTGTGTGTGTGTGTGTGTGTGTGTGTGTGTATTTCTTTTTTATTTCTTTTTATTTAGGGTTTTTTTTTTATATCGGCCATTACATTAATATATCAGGTGAAATTATATGTATATATATATATATATATATATACAGTATATATATATTATGTTATATGTTATGTATTATACAGTATATTTACATAATTTATATTCTATGTATTCTGTTTTTATTTTAATATTGTTGTTTTATTACTGGCCATAAATAAAGGAGCATTAACCTTAAATAATCTCTGTTATTTAAAAAAACATATCGAATGCACTGTGAGTTTTCATAACATCTCTAAAGTTGTTTGTATAATAAAATGGCTTACATTTCAAATGTTAATATGACGTTGTATGTCTATCCAGTCACAGAAAAATGTACACATGCTAAAATCAGACTTTAGGTTTGAATACTGAGATCATGTTGTCATGGTAGCATCCAAACAGCACTGTTTTACCATAGTACTTTGGTTGAAGGTGTGCACCTACTAACTTGTGTATGAACTCATGTGTGCACAAACACAACGACAAAAAAAACAAAACTACCCTACTTAACGTCAAATATGCTCCTCAATTCTGGCTCAGTGCTAATCATCTCTGTCTATGCCAGAATTCACAGTACTGTACTTCAAATATGGAACGTGGCATTTGGCGTCTCATGCATGTTAGCTTGTTTGCTGTTGTCTGGCTGTCACAGTAGGAGCAAGTGTCTTCCCTTTGGAAGAGGAATGACATGTCAGCTCACACTGCGCCGGTGCTGATGGGAGCTTTGGGATTCAGCGTGGGCAGCCCACAGTGAGCACCGCAGCAGGCCGATACTTCCTGCTCTCAGGCATGCTGATGTTTTATTAAGGTTGCGTCCCTCCCCAGTGTTTCATAATTAAAGCATGGCTGAAGACACTGTTCCCTAAAATTCCATGGGTTTATTGTATTTATATGGTTTGCTAATGAAAAATGGCCCGTATTACCGATAGATGTTTTATTTAGTGTTGTGTCTTAGTGTTGTGGATGAAAATAATTTATGTCTCAGTCTCTCTGTAATAATTCAGTGAGAGATTCACACAGGGGTTTGTGTTGTTTGAGATCAGTGTTGCATTTTTATAATTATACAAACTGGTTTATATAAAGGGTGACATATCATGGAAAATAGGATTTTACTTTCTCTTTTGAAATAAGAGACTTTAATGTACTATGCACTCTTTAATACCATAATGCAATGCAAAACTTCCTTCCATCAGGATGATTATGGAAAGTCATGGCACTGACGTCTGAACCAATGAATAGTTGAAAGAAGGTTATAAAGGGTTGGAACAGCATGAGGGTGAGTAAATGATGACAGAATTTAGATTTTTGGATGATCTAATTCTTTAACATACCCGAATGACCGACCACATTTACATATCATAGTAATTCATTATTTAACATTTTTATTATTTAACATTTTACAGTTATTAATTTCCCAAAAAGGTAAGAAAATCATAACAGAGGCCATTTACAGTACATACACTACCAATCAAAAGTTCAATAAGGTCAGTAAGATTTTTTGTAAATGTTTTGAAGTCTCTTATGCTTACCCAGGCTGCAATGATTTAATCAAAAATACAGTAAAAACAGTAATATTGTGAAATACTATTGCAATTTAAAATAATTGTTTTCTATTAATTTTTCCTGTGATGCCAAAGCTGAATTTACAGCAGCCTTCTGTGTCATTCTTCACTGTCACATTATACTTCTGATATGCTGATTTGCTGATCAAGAAACATTTCTTATTATAAAAAATTTAAATCTGTTGTGCTGCTTAATATTTGTGTGTGTGTGTGTGTGTGTGTGTGTGTGTGTGTGTATATATATATATATATATATATATTTAAAAAGTTTTTGCAGAATACAAGTATTAATTTCTTTTAAAAAATGTTTTAAATCAGTCAATCAATCATACTAACTCCAAACCTTTGAGCATTAATGCACAGGGGTCCCAAAGAAGGTCAAAAAATGTTCATGAAAAACTAAATTACTTTGTGTAAAAAAAAAAAAAAGAGCCATCAGTCATGTTAACTGTAGGATATTTAAAGCTCCAAAATGAAGATACGGAGAAATTAGGTTTTCATTATTGTGGCAGATGTGTAAAATAACTGAATAGATCAAAAGAGGTTTAGGAGTTGATATGTTCTTGTTTCAACTGTGCTTTTTTTTTATATTGGTCTATGTGGACTGTTTATTCAACGCCTTTCATAACGATTTTTTAACATGCTTTTTAACATGCTTCTTAACATGTGTCACACATGTCCATTCACACAGAATGATCAGTAGAAGCATCCAGAGAGGAATTATCATCCAGTGCCTTTTACCAGGCTACTAATCAAATTAGTCTCTCGCAGTGCAGTCATGCTTTCTAGACAAAGAGTGTATTTGTGCCTGTGTGAGAGAGAGCGAGGAGCTCGGTACAGGGCTGGTGAGCAGGGAACGGGTAACAGGAGGGCAGGCATATGGCCATGAGGGGTTAACGTGAGAGCTGGAGCTCGGGCAGATTTCTCACGTCACCCCCCCCGCCATCTGCCACCGAACCAGACCAGAACCAAAAGAGCAGGCAAAGATTGACCCGATCTACTGTAGACCGCTCTCAGTCTCTGGCCACATTAGAATAAGAAAGAGTGTTTGTTTGAGAGAGAAAAAACTAACAAGACAGGCTTACAATCTTGTGAATTAATGGCTCTGTTCCAAAGTCTAGTAAGCTGACTATTTAAGGCATCATAAGTGTGCTCCTGCTGTTCCAAAAGGTAGGAAGGATGACTGTGCTGCCTTCTAAGAAAATGTCTTTTGGACAGATTCTATGGCAGAATGTATGATTCACAAAGGATGCAATGCCAAAATGCATTGTGACATTCTATCCAAGATGGTCGACAAAGTGTAAGAAATGTTGATTTATAAATATATTTATTCATTGCAAAAAGTATGGCTAAAAATAGTAAATGTAATAAAACAGTAGTCTATTTTACATAATATGTGTGAGTGCTATGTATTTTTGTGCTTATTAGAGTTTCACAAACTCTAACAGAAGAAAATCTACATCAAAAATTTGTATGTACTTGAAACAGGAACGACCAAAATCTCCAAAACTGTTTTTCAAGATTAAGTTTCAGTAGTATATGAGCATTTCAGAGTAGTGAAATGTAAGGTAACACTGTCATATTTTATAGTTGATTTGTTGTTGATGCTATTGAAATGTAGAACACACATTTATTGGATAAATTAATTGATGTTATTTAGATTAATTTGATTATTCTTTGCCATACCTTTTCTTTTCTTTATTAAGTTTTTTTAAGTATATTTTTATATTTGATATATTTTTGCATTTTATATTTAAACTACTTTAGCTCAAAAATCTAATCAAATAAAAATGTAACTCTTCAGGTTGGTCCGGTTAATGTGCATGTAGATTCTAGAGTATGCAAACAGCCAAAATTATTGGCTCATTCAAATGAAAGGCGGGGCTTCTATTCCATCACGCACTATATTGAGCCTTACCATTTCTCCCATTCAGTTTTCCACGAATGGTCTGTCTCCTCACACTGTCTCTCCTGTGTGTTTGACTTAAAGCAACTGTATGTAAGATTTTATTTTATTTTTTCAATTACCATCATTCTGATGGTTAACTGACTTTTGTTTCTTTCCCACACTCTCCCCCAAACGTCTGTTCTGGGAGAATGTGAGATTGGTGAGTGGGTATGAAATTTCGTGAAAAGGGTGAATTATTACAGCAGCAACAAATGCACATGTGCAGCTATCCACTGTAATCATGACAGTGAATTCCACTCACTTAACTGTAGACAAAACTGCATACACTTGCTTTAAGGAGTGCTGGTTGTATGACCCATTAGGTTTCTGTCTGTTTAGATCAATCAGTCACTTAGGAGCTTCTATTTCAGTTAGCATGCTGTCTTAGAAGGCAGGCGCCTATGTAGGCTGTATAAGTTCACTTGGTTTTGGAACAGAGCCAGTTCCTTGCAGTAATTATGAATAATTTCACCTTTATTACGCACAGTTGCTCACTAAATCTTCAAGATGCTTCTCCCCATGCACTGCCTCATACACTTGAGCATGAAGATGTGCAATAACATTGCCCTTGCTGGATAAATGCATGAGGGTTATTTTTAGTGTGATGGGAGGCCCACAAGATTAATAAACATTCATCATCCATTTCCTCCAAATTCCTGGTCTCTGTCTTTCTCTGTTGCCTTCTCTCTCTCTCTCTCTCTCTCTCTCTCTCTCTCTCTTTCACTCTGTTTTCCTCTCTGTCTTCTACTTTAGGACAGTGAGAGCTTTCTATCACAGTTTCCAAACACTCTATCCAGGAAAGAGGAATGGAATGAGCGGTGCTTCCATATTTTATTCCTCATCCTCTCACACAGTAAAATTGAATAAAAAATAAATAAATAAATGACACTGGATAGCAGTAGGGTTCAATCCCAGGACTGTTTGGAGATCATTTTGGTAATGATGTCTTGATTTGCCCCTGAAGCACATATGCTGATAACCTTCCCGTTTCAGTGTGACGAGTGCAGAGGTCACTGTTGCTGCAGTCCTAGCAGGGGTGCCCAAACTCGGTCCTGGAGGGCCGGGGAGCAGGTTTTGTGTGAATGGGCCTAGAGCAGGGGTGCTCAAACATGGTCCTGGAGGGCCGGTGTCCTGCAGAGTTTAGCTCCAACTTGCCTCAACACACCTGCCTTCAAGTTTCTAGTATGCCTAGTAAGAGCTTGATTAGCTGGTTCAGGTGTGTTTAATTGGGGTTGGAGCTAAACTCTTCAGGACACCGGCCCTCCAGGACCGAGTTTGGGCACCCCTGTACTAGAGCAACTAGATTTCAACAAGACTTGCTTCCACATTCTAATTTATTCTGGCCAGTATTTGCCGACTTGGACTAGAAGGCTTGTAAAATGACCAAACCCATTTCCTTTTTTAATATTGATGTTTACAGGTGGGTAAATCTGAAATCAGTCATACATGCCACAGTAATAGACTGGCATTCAATGAACTGTAAAGTAATACACTGATTATTTCAAAGCAAACAGATTGGATTACAGAGTTAGACTTTTGATGTCTTGTTTATGTGCGACTAATGAGCTCTCACACATCGACTGAATTTACATTGCTTTCCAATTATTTGTGATTTACTGGAAATTAATTTTTAAGAAATATTTAATAGTGATTTCACTCGAAAAAGAACATTTCTAGTTGAATACTTATGATAAAACTAAGTACACACCTACTGTTCAAAATAAAAAAAATTTCAAAGAAATTAATACTTTTATTCAGCAAGGATGCATTAAATGGATTAAAAGTGACAGTAAAGACATTTATAATGTTACAGAAGATTTCTATTTCAAATAAAGGCTGTTCTTACTATTAATCAAAGAATCCTGGAAAAATGTATCATTGTTTCCACAAAAATATTAAACCGTTTTCAATAATGATAACAATAAGAAATGTTTCTTGAGCACCAAATCAGCATATTTGTGACAATGAAGACTGCCGTAATGATGCCGAAAATTCAGTTTTGTCATCACAGGAATAAATTACATTTTAAAATATATTCAAATAGAAAAGGGTTATTTTAAATTGTAATAATATTTCATATTACTGTCTTTCTGATCAAATAAATAGACTTCTTTCAAAAACATTACAAAATATTTCCAACTACAAACTTTTGAATGGTAGTGTAATTAAAAAATATATGTAGAAATGAGAATTTTCCAAAAGACATGAACATTTATTTTGTTCATATATATGTGTATTTCAGTGAGAAATGTATTTCCATGCGCATGGGAGCCCTGTAATAACTGCCTCAAACATTAGCTGCGTCCCAAATGACACACTATACACTATGCACTTATTTATGCATTTAGCAGACGCTTTTATCCAAAAGCGACTTACAGTGCATTCAGGCTATACATGTTTTACCAGTATGTGTGTTATAAAAAAGACAAAAGAACAATGAAATATTCATTTGCATGAACAGTTATTTAGAATTACAATTAATTAGTATTAGCAACTTTGTGCTCCACAGAAGCATTGTTCTTCACACAAAAACTTCATTCACAACTGATTTATACAAAAGAGTTTGATGTTAGCATTTTGCTAAGCTAACAGCACTCTAATAGGCATAAAACATATACTGTAGCATACAAATATTAGGTAACAGTCAATTTTTTAACATTTAACATTTGATGCTGAGCGAAAACAACAGTTTATATTAGCATGATTCTAGTTTAGCATACTCTAGTGATCTTAAAAATGCACAGATAAATATCACGTAAAACAGTTTTCATTAGATTGAAATCCTGACTCAAGTGATTCCAACAGTTTAATGTTAACTTAGCACACTCTAGTTAGCTTACAAATGCTAAAAATTGCAGAAAAATTAAGCAAATAGTCCTTTTTTATTAGGTTGAAATCTCGATTCAATTTATTCCAAAAGAGTTTAATAGCTGCGTCCCAAATGACACACTATACACTATGCACTTATACACTATGTACTTATGCACTATGTACTCAATCATGTAGTGTATTAATTATATATGGTTATTTTGTCATTCATAATCTGAGTCTGGTAGCCCCTCCCCCTTCGCTACGTAATTAAAGGGTTAGTTCACCCAAAAATGAAAATTCTGTCATTAATTACTCACCCTCGTGTTGTTCCAAACCCGTAAGACCTTCGTTCATCTTCGGAACACAATTTAAGATATTTTTGATGAAATCTGA
>NW_015555768.1:2818494-2831674 GCF_001515605.1 Sinocyclocheilus anshuiensis | reverse complement strand
CCGTAAGACCTTTGTTCATCTTCAGAACACAAATTAAGATATTTTTGATAAAATCCGATGGCTCAGAGAGGCCATTGACAGCAAAGCCACCCAAACTTTCAGGATCCATAAAGGTACTAAAGACGTCGTTAAAACAGTCGATGTGACTACAGTGGTTCTACAATAATTTTATGAAGGGACGAGAATACTTTTTGTGAGCAAAAACAAAACAAAAATAACGACTTTATTCAACAACCTCTTCTCTTCTGTGTCATTCTCATACGTTGTTTACATTATTGGACGGCTCCTGCATCAGCATCACACGCATGCGTCGCGCTGCTCACATGTGCAGCTTTGGCCAATAATGAGCCGGCATTCAGATGTAGAACACGTAGAACATTTTTCGGGTATTTAAAATGCACTTTTTCTTTTTGGAATTTTCAGTGTGAACACATTACTTGCACTATTTATATTACAAAACGTCATAGAATAGTGCATAAGTACGCGATTTGGGACACACCTATTGTCTTTTTAATTTTAATGTCATGTGTTCATTGTATTGATTTAAAACTTTGTTTCTCAGCTAACTGATAAAAACCTGTGCACCCTCACAGAAGTTACATAGCAGCCAGCCAATCAGAACTTGCAGTTTCTCTAGCTGTTGCTAGTTTTGTCTGCAGTATACTTCAGACAGTCTGTGAACGGTATGTGGGTTCTCTGTGGGGGTGTTTGAGACTGAGATTAACTGGAATCCAGATGTTTTGCATGCAAAAGAAAGATCTGACTCAAGTTTCATAATCTGACTACTCAGATTTCAGCAATGTCCTGAAAGAGTCCTTGGTGAGTGTCACATCATTAAGCATACACAAAACATTACTTTTTGTGGACAAATGTTGACAGACCTTCAAAATCTGCATTGCATACTGCGGAAGATTATTTTTCCCATTCCAAACAATCCCAGTTCTTTCCAGTGAGGGTTATTAAATATTTCCAGCTTGGCAATGATTGAAAAAAATGACATCACAAACTCCAAAATCAGGCCGTTCTGACAGGCCCTGATAATGTTGAATTATGGAGATATTTCAACATATTTGAGTGAAATAATGTATTAATGTGTCTTCTGCATGTGTGTTTGATGGCAGGCAGCGGGACCCTGAGGGAGTGTGAGAGTCCATGGCCCGACACACACCATGATAAATTGCTCTCACTCCAGTGAGTGTTACTCATTGGTCAGAGGTTGGGAAGAAAAGCTTCTCAGGACCCAAAAGCACTGTGATGGTACCATAGTACAGTTATGGTTTCAAATGGTAATAATACCACATGCCAGTACTTGTGGTACATGGGCAGTTGACATGAATTTCTCTTAAGGCCATTTTCTCTTATATTTTCATAAATTTGATGGACAGGAAACCATAAAAATAAAGCAATTTTAGCAATTTCAATAACATAGTTGTTGTTTTGCAGTATGCCATCAATATTGCCAAATGTCAATATATACAGTATAAAATATTATTGAAATATATTGGACTTATCTAATTGGGTGTGTTTCCAAAAAGAGCTCGTCATGAATTTACATATTACATACCTTAAAATACTAAAAAAAATTAAAACTTAGCTGAAGTATATAAAACAGTATAAGTATAAACAAAATCCAGACTCCTATACAAATATATCCACTACCGTTCAAAAGTTTGGGGTCAGAAAGGTTTTTTTAAAGGCTGCATTTAATCAATTAAAAATACAGTAAAAAACAGCAATACCGTAAAATATTATTACAGTTCAAAATAACTTTTCTGTTTTATTATATTTTAAAATGCAATTTATTCCTGTGATGGTAACACTGAATTTTCAGCATCATCTTCAGTGTCACATGATCCTTCAGAAATCATTCTAATATGAAATACAGTAAAAAACAGCAATACCGTAAAATATTATTACAGTTCAAAATAACTTTTCTGTTTTATTATATTTTAAAATGCAATTTATTCCTGTGATGGTAAGACTGAATTTTCAGCATCGTCTTCAGTGTCACATGATCCTTCAGAAATCATTCTAATATGCTGATTTGCTGCTCAAGAAACAATTCTTATTATTACCAGCGAAAACAGTTGTGCTGCTTAATATTTCTTGGAAGAGTGGAACATTTTTTCAGGATTCTTTGATAAATAGAAAGTTCAAAGGAACAGCATTTATTTAAAATAGAAATCATTTGTGACATTATTGATTTCTTTACTGTCACCTTTGGTCAATTTAATGCATCCCTGCCAAATAATGACACCTAACTTTTCCCCCTAATGACCTCAAACTTTTTGAAGAGTAGTGTAAAGCTTTATGTTCATTTTCATGTCCATTTGTCAACTGCCCATATACATGTACCATGATACTGAGTGATTACCATATCCATGTACTATGTAATTTACATGGTACTCTATGGTATTTCCTCAGAATACCATAGTATTAACATGATCAAAAATGCACTGTAATACTAAAATACTTTTTGATACTTTTATGCATTTCTGTTATGTTCTTCTAGTTTATCTAAAGAGCTCTTCTACTGAACACTGCTCACCTACTACAAGACTAACCTATTTTAACCTACAGACCATCACACAACAAACTGCACTACTCTATGGACTTTAAACCAGCTCTGACCTGTCAACGTGCTTACAGACGCTGATGTACCTGGAGTCTGGGATACTGTGACAGGTTGGACTGATCCTGTGGTGGCTGGTGTTGAGGTCAGTTGGATTGTGGGTGGTGTTATGGATGTAGTTATAGACATTGGTGCAGTGGCAGGGTCAAGCGTAACAGCTAGTGTTGGCACTGAAAGTGAAGAACAACATTATAACCTGTTTTTTTTCTTCTGGCAAATGACTGGAGGTGCACTAAGTAAATTTTTCCGGTCTTTGAATTGATACTGACACCTACACTACTGGTAGTATCATGCAAAAGCAAATGTTTTTGGTTTAAAATGACATTGATTTATACCCGGTTCAGAAGCACATTAATCACACGTTATTAATTAATTCGACAACAGAACGTGTTGGAAAAATGTTGGTAGGATTCAGCTGGTCATGTGATCTCAATATGGCCACCACCAAGAGAAGAGAACTATCTTATCTAATTAAACAGCTTTTATGCAGCTGATATAACTAGATCGTTAATCTCATGCGAGTCTAAACCATTTGAAACTTTTTCAAAAGTGCCACTGATTTCTTCCGATGCAAAACTTAGTAATATACAGTATGTGCCACTAGCATCACTAAAAACGCAAAAGTTTCACCTTTAAGCTGGAAAAAAATACCAAGTGCACCTTTTCACCTGGAAAAAAATTCTTCTATATTCCTCATGAGATCAGTCATCACCTCAGATTTCCAACAAAACAGCATTAGACCCCCACAAATGGGCAGAACTGCACTGAAATTTCCTATAACCTTGAGTGCACCCTCATACATCACTAGCCAGCATTACAATGCTTTGCGTCTTACAGCACATGAAACATTTATGAAGTAGAAAACTGTGGAAAAATGCATCACACCATCAGAGTTCACAGTGACAGTTAAGGGACGGATCAGAACCGACGTCTTGTTAGCGACATGAAATAAAGAGGCCAAAAAGAGCAAAAAAATAAAAAAACAGTCAGCGTATTCCATTAGCATGCCACTTACTGTCAGACGTTCCCGACGCCTCACCTGCAAACAGAAAGAGAAGAAGATAAAACAAATGAGAGAGTTTATTTCTTGTGGATTTATTTTATTTATTCCTCTACCTCTCTGGAGCACATCTAAGAGTTAAAAAATGCAGAAACCTGCCTCGCTTTTGCATGCAGTGAACGTACAGTAGCGATGAACTGTACATTTTTCCAATTCAATATGCCTGTTTTCGTTTCATTGCTAAATTCCATTAGCATGCCACTTACTGTCAGACGTTCCCGACGCCTCACCTGCAAACAGAAAGAGAGGAAGATAAAACAAATGAGAGAGTTTTACTCATTTATTTTCCAAAACACTCCTGTGGGTTTATTTTATTTATTCCTCTACCTCTCTGGAGCACATCTAAGAGTTAAAAAATGCAGAAACCTGCCTCGCTTTTGCATGCAGTGAACGTACAGTAGCGATGAACTGTACATTTTTCCAATTCAATATGCCTGTTTTCGTTTCATTGCTAAGTTTACTTGACAGCTTTGTGCTATTCTACTTTCCTTAGCGAGTGAAGATGCCCTAGTTTTCTACACAGTACGTAAATAATTGATTCTTCTCAGGTGTTGTGCGCATTACTGAATACAGCAGGTGTATAATTCCTACAAATGTTCGGGGAGCCGTTCGGGGTGGGCAGGTATGAGCCGGGCTTCCAGGACTTGGCTTTGAATCCTCTCTCGCAGGCCGAACAGTCTTGTCCAGTGGTGTTGTGCTCGCAGTCGCACTGAAAGCTCCCGTCACGGAGGGAGCACTGACCGGCGTGGAGGTTACACTTACACCTGTGAAAACAGGGAACACCAATTAGCACACTTGTTACATCGCAGCCACAGGCAAGGGCGAAAGCTGCACCACTGAGGACGATTCCCACCTTTTATTTGTTAGGGTCACTCGAGGTAGCTCATTAGCTCACCTACTCGGCTCAAGAAATCAGCTAGGCTAATTAGTGGAGCCAGACACTGTAGTGCATGGCTGAAACAGTACCTGTAGGGAATATTGTGGATTCTACAGATCTTTACGTTGTGGTTGAAGTGTATACAGTTATAAAAATGGGGCTTTTGGACCAATTTCGGGACAGTCAGGGACAAAAATCGAGACTTGATTTGTATTGCTGGCATGAAGTTAAAGTGTTTTTAGTTTTTGCTTAATTACAGTGCATCTGGTTAGGAGCATGTGCACTGCAATAAATCCTATTATTAATGAGTATTTTGTCTTATTTTCCAGTTAATTTATAAAAAATTCAGACAAGAAAAATGTACTTGAATATCAACTCTATATTAGATATAGAACTAAGAGGATAGATGTATATCAATATATGAGTGTATATTGTCTTCATGCACTGGCTTTTTTTTTATTTTATTTTTTTAAGTCTAAACATGATATTCTGTATTCATGTGAAAAAAAAATCTGTCAGTACAGTGCAGTGTTATTGTAAACTAAAACTATTAAAAATCAAAAATAAATGTTTTTGTTAATTCAGATAAAGCTGAAATCAAATAAAACAAGGTAACACTTTACAATAAGGTGTCATTTGTTAACATTAGTTAATGGATTAACTAACATGAACAAACAATTAACAATATATTTGTTACAGTACTTATTCATCTTTGTTAATGAAAATACAGTTATTCATTGTTTATTCATAGTTCACAGTGCATTAACTAATATTAACAAATACAACTTTTGATTTTAATAATGTATCAGTAAATGTTGAAATTAACTAACTAAGATCAATAAATGCTGTAGAAGTATCGTTCATGCTTAATTCATGTTAACTAATACAGTTAACTAATGAACCTTATTGTAAATTTTTAGCAAATATAAATGGTGAAAAGAATAGATGAAAATGTTTAGATAGATTTTAGATTTCTAATTTTCATTTAAGTTGATTTACTAAAATTATTAAAAATGAAATAAAAATAAATTAGTTAAAAATATTTTTTTAAATATACATGACAAAAGCACATAACAAATTTAAACTTAAACTTAAAACATAAATTAAAATGTATTTTGAAAATATAAAAATAAATTAATTTTTAGCAAATATAAATGGTGAAAAGAATAGATGAAAATGTTTAGATAGATTTTAGATTTCTAATTTTCATTTAAGTTGATTTACTAAAATTATTAAAAATGAAATAAAAATAAATTAGTTAAAAATATTTTTTAAAATATACATGACAAAAGTAAACTTAAACTTAAAACATAAATTAAAATGTATTTTGAAAATATAAAAATAAATTCTTATTCAAATATGAATGAATATTTTCATAGTACATAAATGATACTAAAAAACACTGGTGTAGACGATATCTTTAATATGAGTGTATTTTGTCTTAATGCACTGGCATATATTTTTTTCAATTTGTTTTAAGTATAAATAAGTTCAAATCAAGTGAAAAATCTGCCAGTCTGCCACTAAAAAAACTATTAAAATAATTTTATTAATTTAAATAAAACTGAAATAAAATGTTATTTTTAGATGAAAAAATTTAACAAAAAAGTAAACCTTTTTTTTTATTTCAGTTAGTTGTCAAGGAAACATTTCTAATTTGTGTTTAAGTTGAAGTATTACTAAAATGGCAATAAAAATAAATTAAAGCCAAGTATAAATATTTAAAAATGAATAAAAATGACAAAAGCATAACAAAACACTCTCAGATAATTTTACTGGAAAACAAGTGGGAAAAGAGACAGATTCTCATAAAGAAGGCTTTTTTTCAGCGTGTGGTCCTGACCACATCTGTCTGCACTTTTCTAGAGATTAGTGTGATCATTTTTACTTTCCAAGATGTTTCTTATCTTTCATCATTGTCAAGAATCTTCCCAAGACCCATGTTTGTAAGCACTATAGAGTCTGTGTTTGTGTTTGTTGTAAATGCAGGTGAGTTTGCTTCTCTTTGTCTCTGATGTTGGAGATCTTTGGGGACAGTAAACAGCATCTGTCTTCTCTACTCCAAATATAGCCACCGTCTACTGGGGGGAAGGGAATACCTCAAGAAAGATGGAATGAACAAATGAGAGAGAGAGAGTGAGTAATGATTATCGCTAGTAATGAGAATAAATGGGGGATATTGAGATGACCTCGCCTTGTCTCTCCTTATCGTTGGCTTTATAAGAAAAATCTTGTGATCATTTTTACTTTCCAAGATGTTTCTTATCTTTCATCATTGTCAAGAATCTTCCCAAGACCCATGTTTGTAAGCACTATAGAGTCTGTGTTTGTGTTTGTTGTAAATGCAGGTGAGTTTGCTTCTCTTTGTCTCTGATGTTGGAGATCTTTGGGGACAGTAAACAGCATCTGTCTTCTCTACTCCAAATATAGCCACCGTCTACTGGGGGGAAGGGAATACCTCAAGAAAGATGGAACGAACAAATGAGAGAGAGAGTGAGTAATGATTATCACTAGTAATGAGAATAAATGGGGGATATCGAGATGGCCTCGCCTTGTCTCTCCTTATCGTTGGCTTTATAAGAAAAATCTGCAGTGCTCCACAAAATGTCGCTTCCCTCCTTTGAGTTTATGAGGAATGCTCCGGCTATCTGACAGCCAACTTTAAGGATAGTTGAGATTAAAGGTCTGGGGAGGAAAGCAGGTTAGTATGGAAATGACGACTTTTGCAATTACAATCTCTCTAATCAAATGAGTGTGTAAATCCCAATGCATCAGATTTTTTTCATCCTCACTAGAGCGAACAGCTATCCATTTGCATGAAATATTTATGAAGCTGACCTATATATTTCCATGCATATTCCCTCTGAAGATTCCCTTGAAGAAAGTGATGCCAGCACTTACATAATTTATATAAATAAATAAATAATTGTATGTATGTATGTATTTACATTTTACATAAAAATGCACATACATTTTTACATAATTATGTAAATTATATTATATATATGTTAAATGTATATATATATATACAGTGGGTACGGAAAGTATTCAGACCCATGTATGTATGTATGTGTATATATATATATATATATATATAATTTATTTATTTATTTATTTTTAAATAGGGCAGAAAAGAAAGTGACACTGGCCAGACTCAAACCCTAATTTCCATGTGCAAAACAGGTACTTTTTTCAAATCTGTTTCCAACATTTTTTTGAAACATGAATGATACATTATACAGGATGGTTTACAGAGTGTGATTTTACTCAATTTCATTTACTTAATTAGGTCTGTTTTTTTGAAAGCCTGAGGAAACAGACTCCAAGCCACCCTCTGGAGGCCTTTAATTCGTAATTAAACCCCAATGTCAATCTCACACTCTTTCATTCGGCTGTTTCTCCAAGACCAAGTGCCCATCAAGCTCCTATCATGACAAATTAATCAGCGGCGGACCACTTCATTGCAGAGATTCTCACCTTAAGGAAGACCTCTCTACTTTTGAGAGGCAGCGCAGATCTAAAGCGAGTGTTAATCAATTAAAGCACGGCAAGGTCTCGTATCAATTTCTGACCAAATCCAGGGTGTGTGCTTTACAGTCTTCTTAGGTACAGATTGGAATTAGAACCCACCTCGTGAGGAGCGATGAGAAACGGAAGAGAATGAGTCTATACTGTATAGAGGTGTATGAAGAGTGTCTTGCTCCATGTGTTTGTTTTGCTTGAGTTGCATATTTGGGTGTTTTATATCTATAGACACTTTTATGTTCAGTTCTTTTTTTTTTTAACTAACTAAAACTTTTGAACAAAAAGTACAAAAAAAAAAATAATAAGCAGCACAACCATTTTTAGTAATAATAATAAGAAATGTTTCTTGAGCAGCAAATCAGCATATTAGAATGATTTCTGAAGGATTGTGTGACACTGAAGACTGGAGTAATGATGCTGAAAATTCAGCTTTGCATCTCAAGAATAATTTCTTAAAATTTTATTAAAACAGAAAACCGCTTTTTTTAAATTTTACAATACGACTCTTTATTTTTACTGTATTTTTATTTTATTTTTTTTAAATGTAGCCTTAGTTAAAATAAGACACTTATTTCAAAAGCATTAAAGAATCTTACTGACACCAAACTTGGTATGGTAATGTATTTATTCTACTTTTCAATTTCCTTTCATGTATAAATGTTGTTTTACTCTAAAAAAAATTATTTAAATCAAATGTTTTACAATAATTACGACCCTTAGCAGTTACATCATTTCCACTACAAACACCAGATTTGCAAAGTTATTTAATTTTTTTTATTTGTGTACTTGGTTACTAAGGAAAAAACCGCTTCAGAGAAGAGCATCCTTGAGATGAAACAGGAGAAATGTGATGTATAAAGAAAAATCAAGGTAAATATCACTAATTATTATTGTAACCTTATATTTCGTCATTTCCAGTCAAGTTTTAATTTAGTCAAATTATGCAAAAAGTATGAAAATTATTATATAATAATTGTATTTGTGTTGGTTTTCTTCATGTGTATATATTCATGTGTAAATATAATTCTATAAATTCAGCACTAGCAAGTCCAAAAATGTCATTTCCACCACAGAATGCTGTTAAATGCAATAAATCATTAAATATGATGGAAAAGACATTGTAGTGAAAATATTCACGATGTTTTAGAAAAAAAAAATACAAAAATGACAGAAGTGAGCAATATACATACACACTGTCATACAATAGTGGGGTAATTAAGCTAGTGAGAGTATGAAAAGTGTTTTGAGAAAGTTAACACAGGAAAGAAAGTGTTCCTAGTCAAAGCAACACCTAATGAAGGTGCATTCAGCACATTTAAACAAGTAGTGTTAAATCAGGAATTGCATCTTAAACAAAAGTTGCCAGATAAAAGCGGCACAGTCGCATCGGCGACTAATGCAGGGCAGCTGTGGGAATCTAATGTCCCGTGAAAAAACAGCACTCGAAGTGATGCAAGCCCTTGGCAAAAACAACGCTAAAAAGAAATCTGTCTGGTTTGACAGCTGAATAAATGCCTACTGGCATTTTGTAAATGTGCATGGAAAGTGAGTGTGAAAACTGCAAACGATACAGGCGCTAGCTTGCAGATTGGTATGCGTTCCTCATCATCATGAATATTCTAAATTATTGACACCTCACCAAAAAAAGTGCTAAGTAGGCAGTAAAGTCTTGTGATTAAAAACCAAGGACAGAAGGAATCATTTGCGCCACTGTTCAGGACAGAGAGGGCAAGGCTGTTTTGCTCTTATTAAAATGCTGGCATCATGGGGTTAGATGGGCTGATGAACCAGCGCAGAATGCTGAGAATCAGGCAGTCTCACTGCAGGTTGCAGGGGAACAGCGGGAGGCATCCTGGACCTCAGTAGGGGGTGAAGTAGCAGCATCTTTTTCTGGGGTGTTTGGTGAGGTTTCTCTGCCCTGCACTCACAGAATCTGTGTGGATCCAGGGCAGCTATATCCAGACACCGCAGGGCTGGGACCCCACTGCTTGGGATAGGAACAGATCTCATGGGCATGCTTGCTGCTAGGCTCTGCTGTTGGGATAGGATCAAACCCCTATCTGGCCATCTGTGACTGGAGAATCAGGAGTGTGTGATAAACATATGGCTCTTAATGCTCCGGCAAAACAGAGGAGCTAAAAGGAGAGATTGAGCACTAACTAGTCAGCTGTTGTGGATTCCTCTCAAAGCTTGAGCTACAAACTGTGAGCTACAAGTTGTGTGCGTGAGGCTGAGGAAAATTTAGCCTTCCTCTCGCCACAGGCACAATGTGAATGAATTATCGATAGGAAATATCAGCAGGGACAAGTTTACCAAGTTTACCAAGCCAATCTAAACTTTAATTAGGAAGAAAGGAATATCGAATTCATATTTTTCTGTGCGAGGGGATAAATATATATATATATATATATATATACACACACACCGGTATATATAAAATCATTACATTTTTATTTAGAATTTTAAAAAATTACATTAAAAACTTTTTGTCAAATATTTCTTTTTAAATTACTCCCACAACTCTATTTATTATTTTTTTATGTTAGTGTTTATTAAATTCTTATTTAAAATTTACTTTTGCATTAAAAAAAAATTGTAAGATATATGATCAAATGTTTCTTTTTAAATTATACCCATATCCACATTTACATCATTATGTAGTCAAACGGGTGAAAATAAATTCACAGAAGGCTCTTTCTATTGTATCTTTATCCTAACAACTTAAAGCTTTTCAGATTGGCATTGACACTGGGTTGTGCTGCATTACATAACTGGTTATTATTTATTATTCAGGTTGGCTGTCATGCTGATAAAAAAAAATCATGCATATTTGTCTGCTCTTGAATGGCTTGATCATCAGTCTGATGTGAATACTGCTGTGTGATCATCTTTATAAATAACAGTAATAACAAATAATTTGCCTGGGGTGATTTGTATGACGTATGAAGTGTTTAGATAACATGACCTCAAGCAATTTGAAGAGCATTTGAATGGAATGTGGCTTCAGATGACAATCTTTGTTCATTTTGTTTTTACAGAAAATGCGATACAGGCACTGATGTAGATCGATTTCACTTTAGGTAACAAATGGAATTGCAAAAATAGTGATTGTTTCTAAAGAGGTTTCCTACAAGTTTACTGTCAACAGATTTATTTAATTACAATTTATAATTGAAATCAATTAATTGATCTTACATTCCAGCTTTTATATATGTATATATATTAGGTCTTTCCATGTACATATTTTCTGCCACTGTCACCTGTCACTATTTTGGCTCACACAATTAGCATAGTGTCAAATCAAAAGTAGGTTTTTTCATTTATCACTCTAATTAACACATTAAATTGAGTTTTTGTCAAATCTGTAAAACTAAAATAAACACATGAACGTTCAGAATTTTCTACCAAGCACAATTCTCAGCCTTGAGCATCGCCCTGCTTTTGATGCAAGTAACAAATACTGTTTTTAAACCTGCCATTGCTTAGGTAATGAGCTTTTGGATAAATCTGCACAACTGAAGACGAACATGACGTAATTCTCCCTAGGGTGTTGTTGATGAATGTTTATAGAATATCATTTATGCCTTTATGGGATGCGGCAGCTAGATTTCTTTCAAGATTTGCTTAAAAGCGTCTGGTGCAAATAACGGGAGCACGGCGCTCGGATGAATAAATAGCAGTGGCACTAAACAAACACAGATAGACGGATAAAAGGCTGCCGCTGGAGTCCGTTGCTCTGAAGCAGCTGGAAGCTGCTGTTAATGGGAGCTTGATTTATTTTTCCCACAGTCCTCTCTCACGAGACACCCTGACTATTTATTCTCATTTGCACAGAAGCACTGCCAGGCTCATCATGAGGCACTTACGCAAACAAAAACGGATGGAGGAAAGACGAGGAGAGTGCCCGGAGAGTCACCTCGGGCCGGCTTAGATTGGTCATTATCACCAGTACCCGACTGACTTATTACCTCCATTCTTAGGAGTATTGAGGAACAGCGCTGGAAGAGAATGTAGAGAAAGAGTGGCCATTAGCGAACGGTAATGCATGAACGTTTTCCAGATGGGCTGTACGGCCCTGAACTTGTTGGCCTGTTTGAGAAAACGACCCGCTTTGTTAACAAGCTCAGCATCTTGGGCCTCATAAAGCTTATATTAGCAATGCTTTAGCTTCGTCCATTAAGGATGAAAGGTACAAATTGAACATGACAGCTCTCCGAAAATAAGATTCAATTCAGTTTACACGGTGTTCAGGCAGAGGATATTGATTTATAAGAACCGCTCAGTAAGACCGATGTGGGTAATTGGCGTCAAATGCTCTTTTCTCTTCCTCATCCTAATCCATCCACAGGACCCTGAAAGCTTTGACCTTGGCTAACGATGCCCGATTCAGACTCCTCCGGTGGCACGGCTCTCACCGAACTTCACTAGACGCCTGTTTTCATATTCCTTATTATGGCCGCTCCAGCCCCTTCCCACATTTTTGAAGTACAGCAACTAAAAAAAGGTCAGCCGCACAATAGCAGATCTGTGTGTTAAAAGGCAGTCGCAGGGAGCTCGTTTCTGAATGTGGTCTTTTTTTTTACTAGCCTGTGCCAGGGGAGCAGCTAATGAAAAATGCCCTGCTGTTTCCTCCCTAATGCCCGAGAGAGCTGCCCATACAAAAGTAGCACTGAAGGGTGGTGGCAGACCAGAGACCTGGCCTCCACAGCCCTATTCCCCATCCCCCTTTTGGTGGATTTGCAGTTAAAAGGTTGGAGATACATGGGAGAGAGAGAGCACTCCCCATGAGGCCAAAGGCCCTTCCTGTACCACAGCTACTGAATCGCAGACAACCTTGAAAGCATTGGCACCGGCAGCTCCTGTAAATTATTCACACAGGATGCAGAAAAGGGCTTCTTCTGCACTCCCGGACGAAAGGGCGGAAGTCAAAAGCAAGCACCGCCACCGCCGCTTCTCACGTGGATTAACGGTGAGGAAAGGAGACTTGTGCGCAACCAGAGAGAGAGACAGAGAGTGGTCTTGCCATTGCCTGTGCACATCAAAAAAGTTGAAGGAGAGAAAGAATAAGGGAGGTCCCTTCATAATT
>NW_015555768.1:2797245-2818393 GCF_001515605.1 Sinocyclocheilus anshuiensis | reverse complement strand
TTTATGACCACTTCCATTTTGTGTCCTGACAGTAAGCAAGTGATGGCAAATCGCTGTCATTATTAAATTACATTATTAAAATTTAATTATTAAATAATTAAACTAAACTATTAAAAGATTTTAAAAATAATTTTTAAACATCAAATTTATGTTTTAAATGAACAGTTGAAACTTGAAATCCTAAGTCATGGTATTTTCATATGAAGAACAGTAGTAATACTTATAAGGTAAATGTAATAATAACAAATGTAAAAAGTAATATTTTTATATCATATATTTTACTATAAAATATTATATTAATTGAATGTGATAGCATATTTTATATAAACTTCAGTTCACACATTGTATCTAGGAAAATGTGGAGAACATCAGATCATCAAAATATCTGATTAATTACTGAACAAAATAGCCAGATTAGCAAAGACGTTGATAACTGCAGCCCTGTCTGATATTTTGTACTTAAAAACATAAGCTGGGTTCACACAAGCTGGATGCAGTGCAAAGTCTGCATTTAAGCTTTGGATTTTAGAACTTTTAGAATCATCTTTGTAGTATGGATGTGTGAATCTGAAGCTCAGTCATCAGAAATCGCTCTTCCTCAGGCAGTTCAGTGTCATGATGTTTATGATGTTATGTGTGAGCAGAGAGGAGCATTTAATGAACAATATGTTTTAGTGCAGGAGGGATTGGCCCAGTCGACTGAACAGGAACGTCCTGCTGTGATGGCGTTGCACTAGATACACTTGTGCGCAACCAGAGAGAGAGACAGAGAGTGGTCTTGCCATTGCCTGTGCACATCAAAAAAAGTTGAAGGAGAGAAATAATAAGGGAGGTCCCTTCATAATTAATTTCTCCCCCCCCCCATGGAAACATCGCGATGGGGCCAATTATTGCCAGAATGTGACTCCATCGCCTGCTGCGTCACTGTCCACAGAGTTTATCCTCTAGGCATCCACATGACGCTGAATACAGTGAGATAGGCACACACTTATCTTTACAGCGTAAATTACACTGGTTGGTATTGGATTTGAAGCTAATTCTAATCATTCCTTTCATTAGGTTGTATTTACGTGGAGATGAACCAATGTTAAACAAGCAAAACAGCAACACCTATCAGCCAATTAATCAGCCAATCAAATAATTTAAATAAAACATAATATAATATTATTTCATTATTATATATGTTTTAGTGCAGGAGGGATTGGCCCAGTCGACTGAACAGGAACGTCCTGCTGTGATGGCGTTGCACTAGATACAGTCCCAATACAGAATGGCCGGATGAAATTTTGATGAGCGATGCCTTTCTAATGAAAAATTCTGTTTGCCTTTCTGGGACTACAGTCCCCATACAGAATGGCCGGATTAAATTTTGATGAGCGATGGCGTTCTGATGAAAAATTCTGTTTGCCTTCCTGGGACACCCCCTTTTATTCTGCGCCCCTAGGGTGGGGATCTGGGCAGCGGAGATATTTACGCCTGCGGTGCTTGCTTTCAGGGAGGCCGAACGACCCTAATAGAATTTCAAAAAATCCTCTTGCAAAAAAACAGGGAGGACAGTTTTCTGTTATTCCCTCTTTCCCTTCACTTGTGCTTTCTACCTCCCTGATAACCTTTTAAAATATTTCATACGCTGTAAAGAAATACGGTAGAATTACAGTAAAATATGCAAGAAACTCAATGTATTCATAATATTTAAGGAATTTTAGAAAAAATAATTCATGCATATTTAACTTTTTACATCATTACCTTATATAATGTTAATATACCAATTTACTCTAACAACCATAATTATACAGGTGGTTAAATAATCTAATATTGATCTAAAGTTGAGCATCCTATGAACCATAATGCATTGATAACAATTTGTTTTCATCATAATCATAATTTTAACATTATTATTGTAAAAGTGTCTTGTTGAATATACTTCCCCTATACATTTTATTCTTTTTTTATTAACTGATATTTGCTTATACATGTTTTCCCAAAAATATGTTTGTGCAATTTAACTTTATTCCCACCTGCTCTCTCTGTTGTAATCAGTCACTGAAGTGCAGCACTTGAAAGTAAATGAAAATGATTAAAAAAAAAATTGCTTTGAATGTGAGGTCACAGAGCACGAGTCATTCTTTATGTCTTGTATTTTTTCCCCTTTACAGACACAACAATCTGTCATTTGAAGACACCGTTTCATCTCTTGTCTTGAGGTAAATACCTGAGCGTTACACTATGAACCCTTCATCAAAGAGGCAGAGCACTTTCATGTCGTGTTCATGCTTGGAGCCTAACAAGATATACAGCATAATTGGACAAGCTGATTGTGACATTGTTTCTGAATGTGTCGTATGACATATTTCATCAGAATAAACACAAATGCATTACAGTTAGGGCTGTCAAAGTTATTTGAGTTAATTATTTCAATATGTTTAACAATATGTTTGACCCTTATACTGTAACTATTTCTTTCTGTTCTTTGTGGTTACTGATCAAAACTGATCAAACCTTCTGAAGTGGTCAGAGCATGTTCGGAGCATCAACTACGAGTGAAACTCCAGTGAAGGACTGCAGATCACTGGCAAAAAAAACTTTACACAAGTAAAAGTAAGTTCAAATTGTGAATTATTCAGCAACTGCAAATTTGCATTGAGCTTCATGTTTGCTTTTCCTGTTTGTTTAGATGCAGTTTGAGAAATATAGAATCTGTGTTGTTTTGTGCAATTAAGATGAGTTGAGATCATTTTTACATGCATTTAATTGCCAAACAGAAGGATATGCCTATTCATTTTCCTTTTTGTAACTTGAACGCATTAACATGTTAACAATGAAAAAATATTAATTGTGATTTTAATAGACTGGCATTGCTAATTGGAGTTTTTTTTCTTGTGCAGTAAAATTTGAGGCTTTTTATGGGGGAAATAAATGACAGAAGACCAAATCTAACAGTAGTTTTGTGCTTGCTATGTTAATAGCTAATTGTATTAGACGTATTCTGGATATCGTAGGGTGGGGGGGGCTTCTGTGGGTTTTTTCGATTTTCATCCATCATAATAAATGATGGCTGGGCTCAGGGTAAAAGGCATGGGTTAATTTAATCACACACAGCCACGAGAGTGCATCATTAGTCATATAATACCCACTTCTGCACACAGAGATAGATGAAAACAGGCTCTGGTGGATGAGTTAGCTAGATCAATGCATATGTAAACAGACAAGTATTCGGCCACAAACTAGGATGAAAAAGTATGTTGGTTGATCCCTCCGGTTGGGTTTGGCTTTAGCTCTGGCTTGATTTAGCTCTCACATTCACTGCATTTGGATGGTGGCTTTGAAGGTGCCTTTTGATTGTAAGATGGAGAAGATGTCAATAGGTTGGGTGAAAAAAAATCGTCAATATCAAATTGATCTCAAAGCTTTCTTCTATAGCTTTGAGGCAAAATGCATCACCATATTGTATTTTCATTTCACAAGTCTTGCCTTGGCTACGAAATTGCACTTTGCACTATTTCAAACTTCTCACCACATGGGATTGTAGGAATCTCAATCATTGTAGGATTCAGAATTGATTTAATACAAAGTGAGAAATTTCTGTGGTACTACACTGCAAAAATGATTCACTTCCTCAGTATTTTTGTCTTCTTTTCCGGTATAAATATCTAAACATTCTTAATCAAGATACATTAGTTTGACAAGCAAAATTACAAGATGTTAAGTCTCATTTTCTGAAAATGTTTTCAAAATTAAGCGAGTTTAAGCTTAAAACAAGAAAATAAATTTGCCAGTGGGGTCAGAAAAATAGTAGTAACTAGTTTATTTTTCTTACCCCACTGCCAATTTATTTATTTAGTTAGTTAGTTAGTTGTTAGTTAGTTAGTTTGTTTGTTTTAAGCTCAAACTCACTTAATTTTGATACTTTTTCCCCCAGAAAACAAGACTTAATGTCTTACATCATTTTGCTTCTCAAGCATTTGTATTTGTATTGGAAAACAAGACAAAAATACTAAGTAAGAAAATAAATTTTCATCGTGTAGTGTAGTATCAATGAACAGAAAGTTTTCAAATAATTGTAATTATTTTCAATGCAACCTTTTTATCCAAATCATGCTCATTATAGATTGTGGCTTGGTGCACTTCACGTTGTGGTAATTTCAATTAAAGTCACGATGAAACGGAAGTAGAGACAGATCTTTTCTTCTGCATTGTGATGTATTGAGTGTAACATTATCAAAGATAATCTGAAAAAGAAAAAAATTGAAGGGCGGGGTTTGGTTCTATTCATCAGTCACTGACTAGATTACTAAATGATTGGAGGACTAAATGATTTCAGAACTTCATATGTCACCAAAAAGTAGTCTTTTGAGATTTGTGTACATTTTTATTGATCATGGCTGCAGTTATTCATCAAATTATGTTTTCAAATAGGTTTCCTGAACATTCCATTGGTTGGACAACCAATGGTCCTGCCCCAAACTAATTCAGGTGGTTGAGCCTTTCTGTCGAGCTGTTTTGGATGCTCAAATAGCAGAGTGCACTTAAATGCACTTAAAAAATCAACACTGTAAGTAGCTTGCAATTTTATGTTCCAATTTCAGATGAGAATAGAGAGCCCAAAGTAATGCCGCTGGTACAGTAGAAAGAATTACACACTTCAGTTTTAAGGGTAATTTGGTGTAATCATCAATATTTTTAAACTGCTGTTTCTGTACATTTGTATTTTACGTTTCAAAGATTAATTGTGTTTTCAGATGCTTGAACGATCGTGAGCGCGGCTAACAAAGACCAAAAGACTGCAGGGGCTTTGGAGACCATGCCATCTGAATTTCCGCACTGCCAATAACCCACAGTATTTTTTCTTTCACTCTTACTCGGTGTGTGTTTAATAATATATCTTCGCATATGTTACAGCAGCGAGCATGCGGGGAGAGAGGAAGCAAGCCTGAGATTGTGCCCCTGGCCTCTTTGCTAATGTAACCTTAGCAGAAGAGTAACTCAGGCCAAGGACTCATCTTTGATGGTCAGCGCTGATGGTGTTCTGCTTTTTAGAAGCAAACTCAAGGAGCTCCTGTGGGAATACTGTAAGAGCAGCTCTGCTAGACCTGAGCATTTATAATACATTCTCCTCTCTGCTTCTAACTGTACCGATGTATCGCCAGCATAATCTTCACCAAAAACTAGGGCAAGTATTACATCACATGAAAGCAACTGCAGACAAAAGCAAAAAATTACAGATCACACATGCGCCCACGCAACGCAGTGTGGTGAAAATCATGGACAAATACACCAATGATGTCTAAATGGAAGTGAAGACATAAATAGTTGGCTTTTGAAATTTGTCTATGAAATGTTACACAATATTTTAGCAACCCTAACTCAGTAAAAAATGATTCTCCACACTTCAGTTAATTGAATTCTTCGTGCTCGATTTCAGTTAGTTTAAGGATTTGAACAAACCCCTACAGCAACAAGTATTAAACTTGTATATAACTGTACGCTGTAAAAAAATAAAATAAAATTCTTGAATGTAATTTAAATGTACAGTAAAAAAATGGCAGCTGTGGTTGCCAGAACTTTACCATCAAAAATATGGTAGCAACATTTTAGATTTTGCGACTGAACTTAATTTTACTGTTGAAATTGTAATGTAATTAACTTACTATATTACATATATATTATAATATATATAGTATGCATATAGTATAATATATTATACATATAGTATAATATATTGCATATATTATATACCAACTTATTAAATTACTAAAACTGTTTTATAATTTTATACTGACAAACACTCAAAAATACAGGTGGTAAAGAGAATGCCACATGTAGAATTAAGTGACTTTTCAATAAACTGAGATAAATACCAATATATAGATATACAAAACACCATCATGGTAACACACTTTACACTAATTACACTAAAACAATTCAATAAACATTAATTTAACAGCATAAGATATATAACATTAAACCCTAAAGTGCAAAACTAAGAAGAAACTGTAAAATTACAACAAAAAAAACATGTCCCATTAGATTTATTACAGTTTTTCTTTGTATTTACTATATAAACAATCAATTAAGAGGTTGTTACCATAGCATCTTTACAGTGTTACCGTTTACATATTACAATCTTTTTTACAGTGTACATTTGTTTGTTTTTTTAGTGGTCTTCATGTGGCTGAGGTGTGACATAACTTTTCGAAGAGATCAGATTTATCATTTTCACCTGGCAGATGATAAAATAAGCTGAAAATACAGCCTAGCATCCACCTTAGTAACCGCAAAGCAATACCCTATCAACCACCCAGTACACTCTAGCAGAAAATATATTAATACTCTCTCTATACCTCAAACCTTGCAGAAACCTTGAAAAACTTTTTTCTGCTGTGGGATGAACTTGCTTAGTATGGCAAGAGATGCACACTAAACAAGATGAAAAAAGAGAATGTGAGATTAAACCAAGCATGCACTAAAATGCAGCACTACAGGTTGAGTTGAAAGACAGCACACGCTGAAGCATGGAGCTCGCTCAAGGCCCTGTCCAAAGAAAACTCAGTGCTTAGCTCTTCAGATGTGTCCGACTGGCTTTGAAAGGGGCTTCATTGATCTGTTGACATGGCTCTGCTGCCCTCAAACCTACTTACATGACTGCCCTCAGAAACCTTCAAGCAGTGTTCATTTTTACAGCTTGATTTATTGTTGTTTTAGTCATAGTTTCGTCAAAAATGTCCTTGAAATTTAGTTCATATTTTGTCATGTCATATTCATTAATTTTAGTCCAGTTTACTCAATGAAATGGCATATAATTTTAGTCAACGTGAATGCAATGCAAAAATGTGTTAATTTGACAGTCCAAACTTCAGTCGTTTAAACGTATCAAACATACACGACAACTCAAATGTGGGGTCAGTACGTTTTTTTTTTGAAGAAGAAATTAGTAATTGTATTCAGCAAGGATGCATTAAAGACATTTAAAATCTATTTAAATAAATGCTGTTCTTTTTAACTTTCTATTTATCACAGAACCCTGGGGGGTGTCACACCGAGTGCTGCAAGAATGATGAAGGCACGGAGATGATAGAAATAAATCCTTTAAATAGATAATCCACGATGAAGAAGTTCTCACACACAGGGTAACATCAAACAATACCGGACAACATAAGGAACAGAACGGGGAGTACTTATACTAACTCAAAACAAGAGACTAATGACTAGATTAACAGAACACAGGTGAACAGAATGAACTAATCAACACACGAGGGAAAACTAGGTCAGGGGAAAACATGAGGGAAGAAAACAAACTAAAAGTCCATGGTGGTGACAGAACTCCCCCCTCCCGGAAGGCGCGACTTCGCGCCGTGACGGGACGAACAAAGGAGGGAGTGGGTTTGGGAGGAGGACGAGGCGATGGTGAAGGGCAGGAAGAGAGGCAGGCAGATAACCAGGGAGGCGACGATGGAGGGAGGAGCCAGGGAGGCACAAACAGAGGGAGGAGCCAGAACGGAGACAGGAGGGACTTGGAGCAGGAAAAGCCAGGCGGGACCCAGACCGCAGCCATGAATACGGCCCACGGTGAAGCCGATGGAGGGAGGAGCCATGGTGGAGGAAGGGCTGATGACTCCAGGAGGCCGACCGACAGCAGCGGAGCAGTTGGGAGAGGAGCCTAAGGCGGAGATGGAGAGCCGATGAGCCAGGGCGACGGGGAGGATACATGCTTTAGGAAAATCTAGCAACAGATGCCAAAGCTTTCCAGATGCTCGATTGCCAACCACAGGTTTAATGCAATGACTCTCTTGATTTTTTTTTTTGTTTTCTTTCTCTCTCCAATCTGTCCCTTTTTCCTAGTCTTTCAAGGAAAATAAAATCTCTCTTGGCGGCAGATTAAGCATTCGATGGGATGGGTCAGCCTGCTGATGTCTTTTCGTCATAATTTATGCACCATCTGTGTGCTCAATCAGCACCTCAGAGACACGGGGCCGTAATTCTCTACAAGTGCCTTCGATCTTAATGGATATCACAGCACTTAACAATTACCTCCCAGCACTGTTAACAAAGAGCACATAAAAATTTTTAGTGACCTACTGATAGTTTCATGGAGGATTATCAGGAGACATTTTGTCCTGTGTATTTATAGCTTGTGCTTGTATTTCTCATTTACTTTATTTTTACTATAGCATCTTGCACAACTCACCATTAAAATTAAACCAGTGTAAATTTTTACACATTTTGTTTTAGTCATAGTTTTTGCCTTTTAAAATATACTTTAAATGTAGTCAATATTTTGTAACTTCATATTTATTCATTTTAGTTAGTTGTAATCTGACTTAAATAGTAAGTAATTTTTGTGGATGAAAACAAGATTTAGTTGACAAAAAAGGTGAACTTAAACCAGTGTTTGTCTTAATTATCGTTTTTTTGACAGAAATATCATTTCAATTTAATACATATTTTGTCATGTCATATTCATTAATTTTAGTCCAGTTTACTCAATGAAATGGCATATAATTTTAGTCAACGTGAATGCAATGCAAAAATGTGTTAATTTGACAGTCCAAACTTCAATCGTTTAAACGTATCAAACATACACGACAACTCAAATGTGGGGTCAGTACGTTTTTTTTTTGAAGAAGAAATTAGTAATTGTATTCAGCAAGGATGCATTAAAGACATTTAAAATCTATTTAAATAAATGCTGTTCTTTTTAACTTTCTATTTATCAAAGAACCCTGGGGGGTGTCACACCGAGTGCTGCAAGAATGATGAAGGCACGGAGATGATAGAAATAAATCCTTTAAATAGATAATCCACGATGAAGAAGTTCTCACACACAGGGTAACATCAAACAATACCGGACAACATAAGGAACAGAACGGGGAGTACTTATACTAACTCAAAACAAGAGACTAATGACTAGATTAACAGAACACAGGTGAACAGAATGAACTAATCAACACACGAGGGAAAACTAGGTCAGGGGAAAACATGAGGGAAGAAAACAAACTAAAAGTCCATGGTGGTGACAGAACTCCCCCCTCCCGGAAGGCGCGACTTCGCGCCGTGACGGGACGAACAAAGGAGGGAGTGGGTTTGGGAGGAGGACGAGGCGATGGTGAAGGGCAGGAAGAGAGGCAGGCAGATAACCAGGGAGGCGACGATGGAGGGAGGAGCCAGGGAGGCACAAACAGAGGGAGGAGCCAGAACGGAGACAGGAGGGACTTGGAGCAGGAAAAGCCAGGCGGGACCCAGACCGCAGCCATGAATACGGCCCACGGTGAAGCCGATGGAGGGAGGAGCCATGGTGGAGGAAGGGCTGATGACTCCAGGAGGCCGACCGACAGCAGCGGAGCAGTTGGGAGAGGAGCCTAAGGCGGAGATGGAGAGCCGATGAGCCAGGGCGACGGGGAGGATCCGGAGGGCCAAGGCAGAGCAGATGACTCAGGTGACCGAGGCATAGGCGGGGATCCAGAAGGCCGCGGTGGAGCCGGAGCGACAGAGGACCAAGGTGGAGCTGGAGGGAGGGAGGAGCCCAACGGAGCTGGTGGGACGGATCGACGAGGCGCAGCCAGAGGAGTGGAGTCCTGAGGCGATGGCGGGTCGACGACTGACCAAGGCGGAGCCGGAGGGATGAGGGAGCCCGGCGAAACTGGTGGACTGACGGGCCACGGCGGAGAGGAGGGAGCTAGGAGCCATGGTGGAGCCGCTGAGTCGACGGGCCGAGGCGGAGTCTGGGACTCAGAGGCTGGAGGCGGAGACAAGGGATCCTCCAGCCACAACGCCGATGGAGATTGGCAGACCCGCGGCGCACCCACATCAGAGATGGTGGGCTGAGGGTGAGCTGAGGGGCTGACCGGGGACAGCGGAGGTGGTGGTGAGGTCTGATGAAAAGGTGGTGGGAGAGGGAGGCTGGGTGGGAGTTTTGAGCAGTCCGTGGGTTCAGGAATGATGTGTGCTGTCCACACACACCAGATGGCCACTCCCAGCACGGGGAGTGCCAGAGATTTGGGAAACGACTTCGATGGTCATGATGGGGCAGACAGACAGTTCAGGGTAGATAATTTGGGCACGACCTCCATGGTCGTGATGGGGCAGACAGACAGTTCAGGGTAGATAGTTCGGGCACGACTTCCATGGTCGTGATGGGGCAGACAGACAGTTCAGGGTAGATAGTTCGGGCACGACCTCCATGGTCGTGATGGGGCAGACAGACAGTTAAGGGTAGATAGATAGTTCGAAAACTGCCTCCTTGGCCATGACAGGACAAACAGAGACTTCAGACAATGACGGGAAACTGGTTAGTTCTGAATAAAAGTCTATTAGATCCCCTGAGTCCTGCCTCAGTTCACCCTCAGCATTGGTACAGTGGGCATGGCATTCCTTCGTGCCCTCGCTCTCCACTGTATCATCCCTCGTTGCTGGCTCTCGCACCTGGTCAGACAATACTTGAGGCTCTGGCTCCGGGGCGATCCATAGCTCTGTCGCTCTTGCTTGAGATCGCTCATTCGCCGTGGCGGGCTTTGGCTCTCCGTCTGCGGCGGGCTCGGGCAAGTGTTCCGCACTGCGGGGTGATGTTTGGCTGGGCTCTGGGTCTGGCAAGACTGATGGTGAATGGAGAGTCATTGCTCACCAGCACCCACTCCACGAAGGCGGCGAAATCCCCTTGAGGTCCACATCTGGACAACCGTCATCTGGGTAGCTGGTACTGTGGGCGATCTCCACAAAGACTTCCGTGTGGACCTCAAGAGGTAGCTCCCCCTGCTCCAGCAGGAGGTGGATGAATTCGGGTCGGTGGGTCATACAAATAAAAGAAAAACGGAAAATAAACAGGGTTAAATAACGCCGCTTAACTTTACTTTTATGTGGTCTGGTATTCTGTAACAACGACTGCTGCAAGGATGATGAAGGCTCGAAAAAGATGATAGAAATAAATCCTTTTAATAGATAATCCACAAGATGAAGAAGTTCTCACACACAGGGTAACATCAAACAATACCGGACAACATAAGGAACAGAATGGGGAGTACTTATACTAACTCAAACAAGGGACTAATGATTAGATTAACAGAACACCGGTGAACAGAATGAACTAATCAACACACGAGGGAAAACTAGGTCAGGGGAAAACATGAGGGAAGAAAACAAACTAGAAGTCCATGGTGGTGACAGGGGGGAAAGTGTCACTGTTTCCACAAAATATTTTAAGAGAAAATGTATAATAATATTTAAAAAAAAAAAGATAATAAGAAATGTTTTTGAGCAAAAATTAGAATATTAGAATGATTTACGAAGGATCGTGTGACACTGAAGACTGGAGTAATTGTGCTGAAAATTCAGCTTTGCCATCAAAAGGAAGAAATTACTTAAATATATTAAAATAGAAAACTGTTATTTAAAATTGTAATATTTCAGAACATTACTGTTTTTACTGTATTTTTGATCAAATAAATGCCGCCTTGTGAGCACATGAGAGATTACTGTGACATGTTATTAATCTCATAAAATATTTGTTTTAGAGACTGTTTTGACTATTGCATTATGTATGCCAAATTTGTAATGAATATTTTTCTTTGTAATTTTCATCCAAATATACTAACTTGCTCTTCTTCTGACAGGACTCTCCATTTCTGTTGATGTCACTCACAGCAGGCAGTGTGAGCTGTTGGATAATGTTAACCAATAACCAAACCGCTATATAGAAGATTTGGTCTGGCTCCATTGTGGTATGTACTGTAATATCCAATTTTCATGAAACAAAGTTCCTTATTTTCACTTAAAAATACATCATATTATGGACGTAAAAAGGGTTGAGAATGACAATTCAAGTTGATTATAAGAAGCTAGATGGGAATATATCAGCATACCAGCATCCAGAACATGTGCTGGTGTTTTCAGCAGGGATGGCAGCATATGATGGCCTGTCAGGTCATTCACAGCACAGTGCACTGTAGATGCTAAGCAACTGTCAGCATGTCTGAATATTGACAGATCCCAGCAGAACAAAGTAACGTATCAAATAAAGCTATGCCGGTAACATGGACATGTGGCGCTCTCTGTGATTTATGGATTCTGACCACCGTGAAGGGATGCTTCCGTAGAGTACAGTAGAGAAGAGCTCTCATTTAGACTGTATTAACCATGCAAATTGCTCAGCTAATCCACATTTTCTAGTTTGTGAGCTTTGCATTAGCTGTTGGGTTTTTCACAGCGGTTTGTTTTTCCAAAGCGACCACAAAGCATTTGAGCCTCAGTTAGAGCAGCCTGCAGAGAATCATTCATAGAATCACATCACGTACACACTCAGAGATATTCCTCAATTCTAACATAATGGGATTACATTGTGTGAAGGAGCAGAGGGAAATTCCTCCACAAGTTATTATCTAAGGGTTTATGATAAAAAGACATCCTAAAACAAATCCAGAGCAACATTAAAATCAGAAAAATGTAAGCAAATGTCCCTACTGAAAAGACCCTCAGCATATGTTGCTGTGAATTCTAGGTAACATTGGATGTTGGTGTGCTGGTGTCCCCATGAGGCTTTTTAACTAGCTAACCAGCATCATCACACTGGTTAACCAGCCTCACCGACGTGTAGCAGTACTGTGGTAGTACTACAGTACAGGTTTTTATACATGATAACATTATGGTACTTTCGAATATGTTATACTGAAATTAATTTAGTACGGTATTAACATGGTAAACCAGTCCATGGTACTTCCAAAAATGTACATTTACTACAGTGAAAAAAATGTTGTAGAAACAATTAGCATTCAGTAATTGCTAGTAAATTTCACAATTCATTGCAAAGAACATGGAATTAAACTTTTTTTAGGTAGAACAACTGAAAATACTATTTTCTTGTGAGAGGTACCATTATGTGATATTTTATTTACAACTTATATACAACTTATATGTTTTTTTAAGTAATACTTACAAAAAGGTGCAGTACCATGGTACTACCATGTTTTTCAGACATACACCATGGTATTAGCCTTTCTTTTTTTTTTGTCTGAGGTTTTTATTTACATTTACCATAGTAGTACCATGGTATTCTTGGAAACACCTTGCAAATACCATGGTACACGAATTTCTGTACCATGGTATGTTTCAAAGTACCATGGCATTACCACTCAGTGACATTAGTGTACCATACTAACAACACCGTAACATTTTGTAAGTAACACTTACAAAAAGTACCATGGTACTACTGTTTTTGGACATGCACCCTAGTTTTAATAGCTTTTTACCATAGTAGTACCATGGTATTCTTGGAAACACCTTGCAAATACCATGGTCCATGAATTTCACTAACACTGTAAAATTTCAAAATTGATTGGTATTACCATCCAATGACCTTACTGTACCAAACTGCCAGCACAGTAACATTTTGTCAGTAACACTTTGCTATGTTTTTCAGTATTAGCATTTTTTGGACATTTACCATAGTAATATCGTGGCATTTTTGTAAGAACCTTGGAATAATATGTAAATAATGTTACTGTCAATATCATTGTATATTTCTGTACCATAGTACAAACATCGTACAAAAAAAGTATTGTGTCAGTACTATACTTATGCTGTAATACTGAAATTCATGAATTTGGTCTTTACATGGTGCTCCAAGGTACTTCCAGAACCAGCATGGTACTTTTTTTGTAAGCATATGCTGGTACCAACGCCAAACCAGCACTAACTAGCAAAAGTCTGGACTAGTATGGAAGTCCAGCAGGGTCGGAGGGTATTTCAGTGTTGTTCACTGTTTTTTATATTATCTCACAGTACATTTTGCCCTCAGAACCTCAATGAAACAAATGTTTCAGTGAAAAGACATATGGGCCTGACAGCATCTGACTGGTGTCGTGTGATCTGTCTCAAACTGTCCTGCTTCAAATTGCCCAAGTTCTCTTTTGACAAGCCTGCCAATGTCTCTCACACCCTCTCTGCCAGTCTTACACCTTAGATTCAGGGCTCAGGTGCCTCAGAGAGCACGGAAATTGCATAGAGAATCAAGAGACGTCATCTGATGTCCAGAGACTTCACTTCCTCTGGAGGACACCTTTCTGGCAGATTGACATTTTCCTAATGGGACCGATGAAGGAGGTGAATGAGGGTCAGACTGAATAAATGGTCCTGCCCAGATCTCAGACACATCTAGCAAATCCGTCTGTCCATGATCGTTAGGCCAAAGCTGACTGCTGCTTTACTTTACCCCTTCCACAGGACCCTAGTACTAAATATCAACACAGATGAATGTTGCATATCAACACTAAAGTGTCAGTGCTAAGTTTCCACTTGTATGGCTGTGTTTGGATTAGCATGCTAGCATACTACATACTAGTATGCAAATTTGTGTACAGTTTCATATACTACTCGTATACTGTTTTTAGTGATATACGCTACCATTTAAAAATTTGAGGGTTGGAAAGATTTTTTAATGTCTCTTATATCAGGCTGCATTTATTTGATCAAAAAGTATTTACAATTTACAATAAATGTTTATTGTAAGAATCCTGAATGAAATGTATTATGGTTTACACAAATATATTAAGCAGCACAACAGGAATATATATATACTGTATATTTCTGTTGTGCTGCTTAATATATTTGTGAAAACCATAATACATTTCATTCAGTATTCTTTGATGAATAGAATGTTCAAAAGGGCATCATTTATTATCCATTTACTGTAATGCATCCTAGCTGAATAAAAGTATTACTGACCCCAAACTTTTCAACAATACTGTATATACAGTATGTACAAACTTGAGCAATAATCAAACACACTCACCTAAACTGGCTCTCTTATCTGTTTGCTCACTTAACGATTCATTTTAGTGAATTGATTCAAAAATGATTGAATCATACATACATATTTTATGAGAATGAATAAGATTAATGAGATATCACTGCTTACTGTATACACTGTTGACTATATAATGTGTATTATTTTATATTTGCCATACATATATATGTGTATACAGTGTGTATGTGTATGTATTGCTACCTTAAATGTTCATTTTTATTTGTAGGTTAGGTAGCTGTCAAGTGTCAAAGTAGCTTCCTCAGCACTGGAAATAATACAGAACGAGTAGGTGTGTTCAAACTTTTGACTGGTATGTGCTTTTTAACTTTTTTCTATGCATATATTTCACTATGTCTTGGTGTTTTCAGACCTGGTGATTAAATGATTGAAATCACAAGCACTTACATTTAATACAAGAGCACAACGGCACAATCCAAGTGTGGGTGTGAATCAGTCTCTGAGTGATTCTCGATTCTCTATAAAACACCTCTTCATGGTGGCCCTTTCATGATAGAGTTTCTGCCCACACACGGGTGATAAAGATGGAATGATCCTTTTGTTGTCCTCGTGGCTCCTTTGTAGCTTCCTGCATCTCACCTTCCCTCCGTAGCCTCTGTCTCTTTGCCAACGTAGGTCCAAGGACATCTCTGAGATGCAAGTTCTGATAGGCTTACACGGACTAGTTTTATTTCCATTCGACCTTGATCTTTAGTAATGGCCTATCAGGTTCTTTGTATATTAATAAAACAGCGTTATTTCTCCAAAATCCCTTCTGCTAAATTCAGCAGCCATCCCTGGCTTCTTTGATATTCAGTACCAAGGCTGCATTATCTTGGTACACTGGATGTTCAGAAGGATTTCATGTGAGGATTCAGGAGGAAAGGGAAGGGGGAACGGGAACAGGAGATGCATCTGATCAACTCAAGTCTTTGCATAAATTAACATGAACCCTGGGAATTGTGTTTATTTATTTATTTCCTCCCTTACCAGGTTTAATTAAGGTTCAAGCAATGTCTTTGGGATATTTGTCTGATGGAACACGAGCCCACCCTCCCGCTCTCCTACCGTTTCCAAATCCGGTCCATCTACTGGGACGCCTATTTGTGAACTCTTTCTACTGTCTTGAATTTCATGTCAGATTGCAGCAAACCAGAGCAGGGAAGAGAAGGTGAGGATAAAACGCAAGTCTTATCTTTTCACATATTTCACATACTGCGCAAAAAAAAAAAAAGAATCTTCACAGGGAGAATGATTGTGTCTCATTATGTTCACTGACATGTGGTGTGCTGTACAGCACGATGCCTCCTAAACATTACTTCTTAGCAGGAAAGGGGCTGATCAAGAAAAATGTTCACGAATGTCATCAAAGCAGCAGGAAAAAACAACTGAGGAATATGTTTTCATTGTTCGGTCAGGTTATTTTTAGATGCGTTCTGCAGGAATATGAGTTGGTAGTATCGCTGGCACTTTGGATGAAAAGGCAAACATCATAGTCAGAGCGCACGTAACATCTCCTGGCAAACAAAATACAAAATAAAGAGGTAAACAGGGAAATTAACAGCGTACCTTAATTGCTTTAAACAAGTAACACTTCATCTTCTTCAATTAAGGATTCTTGGCTCATCTTATTATAGGCTATTAGCACTGATTATTAGCGCATGCTTGATGATGGAGGAAATGGGCCGTGATGCAGGAAGTGTCACCGGTCGTAGAGTCTGATCTGATTATCGTGCCCAACACCCACCAACCCGCGGACTCCATTTAGACGAGTACTCGCAGGGCAGGCCATGCCATGCCATTTTTATTATTTAAATGCTGCTGAAACGCATCCCAATATTGTGGAATGAATAAAATATCCCAGGACGATTTTCCACTGGGTATTAGCTTAACATTTCCACTCCAGCGCTCCTCTCATTGTGAAACACTGGAACATCAGTCAGCAATCTGATAGGCTGCTTTCTGCTTGTCCATTTGTCTACTTAACCCATCCCATTCCCTGTCACCGTTAAAACAATTTCCTCTCTGACATACCAGAATAAGTATTGATTGAGGGTTTGCATTACCGGAGGTTTGGGCCCTTCACTGCTGGACATTTTTATCATAGCTGTGTGAGCCAACTGATCACTGTAAAGGGGTCATCGGATGCCCATTTTCCACAAGTTGATATCAATGGCGGACTGATGACAGCTCACTCAGGGCGGGTCTAAGGTAAGACACCAGTCCAGTCTGTGCTGAAACACTACTGTCAATCAAACTATCATGGGAGGGGCCTGTTTTTGTGACGTCACACAGACAGGCATCTGAGATCGGCTCGATTTGAGAAAGGGGTAAAGATTTTAGTAGATAAAAAAAAAACACTGGGTGGATTTTTATCATTATAGGGTGGTTGTGTACACACTGCCAACACACATTTCAGTTCAAACAACTTGTAAAAGTGCATGTAGCATCCGATGACCCCTTTAACATATAGAACAACTAGTTTGAAATGTGCCATTTCTCTATGGACATTTATAAAAATGAATCAGCCGGGCTCACTTTTTTAGGCTAATCTTTGAAGTTTTACGATATTAAAATATGCACTCATGTAGATTTATATGGTGTACAGAAAGCATTGTATATCCTTCCCACTATTTGGGCAATAATCGTAATGATTTTAAAGATGTGTTCTGTTTGTCCACAGTCTAGAAAAAAAGTACCGCAGACACATAACTTGACAGAAGCATCTAGCATCGGTGACCGACTGACTGAACAAACATGCAAGTAATCTTACATTTTGTGGCTACTTGTTGAACATTGTTACCTAATTAATATTCATGAGCCAAGCTGATAAAGTTTAGAATATATTTATAATATACCCCTCCACTATCTGGTATAAATTGATATAACATTAACAGGTTAAACTTTTTTGCATAGGTCTATTCCGTGCATTAGTTGACCTACAAATTCCAGGACCATAAGCATTGAAATGGGCGAAAGTAAACATCTTCTTGATATGCAATAACATATGAATGTATGCATGCAATATTGATCAGAACAGTTAAAAAATTATATCTGATGAAACCTAAAGCATTGCCAAGTCTCAATGCCAAGACAGCGTGGAAGATCTTCAAGGCCTTGCAACTTCAGAGTGTCTTCATGAGACCCCAATTTATCAGTCCTACCAAGATGAAGGTTATGGTGCATTCATATTTCATAAGGTTATGTGAAATGACCACCCTGGAAGATTGAGTTCGTTCTGCAGGCTTGGTCTACAGGCTAGCACATGTGCGCTGGACACAAAGATGTCCGAAAAGTGTCAGCTTTGCTCAATAATATGAATTATGTGACATCAAATTTATTTATTTGAATGTGATAAAACAATATCAAATTCCTAAAATATGAAGATTTACTCCTTTATTGTGTTCTGATACCTTTCTCCCTCTCTTCTCCCATAATTTCCTGTAATTCCTTTACTCTTTCTCTCAATAAAATTACAGAAAAGCCTGAAAAATGAGCGATTAAACCATAAAACAAGCAAAAGCTATCCATCAGTAACACAAACACTGTGTTGTGCATCATTACCTTGCTGGTATGTCGATATTGGAGATGGCGTAAAAGTACTTGAGCAGGTTGTCTCTTTGTACGTATGTTCCTCCGAGCGCCGGTCTCAGCAGCCGAAGCCGCAGGTTTGTGAAGGTGAAAAAGTCTCGGAGGCCTTTCATACTCTCCATGCGTGTGTATAAGTTGTCCATGTTTTGTAATTTTGTCCCAGAAAATATGGCAAAGCGTTCCTGGACCTCGAACCGCACATTCTTCTCATTCTTGGAACCGACCCAACGAGAGTATTGCTCGGTACATATGACTCTAGTCACGTTCGTGGCCGACAGATCCTGCACCCTCTTTGGTAACATCCCGAAGCCGTCCATGCAATCATCGGCGTAGTACTGATAAGGCTGCCAGGTTCGTCCATAATTCAGGGACTTGTCCAGCACCATTATTGTGGGCCGTCCGTACTCAAAGGTTATCTGGATGTCGTCTGTTAACTCCAGGCTTTTGTTCCAGGATAAGGATATGTTGGCCTGAAGAGGCTCAGGGAAACGACTCCATGTTACAGTCTGCCAGTACGTGATGAGTCCGGTTCGCTCACGGTCTTGCATCAACTCTGGAGGATGGGCAAGTTCTTTGGTGGAGGCATCGCATTCGTCACTACACAGGTATGGGTTTTCCTACAGACAAAAGTATGATAAAAGGTCAAATAAAGAGTGGTACAAAATTAAGGAAGGATAATGAAATAATAATAAAAAAGAAACATATATTAATTATTAAAATATATAGGGTTTGTTGCATGATTTTATAGCAAAACACTACCGTACAAAAGTTTGAGGTCAGTAAGACTTTTTTTTCAGAGAAAATAATATTTTTATTTGACAAGGTTGCATTAAATTCATCAAAAGTGACAATGAAGATGTTACAAACCATTTCTATTTCAAACAAATGCTGTTCTTTTGAACTTTCTATTCAAGAATCCTGCAAAAAAAATTGTATCACAGTTTCCACAAAAATATTAAGCAGCGCAACTGTTTTCAACATTGATAATAGGAAAAAAAAATTCAAATCAGCATTTTAGAACGATTTCAAAAGGATAATGTGACATCAGCTTTGCCATCACGGTGAATAAATTATATTTTAAAAGACAATAGAAAATAGTTATTTTACATTTGTAATATTTTTGATCAAATAAATGCAGCCTTGGTGAGCATAACATTTCAAAAACATAAAAAAATCTTATTGACCAATCGGATATATATATAAAAAAATAAAAATTTTAATGTTGATTTTAAATGCAATATATATTAAAAAAACATTAAAATAATTTTAATGTTGATTTTTAATGCAATATATATAAAAAAAACATTAAAATACTGTATATATATCATAAATTTTTGAAAAGAGGTTTTTATAGCTATTCATACAAAAAATTTTGATCAAATAAATGCATGAGACTTCTTTCAAAAACATTTTTAAAAAACTCTTATTCACCAAATTGTAGCATATATAAATTAGAAAAAAAAACATTTTAAAATATTTATTTTTTAATATATAAAAATAATTAAAATATATCCAATTTTTTTTCTTCTTCTTTTTTTTCGTGTTTTATATCTATCTGTCTAGATAACACCTTTCCAAAGTTCCCATCGCTACTGTAATTTCAGGGTTTGAACCTTTGCCCTAGTGACACAACAGGTGTACGGATTAGCCTACAGATTGCCATCTGGTCACCCTTGAACCCTTAATTCCCTTGTAAGTAAGCAACAGCCATCCCACACAACAAACGTTTGAGGAGTTAAAAGTCTCCGCACACGCTGCAGCCTCCAAAACTGACAGATCTATGTCCAGGGATAGTTATTGTTTTATAGCCGGCACACTTGAATGTTTCTCGGGCCAAGTGTCTTCATGGACCATTAGCTTCCATTAAGAAATAATTCGAGCTACCTGTCCCAACCATCTGGAGTACCTTAGCACTTTGATCCGTAACCAGGAAGCACCTTAGCCTAACTCAGCCCTCTGACTCAATCCTGCTGTATTTCTCCGTATCGTACAAATCCAGTCCAACTGCTGCGGCAGGTGGTTCTTAGACTAAACTTCAGCTATCCTCGCAGGAATGCCGTCACATCTAAAGAGCAGTGTGGCTCTAAGAGAAATGTTCGCCCACTGCTAGCAGCAGGAACCCGTGTCAGTAAACAGACAATACGACGGTTTGGTCTCCTCCGGTAGACATGTGTGGTTGTGTTGTCACTGGAGAATTCACAGCAGAGCTTGAAACAATGACTAATCATTACAGTGATCAGATCAGAACAATTACACAATTTATTGAGAAAAAAAAACACATTGTGAATACATATGAGTGGATTCAGGTGTCCAAGTTAAAAACATCTTAATCTAGATTAATCAATGTAACTTTTGTGGAGCGATTCAATGTATGTTCAGTTCACAAATACCCCATTTCTATTTTTGTTTTGAATTTTTATTCATAAATATCATATATTTAAATTGTTTGCTATGACATTAAAAAATGACATTATTCATTTTAAATATTAATTTAATATGAATAATAATTAATAAAATATACATGTAAATGGATGGCTGTGAATAATTGTAATTATTTATTTAAATAAAATAAATATCAAAACTGATATCAAAACTGTTTGTGATGGCCGAATCACATTCCATATTAAAATATGTATTCATATATTTTAAAATATTTTAGTAAACAGACTGTTGTGAATTTTACCAATTCAATTATTAATTATTCAGTTACATAATATTTATTTTAATAACTTCTATTATCAAAGCTGTTTGAAATGTCTGAATTACTTT
>NW_015555768.1:2796142-2797235 GCF_001515605.1 Sinocyclocheilus anshuiensis | reverse complement strand
TAACTAAAATATTTAAATAACTTCTGATATCAAAGGTGTTTGTAATGTCTGAATTACTTTTGATGTTTAAATATTACTATTTTTATATTTGTAAATTGGCTGCTATGAACTTTACTAACATTTAGTTTTTAATTAATCAATTAAATAATATTTAATTGAATTATTTATTAAATATTTAATTTAAATGTTTAAATATTTGGCTCAAATACTTAGTTAAACTATGTTCTCAAAACCAAAAACAAAGATTGTAATGTGCTGTGTTTTTTGAGGACAGGCTGTAAAGCACAAGCACCAGCATCCTGAAACAGCAGTGAAGTGTTTCCAGGACCCTGTGATTCCTTTTGACTTTAGCTGAATGAACATACCTTTCAATGGGATTTCCCGACCTGTCTGTATGAGTCCGTTTGTATTGCACATTCAATATATAGTTCAACATTACCAAGGAGAATCCACATTGCACTGAGGATCTGTTTATAGGGGCTGACCGAGAAAGAAAGATGGATATGTGTTCTTAAAATAAACAAGATGAATCAGGAGATTTTGTTAACAAAAATGGGACTCAAATAGAAAATGTTACAATGTTTCATAAGAACAGTCACTCTGGTAGTATGAAATGTTCTGACCCCGGTTAACAAGCTGTGAAGAGCAGGTACTAGACTCGTGGAGACCGGACCGACCGCTGGTCTTGTACCTGGAGAGGTGGCCCTCTTTTTTTCTGTGGCGTGAGTTAATTACAATGAAGCCAGCTCCCTCTGGACATCCAGTCATATAACAGCTGGCGCTGAACAGCTTCAGAGGGATACAGTCACCTAATTATACCAGCCAGAAAGTGTCTTGCACAAGAGTTTCAACTGTCCCAGAGAGTGCCAGAACAGGGCTTTAATATGCAAATATATTATCAAACCATTTTTAGCTTCTTTAGTCAACTTAGTAATGTTTCTGATGTTTAATGGATTTGGAGTGCCTTTCAAATGCATTTCAGATGCGTTTTCAGACTGTTTTTAAGCTTGGTTTGATCACTGAATGAGAGTTTGATTTCTATGGAAACGTATTTCTGCCATGGAATTTAAAAAAAAATATATATATATATATA
>NW_015555768.1:2790333-2795897 GCF_001515605.1 Sinocyclocheilus anshuiensis | reverse complement strand
GAACGATAACTATAAAGATAACTATAAAGATAACGATATTAGCGTTTATTCTAAGCACACGTGCGTCTGCCGCTTTAAATTCTCAAGCTCGTTATGGCAGGATGGATTCTGATTGGCTGTCAATGTTTTTATCGTTCATCAACTGGAAAAAATCCAGTGTTGCCAAGTTTTCCCGCGGAATTGGGCTACTTTGTTGCCGCGGGTTGTTTTTCATATCCGCGGGTTGAAGCGACTCCAATAACATGACATTAATCCCCTGGAATGTGAATTTTAGCAGGGGAACCCCGCCAAACAAACCTGTATTTTACCCCCCGGAATGCTATTTTTAACTGGAGACCCCCTCAAAACGCGATTGGGCTAGTTTTGGGCTAGTTTTGAGTAGCGATTGGGCAGGTTTTCTTGTGAAAACCTGGCAACCCTGGAAAAAAGCGTTCTGAAAATGATTCCAATGATATCGTTTCTCTGTGCCTTTATCGTTATAATTGTGGTGTGGACTCTGCTATTCCTTAATATTGAGAACGATTTTTAGAACTATATCTTTATCGTTATCTTTATAGTTATCGTAATTGGTGTGAACGGGGCTTTACAAATCTGACTTTTTTTCAAATTATAACTCACAGTTCTGAGTAAAAAAGTCTAAATTATGAGATGTACACTCACAACTGTAAATTTATAACTTGAAATTCTGAGGAAAAAGATCAGTATTTCAAGATATAAACTTGTAATTTCAAATATAACTTGCAATTAAGAAATATAAACTCGCAATTCTGAAAAAAGTCCAAATTACGAGATAAAAACTCACAATTATGAGTATATAATTCACAATTCTGAGGAAAAACTTTTTGAGTTTCTGAATTGCGAGATGTAAACTTGCAGTTACAACTTTATAACGATGTGAGACATAAACTTGCAATTCTGAAAAAAAAAAGCCTGAATTGTGAGATGGAAACAAAATGACCAGATTTATAAAATTAAAACCAAGGACTTGTCCAGTTTAGCATTCAGCATATCATTTAAATATCTAATGTTATTATCCCCCCCCAAAAAAAAGTCCTATGTCAAGTTTGTCTATGTTTGTAGTATTTGTCCAATTGTCCCTATGGATTTACCATCAAAACTACACACAGAACGGCACTTCTGTCATCTGTCTTCTGCGAGACGCATTGCAAGTGAAAGTGAGCTGCTCGCAGAAGGCAATTTATTCACAGACAAGCAGCTTTGAGAAATGCATTACAGACTATAAGTGTGACTCGAGAGTGTGTGCAAAGATACGAATTATAACTGATCAATAACGTTTTGCTTATGCAAGTCAGAATGCTTTCATAACATTCTGTACAGTACTGCCATTTACATGAACCACCTTTCAGAAAAACTGCATTCACACCAACCAAGCGAACCAGACTTTGGTCCACGCCAAAAGCTATAGGAAAGTGTCTTTTCATTGTGATTAATGCTCTGTATAAGAGAGAGATATTTTAATCTGGAGAAATGATGTTGGTGTTTGAAATGTTTTTTTTGATACAGTCAAAAAGGACAGGGCTTTATTGCAAAAACAATACAAGAATGAGCATGCTGTTTTTGAAACAACTAAAGAAAGCAATGGGGAATGCAAATTACTACATGAAGACATGGTGATTTGAAGAATCCCCAAGACCTGAGGCGGCATGAAAACAGACAGATGGGGGATTATTGCATGTGGACACATGGGGACAAACTCGACCCCCTTTGGGAGTACAGGACGGGGGAGGATGTGCTTTGGATTCATGGAAAATTCATGAGAAATGGCAAAAGCTAAGCAGCTACAGGATTTTTCTGTGACAGACAGTTCATTGTTTAAGTGTAGAAGTGATGTTTTCCAGACGCGGTTAGAGAAAAAATCTGGACCAAATGTTTCAGTTTTCCCATGGTGCATTGCGAGAGTGTGCAGTTACTCTACCTTCTATATTTAGTCCTGGCTCTTAATGTGTTGCTAAAACGGGCCAATAGGATTATTCCACATATCGCTGTGTGACTAAAGACAGTGATTTCATTCAAATAGTATGTGTGAGGATGATACACAATGGAGGCTTTGAATCTCGGTCTATGTTCAGATGCGTACTGTATGCAGCAATGGGTCATCTTTCTGCTTGGCTAAGCTGAGATCCATCCTTTATACTCTCTCTCTCCCTCATTAGCCTGTGCTACATATAACGAGAGCTTCCAGTGGTAGCTAACATCATGCAAGAGAAGGAAAGAAAAAAACACAAGGCGCTGAGTAAAAATGCAACGGCATCTCCTGTGGGCGCGGAGTGACTGAAATTTCCTCTAAATCTTTAATGAGCCGGAAAGCTTCTCCAAAGAAAGAGAAGTTGCCAAATCTAGAGGGCTTACGTGGATCAATTAACTCGCTTTCAATGTGAAGAAAAAAAGAACGCTGATTGTAAACACAGTTCAACAGGCTTAACAGAGTGCCAGACTCACTATATCAAATATGCTTTGTATGCCTTGATAAATTTAAAATAAACCTGTTGTGCTTGTACCTAAATGTACCCTACAACAAATCAGAGTCCTCAAAATTCTGCAGAAAAAAAACAAATGAGTAGAATTTAAAACTCATTCACAACTGCATGTTTGATATATTTTGGCAAAATGTATAGTTATTTTTTGTTTTTGTTTTGTTTTGTTATTTTTTTATAGGCCTGCCCACATATTTTATTTGAAATATGACATCTTGTATATTTTCTTTCATTCTATTATGTAATGCATATACATATTTGTTGATTTATTCTGGTCGGACTGTTTTTTAAATAAAGGGGAAAAAAGAAATAAATAATTTTTTTATATAAACCTACCTGACAAATTGTACATTTCAGTTCATACAGTTATATAATATTATGCGCCATTATCTTTTTTTTTACCAGTTGCCTATATGTATACAAAAATATAAAAAGAAACAGAAACAAACTTAAAAGAAAAATTTAAAGAAAAACAAATTATATCCATCAATATCTGTGTAGAAAGAGCTAGTTTAATTGTTTTTGTTTATTTTTATATTTGTTTATGTTTTATTTTATACATAGTATACATGGAAAAATTATGACACATAATATATAATAGAAAAGTCAGGTAGGCCTATATAAAAAAAAAAAAAAATTACTAGAATTAAACTAGATTTCTTTTTCTTTTTTATATAGGTCTACCTGAGACCTTGTATGTTTTATTTCATGCTATTATCTAATTTTATATTCTATAATTTTTCCATGTATCCTGCATTACTTTGAAGGCATTATAATAGCAATAAATGATTAACCTACAACTACTGAGAGTCAGGCGAGACACTTCCTGTCAAGGACGCCTAACGCTACATTCATTCCCGGAGTTGTAATCATAAACAAGCGAGGATCACTTTTCTTTAACACTGCTGCTTTAAAAGGCACTGTGACTGCAGGCACATGGAGTTATTCTCACATGGAGCAAGTTTGATCTTGTGAATGCCAGAGGGTCTCCTCAGTTTAAAGTGCATTGGCCCCTCTGCCCTCCTTCCCTCCCTCCCTCTCGCTCAACATCTGAATGCAGAGCAGGCTGATCAGTGGATGAACAGTCAGCTTTTATCGATCTGAGAAGAAAGTGCTGACAGGGAAGGACATGACTACACCCTTCTCCTAAACTCATCTCTAGTTTCTTCTGCTCAGTAAGCCATCTCAGGTCGACATTGAAAAATATTCTGTAATCAGTATGCACGAAATACACGCCCTTGTGTCATGTTATTGTATGAACAGCAGATGAGGACAGAAAGTTTCATTTGGTGCAATATATAAAAAATAGGAAACTTACAGGAATTGTGGCGAAATGCGATTTTTGATAAATAATCAACAGTGAATAGCTGGTGTTGAATTTGTGTGCTCTGACTCTTTTGAAATATGTTGTCAATGTTGTTTTTCACCAAGGAATTGTGTCAGAGAATATTGTACATTTTCTGTTCATTTAAAAATGTAAACAAATATATATATCATATATTATAAATATATTATATATTTAAAAGTTTGGGGTCAGTAAGATTTTTTTTTTTAACTAAGGCTGCATTTATTTGATCAAAATATCTTTAAAAACAGTAATGTTCTAAAATATTTGTACAATAGCTGTTTTCTATTTTAATATATTTTCAAATGTAATTTATTCCTGTGATGGTAAAGTTGAATTTTCAGCATCATTACTCCAGTCTTCAGTGTCACAAGATCCTTCAGAAATCAGTCTAATGTCTTGGTGCTCAAGAAACATTTCTTATTATTTTGAATTTTATTTGAAATTATATATGTCTTGTCTACTTTATTATTGGCTATTATATTATTTTGATATTATATATTACAATGTGCTTTCATATTTTCAAAATTGTATTATATTACATTGTAAAGAATCATTTGTGTCAGCTACATGTATTCTCAATGTTTTCAGATTGTCCTGTGGTAGATTTTTGTACATTTTCCGGTAATTGAAATGTAATTTTAATTTTACTGAATTTTGAGTAAACATTTTGTGAAAAGTTCTCTTTTAATTTTAGCAATTTGGTATCTCATTTGCTATGGTTAAAGGCTGGAATGCTCAAAAATACACAAATTTTGCACAGAGTTTTGCCCGATTTACAGTCTGGACAAGATGACACAATAGTTGCCAAATATCAGAGCCAGACTGCAGATTTGAGTTTAGTTGACAGATTTCATAGAAAACCGCATAGTGTATGATGGTCACAGACTATTTTGAGCTGATTTTAGAACACATATGCCAAATTTACACTGCAAATGTGGCACAGAAGCGTTTCTGAAGTGGCATTTAAGTGTCTGTTTAATGCTGCTCAAAAGTGGCAGGAATGTACACTGTAAAAAAATCTGTGAAATAATGCAATAAACATTAATTTAACAACATTAGATGTAAGATAACACCCTAATGTACACAACTGATAAGAATAAACTAAGAAGAAACATAGTTATTTCAACGAAAAAACTAAATATGAAGTGTCATGCACGGAATTCTGGGAGCGTCAATTTACGTTTTTTCACTGTAAATTATATAATGACTTTTTCTTTTTCACCTCCAAAAACCGTAATTTTAACAGTATTTTACTGTAAAATTACATTAAATGTAATTACAGTTATTCACCGTATATAGTATGGAAACTTACTGTTAATCAATTAATTTACAACCTGCCATGCTACAACAATCAAGTCAAGTCAAGTCAAGTTTATTTGTACAGCGCTTTTCACGATACAAATCATTGCAAAGCAACCTTACAGCAAATTAAGTTTCTACAATATTTAGTGGTGTGTATTTCGAAAATAGCAGAGGACCTAGGACAGATCCTTGTGGCACTCCGTATTTTACTGGTGATAATTGAGATGACTCCCCATTTAAATTAACAAAATGGTAGCGATCGAACAGGTAGGATCTAAACCATCTTAAAGCCTGCCCTTGAATACCTGTATAGTTTTGTAATCGATCTATGAGTATGTCACGATCTATAGTATCGAACGCAGCACTAAGATCAAGTAAAACTAGCAATGAGATACAGCCTTGGTCTGACGCAAGAAGCA
>NW_015555768.1:2783667-2789868 GCF_001515605.1 Sinocyclocheilus anshuiensis | reverse complement strand
AAACGCTAAACACCATCATGGTAACACACATGATACTGAAATAATGCAATAAACATTAATTTAACAACATTAGATGTAAGATAAAACACTAATGTACACAACTGATAAGGAAAAACTAAGAAGAAACAGTTATTTCAACGAAAAAACATAAAATATGAAGTGTCATGCAGGGAATTCTGTGAGTGTCAATTTATAGTTTTTCACTGTAAATTATATAATGGCTTTTTCTTTTTCACTTCCAAAAACCATAATTTTAACAGTATTTTACTGTAAAATTACATTTAATGTAATTACAGTTATTCACCGTATATAATATGGAAACTTACTGATAACCAATTAGCAGGTTTTTACTGTAGCATTTTTACAGCTTTTTACTGTTAAAATCACAATAATTTTTTACAGTGTATTTATACAGAAATTACAACTGTATGCTTTGTTACTAGGGACTGAGGTGGGTCAGAGTAGGTATAATTAATGGGATAGTTCACCCAAAAATAAACATTCTGCCACCCTCATGTTGTTCCAAAGCCGTAAGACCTTTGTTGATCTTCAAAACACTAATTAAGCTATTTTTGATGAAATCGACGAGCTTTCTGACCCTGCATAGACAGCAACGGAACTACCACGTTTCAAGGACATCATTAAAATAGTCCATGTGACATCAGTGGTTCAACCGTAATGTTATGAAGCTACGAGAATACTTTTTGTGCGCAAAGAAAACAAAAATAACGACTTTATTCAGCAATTCTTCTCTTTTCTGTCCCTTTAAGACTGGCTTTGATGTGGCATTGCGTCTTTACACTGAATTTTGAGCCGGCACAGAGCAGCCTTAACTTAGCTGTGTAAAGATGCCTATATTGTTTTCATCTCAAATACTTGAAAGTAGGGCTGCACGATAAATCGCATGCGATATTTAACGTGCATCGTCAGAAAAGCCGGTTCTGTAATCAGCAGTAAATCTCCATCATGTGCGTGCTTTCACATTGAGCAGCATTAACTACACAGAGCCGTTGTTCACTGACGAGCTGCGCAAAACCACGTTCATATTTGATACGATACGATACCCAGTTTTTCCTCTGTAACTATTTACAAAGCAAGTGTATGATGCCTAGTGTTTTAAAATCTGTTCACATTCCAGTCCTAAACTGCATAGAATGGCCTTACACCTAATCTGAAAGGTCGAGGGACAGGTATATCTCAAGCTGAAAAGAGCCCGTCAACAGGGCGATCCAAATTGGTTAACCACTATTTGTGGTCTGTGACATTTTGTACAGCCTTCCTACAGGTTATGGCAAAAGAACTGCAAGTTTCAAAGAACTGTATCCTTTCTTTCACGCTGAATTCGAAAACCATAAACTGTTTCTCGTACTTTTTACTCTTGACAACTAAATCTATCACTCGTGAATCACTATGCTTTGTAGTACATCTGCATCTAGAAAAATGATTTTGGTGACTGAATTCAGACTCTCTTCACAGTCCAGCTACCCACCCGTAGTCACTGTGAGCCGCACGGTATATGCTGAGAGAATGATGTCACTGAATGAGCAATGTCTGGTCCGCCCCCCTCCACGGCATTCTGTCTTTGATCCACAGAGTCTAAATGTGTGAATTAGCACCCCGTCAGAGGCAGCGCTCCGTCTCCGGGCCTCATGCGTAGTGTCAGTCCAGCTGGACAAATCCTCTATCCGATTATTGTGCAATCAAGCTTCTGGCTAAAATCCCAAAGCATCTCTGATGGAGATTAACTTTAGCTACTCTCATACCTCACCAACCTGTCAGAGGGCCTAAAATTCACCCCTCCAAACACTGATTGTATAGAATGGATAATATTTTCATGCTTGTGATTGCCCTAATCTCTCATCCCAAGTATGTCGCAGAGTAACCCGAATGGTGTGTCGATCGGTCACCAGATGTGCCCTGGAAAGACACAGATTGTTTGCGCCCTCACGCTCGGTGCTAAACCTGAGTTGATTTACACAGATAATCCTGTGGTGGCTGCTGTCTCATGCGCGGAGAAAAACTACACTGAATAACAGCTGTATGGGCAAATTTACACATCGACCCGGGCTTTGTTGACTCTCTGAGCAAACACATTGTTAATGGCCACATGTTGCAGATTACTGCATAATCTGTGTGTAGACATATCTGGGTTACTTGAAGACTTTTTAGCATTCTTGTGTTAGATCTTACTGTACTACTGGATTTCTTTGCTCTCTTTCATCCTTTCTTTCCTCAAATAAACACAGCCTAACTATTTTTATGCCTGATTATTTGTCTTTTTAAAGGGACAGTATGCAGAACATTTTTTATTTTGTCATCATTTACTCACCTTCATGTTGTTCCAAACTTGTATGATTTTTTCTTCTGTGGAACACAAAAGAAGATATTTTGAAGAATGTTGGTAGCCAAACAGTTCCGGTTCCCATTCACTTCCGTTGTTTGGTGAAAAACATAATACTTCTTTGATATTCTTCTTTTGAACACAATTTTGAAGACTGTTGGTAGCCAAACAGTTTCGGTTCTCATTCGCTTCCTTTATACAGTCAAAAAATATAATGGAAGTGAATGGGAACCAAATCTATTTGGTTACCAACATTCTTCAAAATTGTGTTCAAAAGAAAAATATCAAAGAAGTATTATGTTTTTCACCATACAACGGAAGTGAATGGGAACCGGAACTGTTTGGTTACCAACATTCTTATAATATCTTCTTTTGTGTTCCACAGAAGAAAGAAAATCATACAGGTTTGGAATTTACATGAGGGTGAGTAAATTACATTTTCATTTTTCCGTTCATTTTTGTCCCTTTAAAAGATTTTGACTCACCAACTCACATCCTGAATTTGACAATAATGATAATAATCACAAGGCATGTATATGTACATGTGATCATTTTTCTTTAGACTTTGTTAGACTTTCTTTGCTATGAAGCTTCTAAAGTTACACCGAAAATCCATCAAACTTGCACTATCATAAATAAACATGATTGCAAACTATATTTGCATGGAAACACAAGCTGTTCCAGTGGAACAGATGTAACTGACAAAGAGGCAGAGCCAAAAGTGATCCTGTCCAAACTCACCAGAGTGCAGAACCTCTCCGGTGGATTCCCACATGTGATATCGGGAGGCTCCACTCTAATCTGCATGTACTCCTTCATGGACCTGGGTTTGGGCTGGCAAGCGTAATATTCCCATGTTGGTCCATCGTCTGTGCTGACCAGCGACTTACAGATATCGTACTGGCCGAGAGTCAGAATAATGCACTGTAAGAGCAGGAGCGCCTGTGAGAGCATGGCACTAGATAGGTCCATGGACATGAGAGAAAGGTAAGGGGCGCCACAGCTATTAGGTGTATCAGCATGGAAATGATTTAGATTGTGAAATTTCCAATATCCATCCAAAAGGGCAAAGTCTGGTCCTCAGTGGAAAACTGTGTGTGACTTAATGTAAAACCTGTTCACACTGAGGTGTTATTTTTAGATCTGTTGTGACATCTTCAAAATTCAAAGTTCAATTTCTATACGTGGCAACTGAATTCAAGTCCAGGGATGAATGTCACTTCAGTTCAGAGACATGAAGTGAATTTAGTGGTTCATATGCAATCAGAAGGTGCCTGGCGTCAGAGTCCAGTCTAAGATTCATGTGAGATGAGATGAGCTGTGTCATTTCTGATGGGTTGCCTAGGAAATAGGGGGGAAAAAAACAGAAATAAGCAATATATATTCTACAGTTAAAAAACGGTTAATTGGTTAATTTAGCTAACATACAGTAAAACATATTTTAAAAGACAATGCAACTGCATTATAGTTTATGGAAAAAATGTATATTTAATAAGGCAATATACTTTTAAGATAATATTTTTCCAAAAATATGTTTTTTATTATAAAAATGAATGGAATGCCTTATGTTTTATATGAAATGTTATGTTTTTAAGGTTTACTGCATTATTTTTGTATCATGTGCTGCTCTGATGGTGTTTAGTCGTTGTGTGGGTATTAATGTGCTGGTCGTAGTTGCTTGAGTTATAGGTTATGATTGCTTTAAAGTCACCATGTGGTATTATATTGTACAGCTGTGTTTTTATAAGCACATTTTATAGAAACAAAGAGATATTAAAAGCCCAACTAGGTTTGTCAATTAACATTATGAAGTAAACAGACACCATTATGATTAAAACAATGTATTAACGATAACTATCAAATTCTGGAAACCACAGCTGCCGTTTTTTTTTTCAGCCCAAATGTATTATTTTTCATAACATAGCGAACTTTCAAAACAGTGCTTCGAAAACGTGCCGCTTTCTCCAACTGCACATCTTCCCTTATGCAGTAGATCATCAACTTGAACTTTTCGACGTCGCAATGGAAATCTTTTTTTTTAAATGTAAACGCTTAAGTAGGTCATCCGAACGGGACATGCTCCAAAAGAATGCGAATAAATAAATGACGTAACATTACATGCGCGCAAATATTACACAATTTTATTGTACCTATTTATGTACAAAACGGCTATTAGAAAAGCAAATAAATAACTAAAGAAATTAGCAAATAAATTGTTAGAAAACTGAGCAAACAAGTTTAGTTAAAAGCACTTCTCCAAAAACATCCGGGAAATGTGATAGACAATAATCTCCTCATCAGCTTAAGTTACTTGAATTCATCAAAGAACATCTTCTGAAATGCTGTCCGTGTTCTGAGCGCTTATAAGAGATTGAGAATGTTCAATGACCAAAATACATGAGCCTAAGTAACACACCTGAGTAACCTTGCCTCGGTTCCAGAGATCAGCACCTTTACTGTTCCCAGATGAATTTCTTCTGTATAAGCTCTCTCCCTCGGTCAGTTCCCTGCCATATCACTTGAGATGGATGAGAAACACATGCACACGTTACTCCTCTCCGCAGATCCTTCGTGCTTTCTTCGGCTGCCACGTAGTTTGTTGGAAAGCATCCTAGATTGATGCCCTACATCCAGACAGCTCCGAACCGAATCAAGTATTGCCTGAAAAACGTGCATTTAAAGTTTCGGTTCCTGTCCCACCTTCATTGATGCATCTGTCCTGTGCGCTCAAGGACAGACTTCAGAGTACTCCACCTCCCGTTCCCATCCCCGCTCCTGCTCCATTCACTCTGCCTTATCTACTCTAGCCATTGAGCAACGCAATATCTGACTTTCATTTCTCTTTTGCAAACCTCGATGAAAACACTTTTGGCCACTGCAACCTGCCTGCCTTGTCTAGTCGAACTAGTGTGGAGCAGAAGTTTATCTACGGGCTTGAAGAGCCGAACCGTCCCAGCAGCAGATGAGGCAGTCCGCCCCGCTTAAAGAGACAGATCAGAGGCTGAGGATTCCCAAATCTCCTTTCACAGCGTAGCCTACTACATGTTGTTTAACAAGCCAAACCCTTACAGAATATACCACAGTTTCGGTCAAAATGTTAGAGGTATTGCTTTAGTAAAACTTTGGTAAATTGTATACAGTAGAATAAATAAATGAGTAAGTAACACGCAATAAGATGAGAGAAAAACACTGAATTATACACACACATATATACACACACACATACAAAGAAAAACAAGTAGATAGAATAGAACAAATAGAAAGCTAGTGTTTGTTTGTTTTTTGTTTTAATAATAAAAAAAAGAAGATAAATATAACGTAGAATTAAAATAGAATATAAAGTGTTAGAGTTAGAGGGTCAAATAAAAGAGGGCCATACACTACAATAACTGTCGTAACTATGGCATTTTGGCGGAGACTATTTGTACCAAGGTGAATTTCTGTAAGGAATCGGGCTGAAAACTCAAATTAAACTTTTACTCTAAAGGTGTTTAGTGATTTCAAATGGTTTAAAGCTGTTTGTGTCGTTTAATGGAGCTGTCTGATACTTTCCGTGGCGTGTAAATTGAAGCAATGAACAGAAACAGAGTTTTTGCTTACTAGCGAGATATTAGTTTAAAACAGAAATTAAATATGAAAGATACAAACTGCAACTTTGCCAAACTTTTAGCTTCGTCATTTGAGTCATTTTCTTGTAATTAAGATTTAGCCGGGGGCTAGAGTGAGGAACGGCCGGAGGACTAGAATGAGCAGAGGCGGCGGGCTTGAGAACGGCGCGGCCGGCAGATTCGACAAAGGAGCGGCAACCACATGTGACGACCCCAGGCTGGACTCCGCTTCGTCCACGGTGAAAGCCGATC
>NW_015555768.1:2773869-2783571 GCF_001515605.1 Sinocyclocheilus anshuiensis | reverse complement strand
TTAGTCTTTGCAACTTTACAGATCTGCATTATGCACCAAGCGCTTGTAACACTCCAAAGAGAAAGGAACAATTTAAATCGCATCATATGACCCCTTTAAAGAATTAAACATGTTTATATCAAGCGGCAACCTCCCGCTCTCTCTCAAGAAGCCAACAAGGAAGTGACTTAAACTGTAATTCGTCAACTGGCCTCTAGAGGCTGGCTGCAAAAGGGAGTCAATCCCATAGACTCCCCATGTTAAAATGGCCAACTTTACGGCAGAAAAAAACTCGATTATCCGGGAGTGACGCACGGTGATGCGCTGCCAAGATGGCGACGGCCGGCTCTGCCCACTTTGAGCATCAAAAAGCTCTTCAGGAACCTACCGGTGACGTCACGGACACTACGTCCATGTTTTTATACAGTCATCAATCATTTTGCTTGTGTTAGACTATTGGTACCAATAACGACGATTACAAAACTGAACTATATTTTCTCCTCACGTCCGTGTTAGAAACTACAATTATTATTATTATTATTGTTATTATTATTATTATTGCATAACAAGAACAGTAACATAACATACCTATATAGAGGATCACAGTATTTTCAACTATTATCAATTACATTTATAATAGCATCAAAGGAAGAAACAGAAAAAAAGAAAGGAGAAAAAAATTTAAAAAAAAACTACAGGGGATAACTTAAAAGAAATTTTCATAAGAAAAGGATTCAAAAATTCTATACATCCTTTTTGCTTTTTTATTTTTTAGATCTTTTAATTCTTCAATGTAATGCTTAAGTTCAATTTTAAATAATGTAATGTTATGTTTATTATTAGTCCATTTTTGTTTGTGTATATGATATTTCCCTGTATAATTATTAAATTAATCACCGAATTTTGCTCCAAACTCTTATTTTTATACAACAAAAAATATATCTTTAACAGAGAGTCGAATCTTTAATTTTATACATTTAAATATAAGATATTCAATATCAATCCAAAACATTTGGGTAAATACACAATCATAAAATAAGTGTTTTATGGATTCTTCCTGTAAGTCACAAAAGATGCATTAGAAACTACAAATCCCATCATCCGTTCAGCGTTAGTGACGTCACTCGAGCGCCAGCGTCCGCGGACTCACTCAGGAGCCATGGCGGACGTTATGAATGTTGGAGTGAATTTAGAAGCGTTTTCTCAAGCGATTAATGCCATCCAGGCTCTTCGATCGAGTGTCACCAAGGTGTTCGATTCTCTTAAAGATGGGATGAAAAATAAGGAGACCCTTGAAGGGCGGGAGAAAGTCTTTATAACTGAATTCCAAGATAACTTGCAGTCAGTCAATCGCGATTTAAAGTGAGTTAATTGTCTGACCATTCACTAACACTGTGAAATGTTATAACGGTAACCATAGTCACTGCCAAAATGCAAGTGTTATTGTAATAAACCATGGTAACGAAGTACAACCCGTTGCTGTCAACATAAAAAGCGATTATGACAGATTCTGAAATCCCACATTAATTTATTATGATTTTAATGTATTGTGGTATGTTTTTCTAAATAATGACTGACATCTTTTTTACTTATGGCTCAGAAAGTCAAAATAGCTCGATTTTTAGCTTGACTTTGGGAACCACAATTAAAATTATGTAATCATATAGTGTCATTTTCGTGAGTGAAGTGTGACATTGGTTTCATTATGTATGTTAAAAAAATATCAACCGTACCATCCTGACTTTTGTTTCTTGTTTCTGCAGTGAATTGGAGCGTCTCAGCACTTTGGTTGGCAGGCCGTCAGAGAGTCACCCCTTACACAACAGTGGACTGCTCAGTTTAGACCCCGTTCAGGACAAAACCCCTCTGTACAGCCAGCTGCTCCAGGCTTACAAATGGTCCAATAAAGTAAGTTGTCAGCATTTTGCTGATTCACCTTGCATTGTAGCCTTTATATGTAACACTCACAGGTGATTTAAAAGTAATGAAATGAAATTTGAGTGACAAATGTCTTAAATGGTCTATTCAGACTTCAGCCATACGTCACTCCAGAAATATACTCAATACTGAATTACGTATTAAAGGGTCACCTTGATGTGGTCTTGGACAATGTTACATTTTCCAGGGCTGGAAAAAGCTTTAGGCTATTGTTCAAAATGTTGGGTCGGTCAGATTTTTTTTTATGTTTAAGAAAAAGGTCTCTTATGCTCACCAAGGGTGCATCTATTTGATCAGAAATACTGTAAAAACAGAAATATTGTGAGATAATATTACAATTTTAAATAACTGTTTTCTATTTTAATTGATTTGAAAATGTAGTTTATCCTGAGATGGTAAAGCTGAATTTTCAGCATCATTACTTCAGTCTTCAGAAATTATTCTAATATTCTGATTTACTGCTCAAGAAACTTTTCTTATTATTATCAATATTGAAAACATTTGTGCTGTGTAATATTTTTGCCTTTGAGCAATAGAGAGTTCACAAGAACATTTATTTGAAATATAAGCATTTTATAACAATATACACTAGCGGTCAAAATTTGGGATGAGAACGATTTTTCATGTTTTTTTACAAGAGTTTCTTATGCTCAACAAGGATGCATTTATTTGATCAAATATACAGGAAAAAAATTTATATTGTGAAATATTATGATGATGTAAAATAACGTTTTTCTATTTTAATATACATTAAAATGTAATTTATTCCTGTGATGTAAAGCTGAATTTTCAGCATCATTACTCCAGTCTTCAGTGTCACATGATCCTTCAGAAATCATTCTAATATGCTGATTTATTATCAGTGCTGGAAACTGTTGTGCTGTTTAATATTTTTTGGAACCTGTGATTTTTTTTTTTTCAGGGTTATTTGATTAATAAAAAGTTAAAAAAGAAGAGCATTTATTTAAAATAGAAATCTTTTCTAATAATATACACTACAGTTCAAAAGTTTGGGGTCAGTAAATTTTTCTTCTTTCTTTTTTTGAAAGAAATTAAAACTTTTATTCAGCAAGGATGTGTTAAATTGTTAAGAAGTCATAGCAAAGATTTATATTGTTAGAAAAGATTTACATTTTGAATAAATGCTGTTCTTTTTGACTTTTTATTCATCAAAGAATCCTGAAAAAGTATCGCAGTTTCCAAAAAAAAAAATTGCCAGCACAACTGTTGCTAACATTGATAATTCTAATAATAAATCAGCATATTTGAATGATTTCTTAAGGATCATGTGACTTGTAATAACATTTTGCAAGATTACTGTTTTTTTTTCTGTATTTTTGATCAAAATAAATGCAGCCTTAATGAGCAGAAGAGACTTCTTTAAAAAACATTACAAGTCTTACTGATCCCAAACTTTTGACCAGTAGTGTAAATGTCTTTACTGTCACTATTGGTCAATTTAATGCATCCTTGCTGAATAAAAATATTAATTTCAGACTATACTTTCAGACTGTAAAATTCTGAACAGTATGAAAAGTAATCATTAGGGATATAACGATTCACTCAACTCACGATGCGTTACGATTGACGATACTGATTTCACAATATGATTTTTTTTTATTTATTTAATTTTTTTGACAAAATGAGATTTAAGACAAATTATAAATGAAAAGATGTAATTTATTATTGCTTGGACAAAATGCTGCACATTTCTTCGTGAAATTTAAATATGTCAAATACCAAAACTAAACTCAAATTTTAAAACAAACTTCTTCATATAAACAGATCAAGGCTTTGTCTGTGCTCTTTCCATTTAAAATTAGAGGCAACCTCTTTATTTTAATCAAAATCCAAACAAAGATGCTGCATACATGCAGTATGAGCAGTTTTAAATCTGAATTAGATTGTATAATTTTGAATTTGAAACTATACTACATAAAATATATCTGCACTACGGGTGGGCGATATAGCCTCAAAATTATATCACGATATTTCAAGAATATTTGTGATAACGATATTTATGATGATATAGAAAACAAACATGGAACAACGTTTTATTATATGAGAGTAGGCGGCTGCAGTGAGGGGAGGAGTGAAATAAGCGCAGTCAAGACGGACAGTTCTGCCCTCTCGAAGTGGAACAGATACCTACGAGATCAAAGGCGGATATTGCGTTATTTACACTCACATGCTGTGTTGCTAATAAACATGATATAATTTCAGTTCTGTTGCCTTTACATAAAAATGAATATGATGAGACACTCAAAGTGCTTGCTATTTAATTCCATACGAAAGGCATATTTATATATCTCACACAGAGATCGCACTGTCATAGTGTTTGGGAATATTCATGCATAATTTAAATACATAATCACATGAAACCAGATAAAAAAATAAAATAAAACATTTTAGAAGAGAATGCAGCATCACGGTTGTCTGAACCAATGAGCATTAAGCTGTGTCGTCAGCCAGTCGTTTCCCATCATGCTTTTGATCAGCGCAGTCGGTGGAGAGCAACTGCGCAATCCGACACAGCCGCTTCGCCGTCGCGAGAGTTTTTTGGCACACATCAGCATGACATCAGAGCAAGTCGGACGTAACTCAGACACTTTTCTAACCGGCATGCATCTTGCGGTGATTACCGGTGATCGGTTCTGCGTAGAATTTGCTCATCTCAAACAAGCCTATTTACACTGCACACGTCTGCTGCGCGTTACGGCTCCGACGCGGCTACTCTAGTCAATGCTTGTGTTTACACCAGCGGAGCCGCGGCACGTTTCAGAAGCGTCCCAGAAGCGGCTCTCTGCGCCGCTTCGCTAAAGATATGCGCCTCGCCTATTTTTGAAGGTAAGAGTGTATGCTCGAATATGCTCTAGAACTGCTCTCGCAATACTTTGATGTCATACTGAATCAAAGCTGAATCAGTCTGCGCAGCACTGTTTCAAGTCGAACACACCTATTGGGTTTGTGGTTGTTGTTGTTGTGCGCGCTAGGGAACGTATATCCGCCAAACGCCATCGCGTCGCTGTATCATTGATATCACGATATGACACTATTTTTATCATGTAAAAATTTATGGACGGTATGATATGGCACACTCCTAATCTGCACACAGGCTGAATGAGAGCGCAAATTCACTCTCTGACAGTAGGTGGTGCTTATGGAACAGCAGCGATACAGCATTTACCTGGTTACCTCTGTAAACAAAGCAGCCCTGAGCTTATAAACACTACATTAATATGCATTATCTGGAGGTAAGATGAAAAGAAAATGCCATCTAAACTTTAAAGACAGTCAGTTCCCCTCAGAGATACATTCATCTAAACCCCCACCCCCAACTGTATCGCGATTCATTCAACATCTCAACCAATTTGAATAGTCACATATTTGTAACTTGCTCGGGGTGCATTGTTACGTCCCTAGTAATCATAAATGTTTGGAAAGGTAAAGGAAAAGTCATGAAAGTGTCAGAAATTTTCATTGGTGAAGAGAATGGTAGACAAGTCTTTTGTTTATAGTGGTCAAGCAAATGGCTGAAGAACTGTGTTTTACATTTGATATGTGTCAGGTGTACAGTGTGAATTCTCTTCAGTGTATTTATTACATTGGTCATTGCCAAAACATTTTTTTTTACAAGTGTGTATGTGCATGGTTGCCAGATTGGGAACATAAAGTAAAACACTGGGCAGTGGGCACTGTATCATTTTGATGTAGCTTAGCATTTTCATAAGGAAGATGTCTTTTTTTAGCATGTTCAACTCAACTGCTCAACAATGAAAGATAAATGTTTTCAGGATAAATAACCTGGGTTCAAATATTGCAGATTATTATGCTTAATCAAGAGGAGCAGAAATCGTAATCACGATGAAAATATGATTTATAATGCAGTCCTAGTCTTCTGAACAGTGATATAGTAAGTAAACAGATCTGTAGCATCATATAGTTGAAGGAAACCGTATATGAACTAGGCTTGGGCCGATAGACGATGCCATCGTCCATCGCCGATGGCTGACAGCCATCACGATGTTAAGCTGACATTGTGATTCCTTCCCCCCCCACCCCATCTCCCCAATCCGCCGCATCCCAGTTACGTGTTCGGAAAGGAAATGAAGTGTACTACGGAAACCCTAAAGGGAATAAATAGCATACGAGATGGGAGGATAAAAAAAAACATTTCAATACTTTTTCTCGCAATTATATCGTTGAGTAAGTATAGGCGACTGTATATAAATTGCAGGCATCAGGGAGCCGCTATTGAAACCGCTTTCGATTGCGTGCTCTCATTTTACTTTCACTTTTGAGATTCGCGATCACAAGGACTCTATACTATGAAGCGACAGTACTTATTTCACTGCAGACATCGTCCGATGCCAATTTGGTAGACATCGCCCAACCCTAATATGAACCCTTGCATCCACTGTAAATTGTAGGTGTTGGTAAGAGCCTTCTCTTTTTTTGGCTTAGTACTTGAGAAAATTGCATTTGTTTTGTTTTTATTTCAGTTTTAAAAAGTTGCTTCCATTCATGAATTCCAGACGAACATGAATACAAGGCTTTTACATCATCATGGACATCAGTCTCAGCTGAGACATGGAATTGAATATCATCTTGAATATCATCTTGCATCTAATAATACTTTAATACTATAATCAAGAGGATGCTGGTTTACAGTTTGATGGTCTAATCGCAGTGCATCAATGAGACACATTATAGCTTGTATTTGTGATTTGCTTAAAGCAATGTGAGAAGTTCCAAATGTAAAAAAGCTTGCCAAGTCCGTCTGCTTAATTTGACAGAAAATAGAGTTGTGTTACTTCTTGCCTAGTAAATCTTCTTTTGTTCCTGAAAAAGCTGTAAAATTATGTTCTCTTTGGATCAAGGTCCTCGTGCGAATCCTCTCAATAGAACGCGCACCACGTCTTGACAGAAGAGTACACACTTGAGATTCAATAGATGTGGGTGTTCTCACAGCAGAACCAACATTTGCTCAATATCCATTACGACTGAGTGCTTTGACTTCTTTTGATTTTGAGTAGGTCTTCTGTCCTAAGTGTTATTGAACAAGATTTGCTATTCTTACTGTAAATGCAATTTCACAGGATGCCTGCGCTCTGTTCTTGAGTTCTTTGATGCTTTGCTCTTAGGTGTTGCAGGTAGCATTATGATAGACCTGGAATTGAATAGAAAACAAACTATTTTTTTTTTTTTTAAATATGGCACAAAGCTATGGTTTGATTCTTAATTTTGGAGGTTTAAGTAATAGGTTATTAAAGGGTGAAGAGTGTTTTGCAGTACCAGATCACCTGTTCAGGTTTCCTGCATGAATTGATGAATGTGTGGCAGGTTTTTTGGTGCAGAATAACTGGGGTTAAAGTGCTCAATCAATAGCAGCTACTCATCAGTTGCTCTCTCCACACTATGTGCTTAGTAGGTGTACACAGGTCGGCTATTGCACAGAAAAGTTCTTGAAACATCACTGGTAGGGTTTTTTTTTTTTTTTTTTTTTTTTTTTTGAAAATCATTCAAATACAACTTTTTTTTTTTTTTTTTTTGTTATACAGGAATTGAATTTTGAAATATTTCCTGTCTTTTCCTGTCTCCTGTCAATTAAAGCCCAGAGGTGCTTTCATTGACACTTTCATTCCTTTTATCAAGTTAAGTGGTTGTGCATCCCTTTCTGTTAAACTACAACATTTACGGAATTCACAATTGTAATGGCACCATATTGTTAAAAAGGATCACCCCCTCCTAAAAATGACTTGTAAACTCAATCAGGTGTAGCTAATCACCTTCTCAATGGCACACAAAACTGTGATCAGATGTGGTCATTAGTTCAGCATGAAAAGAGTTTTCCTGGAGCATTTCAGTCCTTGGTAGTGAAGCTGAAGCAAACAATCAACTATGGGTGGCAAGGCACTGTCAAAAGATCTCCGGGATAAAGTTGTGGTCAGACACAGTGAAGTCTATTATTAAGAAGTAAAAGGTATTTGGTTCAACACAGGACTCGATCAGGCTCTGGAGTGGACTTGTAGCGAGCTCTGGAATTAACTCATAGACTTGAGAGGACTCTGGAGCGGACTCGTAAACTGGAGTGGACTCTGGAGTGAACTCATAGACCAGAACTGACTCTGGAGTGGACTCACACACTGGAGTGAGCTCTGGAATGAACTCATAGACTTGAGAGGGCTCTGGAGTGGACTTGTAAACCGGAGCGGACTCTGGAGTAAACTCATAGACCAGAACTGACTCTGGAGAGGACTCGTAGTCTGGAATGAGCTCTGGAATGAACTCATAGACTTGAGTGGGTTCTGGAGTGGACTCTGAAAGCTCCCGGACTGGAGCGGGCTCTGGAGTGGACTCTGAAGGCTCCCCGACTGGAGCCGTTTCATGAGTGGACTCTAAAGGCTCCCCGACTGGAGCCGACTCTGGAGTTGACCCTGAGGGCTCTCGGACTGGAGCGGACACTGGAGTGAACTCTGAGGGCTCCTGGACTGAAGCAGGCTCTGGAGTGGACTCTGAAGGCTCCCGGACAGGAGTGGGCCTTGCTGCCCTCCTTCTCGATCTTCGTTTGCGAGATAAAGACAATGAAGCTTCACTATTCTCTGGGGGCACTGCAACAGGCACAAAATGACTGGGTTGAACCACTAAACTGCGGTAATAGAGATAGTCAATAAAACCCCAAAATCTCACACAGAGTCTCACTCCAAAGGGTAATCCAGGCATTCATCAAAAATCTTGTTGAGTTTGGAATTACAGAGTTCCAGTCCTACTGCCAAAGTTCTAAAAATCTGTGCAAGACCTCCTACTTCCATTCCCTGTTGATGAAGAGCCGCCAACATCTGGAACCGAGCCTTCCGCTCTATCTTAAAAGCTGAAGGAAGAACCCGAATGTGGTGATGGGAAATGAAGTCCACAAGCAATAATAGTGACCCAGGAGGAGTGCCCTCTGGTGGCTGTCATGGGCACTCCAGCAGATGGCTGTGACACAGCATGACACAGCACGAAAAGAGCTTTCCTGGAGCATTTCATTCCTTGGTAGTGCAAATGATGCAAACGATCAACAATGGGTGGCAAGGCACTGTCAAAAGATCTTCAGGATAAAGTTGTGGACAGGCACAAGTCAGGGGATGGATACAAAAACATTTCAAAAGCTTTATTGGTGCCTAGAAGCACAGTGTATTTGATACAACACAGACCCTCTGTAGATCAGGACATCGCTCCAAACTGGATGAAAGAGCCAGGAGGAAACTGGTCAGAGAGGATACCAAGAGGCCTATAGCAACTCTGAAGCAGTTGCAGGAATTTATGACAAAGAATGGTCATTGTGTGCATGTGACAACAATATCACAAATTCTCCACAAATGTGACTTGTATGGGAAGGTTGCAAGAAAAAAGCCACTCCTCAAGAAAAGCCACATGCAGTCACGACTGAGCTTTGCCAAAACACACCTTGAAGATTCTGAGGCAGAGGAGACTAATGCTAAGTTCACACTACACGACTTTAAACGTTGGCAGATCTCTGTGCTTTTAAGACTACTGTACATGACTTGATTGTCTGTCTTTAAGTCGTTGTGGTGTTCACAATAAGTGACTCTATGTAAATGAATTACATATGAATTACAAAAAAAATAAAAATTTAAATGCAAAAAAAGTACTAATAAAAAAATATAGTAGTATCTCAAAGATACTAAAGTAACACTGCCTGTAACTTCCAGCAGCTTTCTATTTTTTCTATTCTATCTACTTGTTTTTCTTTGTGTGTGTGTGTGTGTGTGTGTGTGTGTG
>NW_015555768.1:2758647-2773397 GCF_001515605.1 Sinocyclocheilus anshuiensis | reverse complement strand
TTAAATTTGGTGTTATCGCTCTCACTCTCTCATACTGGTCACTGGAAGTTCAACATGGCACCTCATGGCAAAGAACTCTCTGAGGATCTGAAAAAAAGAATTGTTGCTCTACATAAAGATGGCGTAGGCTATAAGAAGATTGCCAAGACCCTGAAACTGAACTATGGACTGAACCAGGCCTATGTTGCATACTTCATGAATCATGAATTATGAAAGGACTTTATTTAAGAATGTAAACTGGGTCAAATCTGGTTTCATATTGACTTTTAAGGTCAAAACCTTTCTGCACTTTTTCCAGTTTGAAAACTTGAACTGAAATGTCTGTGTTCTCCTGGTCTCATCAGAGTGAGTCGGTACTGCATCAGGTTCAGGATGCTTTGTGAGCTTCCTCTGCCCTCTGGGTGGGTGGTAGGCCAGCTGTTTTCCCACACTCTGAGGGTCGGAGCGGTACAGCAGGATTAGGTGTGTCTGGGCTGGATGGTGTGTGGGCAAACATGGGCGTGAGGCCAAAACCAAGCCTCTCTGCAGAAGTATTGATGCTTCCTCACTGTCTGCCCGGACAGCACCACCCCCACCCCACTGTAAACATGATCGATGTGGACATTTCCGCCATGCAAACTACCCCAGGATTAATGCGCTTGGTGCTTTTAGTAAGGCTGTTTTTGGCCATTGTCTCCTTTGGGTCGGTTTTTTTAGTCTGGTGGCCCATCAACCTGCGGTGTGGGCATCAAATATCAGTTGGTATTTAGGATTAGATGGAGTTTTATTATTCAGTATGATCATTCATCCTGGCATATTTATACAGTTGCACCTTTGACAAAGACCATCTTATAATATTGCTAATTGCATTTTTAGTGAGTATGTAATCTATTCAAGTGCTGCAGTCTGTTAAAGTTGGTCCAGTTGGATTTGAGAGTGAATAGATCAACAGTTAATTAAAGGGAAACATGTTTTGCCTTTGGCTACTAGCTGTCACTCACCCTCATTATGTCCTGATGTGTTTTGTCTCAGGACTCTCAAGGTCCACTTCTTCCTGAGGCCTTAGGTTTTTTTTAAGTGAGAAGCATTTTACATTAGAAAATATTAGAGTAGTTCACTTCCAGAATGAAAATTTCGTCATCATTTACTCACCCTCCAAACCTGTATGAGTTTCTTTCTTCTGTTGAACACATAAGAAGATATTTAAAAAAATGTTGGTATCCGAACAGTAGATGGGCACCATTGACTTCCATAGTATTTTTTTCCTACTCACTCATACAGGTTTGGAACAAGTGGAGGGTGTAAATGATGATGAAATTTTCATTCTGGAAGTGAACTACTCCTCTAAGTACAAAATAAAGCAGGGACATTTAAAAAAAAAAAAATGAATCTTACTATTTTCAAGATCACTTGACCAGCTTTTGTCATGCAGCATTGGTATTGCTTCTTAGCTCTCTACAAATGTCTTAAGTGTGTTTATCGTAGGATCTTCTTGACTGCATGACTTCTCATTGTCAGTTGGAAGCCTATCATGAGAATGATGATTTAATGACTGTTTAACTGTATTTAACACATGGTTGTGCGCTGTCAGTACAACAGGGATGTCAGGGTGCACAGAGAGACGTTTAAGCACCTGCTTATCCCTATATCAGTGCACAGTTAAGACATCAAGCTATTATTCTGTCATCTATAAATACTTGAGCTCCCCTAGTGCCAGTAGACCAGGAGCATATGAATTATGTGTCATTGCAGACTTTTTTTGCAGAAATGTTTCATGATTTTAATCTCTGTTTGCGTTGAGAGTTTGTTTTTGTGTCTCAGGGGTTAAATCTTGGGTACAGTGAAAGTATACCCATTGGCTTAGTTCTCTAAAACAAAAATCTTTCTTCGTAGAATAGAATAAAGAAACATTAGACACAAAAAAGACATTTTTGTTATCATTTACTCACCTTCATGATGTTTCAACCCCATATTATAATGTTAAAAGACAAAAAGGAGCATAAAAATAGTCCATACAACTTGATATTGAATGGTATATGGATCCGTGTGGACTATTTTTATGGTGTTATTTATTTATTTATTTTAATCATTAATTTTAAGCACAAGTATATGCCAGTGTCTTTTGGTTTTGGAAAAGAACAGCTTGGGCAGTACAAGTTTTATAATAACACCAGGAAGAGTAAATTATTATATTTTCTATATAAATATTTCCTATAACAATATAAAGGTATTATAAACATCAACATAATTATTTTCAGCTTTGAATTTGTAAATTTGACTTGACTTGACAATGCGCATCAATAAATGTGTGTATTTGTAGTATATTTTTAATGTAATTAATTTTATATGTAATATTATGTAATTAATGTAATATAACTTGTTATAGTTATCATATATTCACCTTACATATAATATAGTGTGTTTATAGTAGTGTTGTCAAAAGTACCGACCGCGATACCACTCGACTAGTTTATAGATGTAATTGGTATGTTGGTTAATGCTTATTTAGGTCTATTTTATCTATTTATTGAAATTATTGTGTGTGTGTGTATATTGTGGATTTGTGTTTTATGTGAGTTTTTTTATGTCTGGCATTGAAAAATTTCTCTCTATATACTGTAAAATGCATTATAAAATTCATAATTCATTGGAATCAAGTTCAAGTGAGTAGGGAAATATGATTATTTTTACACTTTTTATTAGATTACAAGTAACACTATACAAATGTACATCCCATTTAATTAAGCCAAAGCCTCACGAAAGAGGAGACCTTGAGATTGCTGGAGCCAAACACATCGGGCAATAAGCGATGGTGATTGACAGCTAGTAACCAAGGGCCAAACATGTTTCCCTTTAATTGTCTTTCGTATAACATGCGAGAATGCATCATGGGTGCATATGTCTGTGATTGAAGGAAACTCTGTGAGTAAAATGAGGCACAGTCTTCGTTGACTTTCACAAGGTCACTTTGCCATCGGCGCTCTGATATTCTTCTTCAGCGACCAGCTTGCACAACCAGACAACTAATGAGATCAAAAGATTAAGAAGCAGAAATTAGCCCCACTTGTGTCAAAAATTGCTAAGGTTGTAATTTGCTTATGTATTAAAGAAAAATCTATTATTTAGACAGTGAAACTTTACATAAGCAATCCCTTCATTCAAACAGATTGGATCTAATCTCAAAGAAATTCCACATTTGACTACATTCTAAAACATGGAGGGAATTCAAATCATATACATAGAGTTGAGTCAGCTTAGACAGCGCTCAGACTATTGATGAGCTACGGGAACAGTGGAGATGTATTTTATTTTTTATTTAATTTCTGCTATATTATATCCGCTAGGGCTGTCATGATACTAACTTTTCAGTAATTGATGTCAATACCAGTAAAATATAATGTTTTTCATTACCAATCTGTATTTTAAAAAAATAAATGTACACTCTAAAAAGTGCTGGGTTAAAAAATAACCCAACCTTAACCCAGCTGCTGGGTAACTATGGGACAGAACACGCGCTGGGTTGTTTTGACCCAAGTGCTGGGTTTAACCGTTTTACCCAGAATGCTGGGTTGTTTATTTGACCCAACCAGTGGGTAAAATTAACTGTGTTGCTGGGTTAAACATTACCTAAACATTGGGTTATTTGTTGTCTTATTGCCTTGCTACCTTTATATTTACTAATATTACCAATAATAACAAATAACGATCACAAAGGAATGCAAAATTATTATTATTATTCTGAAGTAAGGGGCATAACGTTACCTGAGGAAAAAAGAGCGCGAAAATGCTCAACATAAAAATGATGGATCTATCGTCGGATTCGGCACGTCGCAGACATTTACTTGAAAAAAATATGCCCTTAAAAGATCAATTTTAGAACGAAATGGTCTAATTCTGACAAAACATTACAAAGCCATACAGTACGCAGACAGTAACTGAACTTACCCCCGTATTTCTGACGCAGTTCATACCATTTCCATGAAGCGTTTAAATAATTTGCGCACGCACACACACACACACATATATAACTTTAATTAACGATAAGGCGATTGTTGAGGCCATTAGAAAAAAAAAAGTAATGTTACCTCGCTAACGTTAGGCGGCTACTTAATCATTCACAGAATAACGTTACACCGTACAGCGACAGTTCAAATACGCATTAAACAGAGAAATCAGTGTGCTCTTACCACAAACAGAACGGTTGCCATAGGCAACCCTAGCTAGCCATCTCAGCACTGAATTGAGTTTATGTCAATCTAGTCTCCAATCTGGAGGGCTGAATCGACACTGTTAAAAAATAAAATCAGAGTGCATTTTCTTTTAATTTTTATACTGGTCTCCTAGTTGTAAAGCAATACAAGCATTCACTAAAATAGGGGAAGATTAAAGGACCTCATACATACACCACGAAAGATTAAGTCTAACTTTACATACTGTAGCTAGAACAACATTACCTTTAAGTAACACATAATATTACATACCAGTAATATCGTGGTTTAGCGTTATAAAAGTAAGGGGCATAACGTTACCTGAGGAAAAAAGAGCGCGAAAATGCTCAACATAAATTTGATGGATCTATCGTCGGATTCGGCATGTCGCAGACATTTACTTGAAAAAAATATGCCCTTAAAAGATCAATTTTAGAACGAAATGGTCTAATTCTGACAAAACATTACAAAGCCATACAGTACGCAGACAGTAACTGAACTTACCCCCGTATTTCTGACGCAGTTCATACCATTTCCATGAAGCGTTTAAATAATTTGCGCACGCACACACACACACACACACACATATATAACTTTAATTAACGATAAGGCGATTGTTGAGGCCATTAGAAAAAAAAAAGTAATGTTACCTCGCTAACGTTAGGCGGCTACTTAATCATTCACAGAATAACGTTACACCGTACAGCGACAGTTCAAATACGCATTAAACAGAGAAATCAGTGTGCTCTTACCACAACTTATTAAAAATAGAGGTAAATAATCATAGCATCATATTAACTTACCTTATAATCCTGCTTGCGATGTGCGTGACCGTCTGACGACGAGACGAGTGAAGAATCCAGAAAGTTCGATGAAGAGGAAAAATAAATAAACCTGTTGGGTCAAAATAACCCAACCCAGCTGTTCAGTGGTGAAAGAACCCCTTACAGTCCATTTGACCCAGCATGAGCAACCCAACGATATTGTGTTTACATTACCTCAAACAACCCAGAATTATGACCCAGCACAATTAACCCAAAAATGTGTTTACAGAAATAACCCAGCATTTTTTAGAGTGTATTATTATTATTATTTGAACAGCAAATAAAAATAAATAAAATAATTAAATGCACCTTTATTTAACTATTTAAAGGGATACTTCTGCCAAAAATACAAATTGTCTACATTTATTTACCTTTGTCATTCCAAACCTGCATGTTTTTCTTTTTTTTTCTCTCAGTGAAACATGATATTTTAAACAATGTCTCTGTTTCTTGATGTTAATGTAATGTTTTTATTACTATTTTTTTGAACAGTGCAAAAATAATTAAATAAATAAATAAATGCACCTTTATTTAAAAAGTTAATATCTTTCAGGCAGAAATGAAAATTGTCATCTTTCATTTACTCACCTTCATGTTGTTCCAAACCTGCATGTTTTTCCTTTTTTTAGTGAAACACAATGTTTTGAACAATGTTTCTTTGTTTTTCTTAATACAATAAAAGACAATGGGGTCCAATGTTGTGTGGACTGAAACATTCTTAAAAACAACTTTTGGTTTCCTCATAAGAAAGAAAGATTGTAACACCATCAGGGTGAGTAAATGATGGCAGAATTTTCATTTTTGGATGAACCATCGCTTTAACACTTACTGCAAAATTAAATGCTTTGTGTCGCAATTGATTATGTGACATTCAACGTTCTTTGGTGCATCAGACCTGAAATAATGCATCCAAAGATGCCATTTTTTGAGAGCTACAGTGGAATAAAAAACTAAATATATTAGAAATATTAATATGAATATTAATTAAAGTAGATTCTGTAAGTATTAAAACACTAAAGTTCTTTTGACTGAAACTCCACCTTTTATGCATGCAGACAGTCTTGATTTTAGTAATTGAGTTGCCACTAGGCTGGGTGTCTAACAGCTATATCATAAGTCAATCCCTTGTGTCAGAGTTTATATTATGGATATTTATATATAATCACAGAGCCTGCAACCTTTTTTTTTTTTTGCCCTCAAACTAATCAAAAGAATGCGGTGAATGTTGCCGAGGCTCGTGGCCTTTCACATCGTACAATGTCCTGAAACCTTACAGCTGGTTAGACGCTTTAATGATGGCTTGAACGAAGCTGTCAGAAAAAACAAATGGCAGGCCTCAAACCCAGAGCCCACAATAAGATCAGAGAGCTGCGGACTTGCCATCACGACATGTTTCAGCCCTGCAGTTAATGATGGAGCATGTGTTTGCCAATTGCTGTGCCAGGGAGGACTAATAGTCCGGTCAGTCTTAAAGATCAGTGTGCCGCGAAGGGACGAAAAAGGTTGGAAAAGAATGAGAAACAACTAAGAGGGGCCGTAAAAAAGCAGCGACCTTTTGAAAATGCACTGCTCTGAGAAAAATGTTTGATGTGGTAACTTTAGCAAGCTTGGATTCCTTATTAGTTCGAAGACAAGGGAGTGTAAAGTTGAAAGAACAGTGGTCTCCGCTCGCCTCGGCCTGCTAATTCCTCATTAAAAGAGTAAGGGACAAGCGAGAACCTTTGATATATTTTTTTTCCCCAGTGTTTGCTATTCATATGAGTGAATGTTCATTTAAATTGTTTGTTTGGAAGGCCATGGGGACGATGTCTGTTTGTAAAGTTTTTGATTGATGGCAAAATTGGATGAACCTAGATGATAATGGAACTTCCTTGTTAGGGTTTAACCTAATTGCTATCACTGCTTGTTTATTGGTTTGAAAATGGTTTATAGCTGGTAATTTGCTTCATTTTCTGAACATTCCAAGCATTTGAAATTCAGGCTACGTTTACACTAGTGTGTTTAGTTTTAAAACGCATAACTTTTGCTATGGTTACGCCTGTCATTTACACTACCCCTGGCGTTTTCGACCCTCGAAAACGGAGACTTTCGAAAACGCTGCAGACCCCGTTTTTAGTTTGAAAACTCCGGGGTTGCGCTTCAGTGTAAACGGACCAAAACATAGACTTTTGAGAACGATGGCATGGCTGGCCACATTCGCTCTGCGTATCCTTGGCGACCATGTAAACCATGACATCATGCACATTGTTGTACCTGCATGAATGGTCATGTCACGCACTAGTGTAAACATAGCTTTAATGTAAATTCATAATTGAAATGGAAAAATGTCTATCCATTAGCTCATAGAATTGGATATACATGTTTGGTGTCTTGTATTTTTTTTTGTAATTAATTTTATTTTATTTTTTTTATTTTATTTAATAAGTCTATCCGGCTTTAACCATTTTCTTGTAATTGCTTGGTGCTTGGATAATTCATCCAAAATGAGTAATCTGATGTGTTTTAAAAGTTTTCTGGGTGTCTGTTTTCTGTCTCTTATTGCATGGGGATTAATATCTTAATTATTGCTTGTTACTAAATATTTTCAATGAGACCATAGATTATGCATATGGATGTAAATAGCCTTTATGTAACATTTTCAGCTGCTGCTATGTCTTGGTTATTCATTCTATCAGTTTATTCAAGTTACTGGTGAGCTGTTCTCCACGCTGAGGTTGCAGGGATTTAGATGTATATTAAATTGCATATTTAATTGCACTCTCTAAAGATCTGGCATTTAGCAAACATTTTTTTATCCTAAGAAACTATAGTTCTTCCAGGGACAGTTTCCCATGAGCTATAAATGACACTATTTTTGGCTTTGCAACCTGTCATAGCTTTTAGAAGTCTGATTATAAAGTAAATATTGTTGGTAAAAGTAAAATGTGATTAGAATTTGACTCTTTCTACACTCTACATTCTCCAAGTAGTCTACCTCTCAAAATTGTGTGTGTGTGTGTATGTATATATATATATATATATATATATATATATATTTATATGTATATATTTATATATATACATGTATGTGTGTGTGTTTCCAAAGGTTTCCTTGGAATGCATTCGTGTGTTTTTGAACGGTCTTATTTAAATCAGGGTGTGTAACATCTTCGATTGAATTATAGCATGATAATGTGGTATAGCACAATGCAATGGTTTTTCTGTGCTTTTGTGATTGCGTCTACTTCTAGTGAAAGAGGCTGTCTTGTTTTGTTCCATTTGATGGTGACATTGATGGTGTGTGCTTGTCCCGTGCATCCTCTCACAAATCAGATTCTGACCCCGCGCTTTAATCTTCAACTGCCCCAATGAGATGACACTCTCAGCTGCCTGACAGCATCCTGGGTAATGCCTATCTTGTCCTCTGAGTCTTTCTCGCTCTCTTGTACTCATTCTCCGCTGTCCTCCACGTCTTTTGTCCTTTACCTCAGTGTTTTTTCACTGTTCCTCTTTTTTTGTGAACAAGGCTTCAGCTTCTAGATGTTGCTCTGGGTTCCTCTAATTAACAGAAATACATATGCCCTTTAGGACTGGACAGCATAGTTTTAATCTCTTTTTCAGAATCTCAATGTTTTTCAACCTTTTGACAATATTCAGTGTATATTTTGATATTAATGTATTTGCTTATAGTTAACAGGAAAAGTTTGCAACCCATTTTAATTCTGTTATGTTTCTGAGTAAGACAGGATATTCAACAAGAACAATGTATAGGATGAGACTATTTAATCTACCCGGTATTTATTAAATGAGTGTTTTATGTCAGAATTGATGCAGGTGACATTTTAATAGAAAATTATGAAAAGTATATATGTATTTGAATTGTTTACATTTTATTGAAAGAAATTTCATATGCTTACCAAGGTTTATCCATTATTATTGGTGCTCAATTATTAATGACGGTTCTTATTAGTATCCGTGTTGAACTTTTTTTTGGCTGCTTAATATTTTTGTGGAAACTGATATTTTATTTATTTTTTTCTGGGTTCTGGGAACAGAAAATTTAAAAGAACAGCATTTATTTGAAATAGAAATATTTTCTAACATTGTCTTTACTGTCACTTTTGATTAATTTAATGCATCCTTGCTGAATAAAAGTATTGACTACAACTTCAAAAACAAAATGAATAAAAAAAAAATCTTACTGACCCCAAACTTTTAAACAAAGAGCATAAAAAAAAAAAAAGACATTTCTTGAATTGATTTTTTTTTTTCATTTGATTTGATTTAATTTCCTGTTGGCTTTACAGTGGTGCTTTTATTTTTAAATTAAAAAATATTATATTATTCATATTCAAAATATAAGTATTCATATTCAAATGGTTTCATATGAAATACAGTAAAAAGTATTTTATTTAAAAAATAAAGTAAAATTTGGAAGTCACACTTCTCTGAATATTTGGATATCAATTCATTAGAACTGACAGTTTGAATTGAATTGAACATAATTTAATTGAACTTACCAACTCCAGTTCCAGCAATCTTATCACAAATATATCATAAACATTCAGTATATCGCCCAGTCATATTGTCAGAAGAATATTCTGAATGATCACTCTTTAATATTGGCTCTCTTTTTGTTTTTGTGAAACACTAACCAAACTACAGAATTACCAGGGGCCAATATTTAAACCAGTGGTGATTGATGTGGATGTTTTTAATGCACCAAATCTCTCAAGCCACTTGACATTCAAAGGCGCCTGAGCCATCTTGACAGCATCTTCTATGTGTGTGTTGGTTTTTTTCTTACCTTGTTATGTAGGCTTTTTATTTATTAGCAAGGGCTTTTTATACAGCTGGAGCCCAGCTTCCCACCGTACACGCTACGCTCGTACAAGATCTGGCCCTTACCAAGTCGGCTCATTAGCTACAAAAAGGAGATTCAGTTAATTAAAATAATACCCCGTTAACACAGCTGCTTTGGTCAGCCAGATTAAACAGGGGGAGTGCTGCGCCGTCTGCTTCTCACTCAGCAAACGTCGCTCTGCTGCCTTCGGAACATGGCTAATTAGCTCAATAGGAGGAATATTTTAATAGCAATTAATGAGGCACGGGCCTATGCACGCTCTAATTTAAGAGCCTGGTTTGTGTGGGAGTGCATGCAGATGAATTCGGAAGCCTGATGAGATCGCTTTTGTCACCGCTTGTGTTACGATCAGCTTCGCTCGCAGGATGTTGCTCGCGGACTATTGATTTTCTTGAGATATCCCAGCACGCTGACTGCCCAGAGCAGCGGTGTTGGAGAAGATACTTTGAAGGTGTAGTTCGTCAAGCAATAAGCTACTCATTATTAAAAGTAGCTGATTTACAATCAAGTTAGCCTTTTGGTAGTTAGCTAGCATTGAAGTTCTCCTAGGCTGCGTTTCTCAAAAGCATCGTAAGCCTAAGAAGTCCATAGAACCATTGGCACCAATGGAAAGCAATTTCCCAATATTCAACTGCCCAGATGTTGGTTAAGCATGCAGGATGATGTCCGTGGTATCGGGTCCAGAGTTCTGTCACATCCATTCACATCCATTAACATATATCCTGTCTTAAGTGGCGGTGTGCTACACCTGAGCATTCTGGGTAGCGGACACCTTTCACATGGTTTCATCACATGAGTAGAAGAGCTATTGACAGACTTCTGCTATACTGCAACTTCAAAGCCAAACATATTACACGTGCCATGTTACGTTCAACATAGTAAGACAGGAGGCGAGGAGGAGGAGGTGGGCAGGAGACGAGGAGGAACACAAGGATCACATGGTTTCATCACATGAGTAGAAGAGCTATTGACAGACTTCTGCTATACTGCAACTTCAAAGCCAAACATATTACACGTGCCATGTTACGTTCAACATAGTAAGACAGGAGGCGAGAGGGAGGAGGTGGGCAGGAGACGAGGAGGAACACAAGGAAAACGTGATGGAGTACTATATGCAAGCAACTGTGCTTTCTCCCAGAAGAACAGATTGTTGACAAGATTGGAACTGTGCTTTGGGTAAACAATTCATAAAAGCCCAATTAGGTTGTTCTTTGTAAAGCTGCAGAAGATTCTCTGGACACTCATGTTCTGAGTTTCTGAATTCAGGGCTTGAATACAGTCACCGTGGGACTCAAATTTCACCCACTGGCCATAAAACTCTGAATAGATGCAGAAGGTAGATGTGATTGTACAGCTTGACAATTACAGTTGTCTGTTAAGTGTTAATATATTCCTTACTGAAACAGGAAGTATTGAAGGTGATTTTTTTTTACTATATTATAAATATGTATTTTTTTGTATATATATATTGTATTTTATATTTTATAGGCTACTTTCTATATATATTATATTCCTTACTGAAACAGGAAGTATTGAAGGTGATTTTTTTTTACTATATTATAAATATGTATTTTTTTATATATATATATTGTATTTTATATTTTATAGGCTACTTTCTATATATATATTTTTTTATCATATTATAATAGGATTTAAAAATTTTTTTTTTTTTTTTTTTTCAAATAAAGCCAAGGTAACACTCATTTTACATACAGAATGCAATGAAAATGACATGAATATGACCGCGAGCAAATGCATAAAGCGCAGCATAATTTGAAATCACTAGTTTAAAGTTTGTCGATCACACGTTTCCAGTCAAGCAGAACTCCTCCTGTCAGCATTCAATTTGCACAGACCGACCATCACCCAGAGAACACGCGATCATGCAGGATACAAATGCACACTTCAACTAGATTCGACTAAGTCTGCAAGGTTTGTGAAATTAAATGTTCATTAGTCATTCAAAGATTTGTTTAAATGATATAAATGCGTATTTGCTGAATGCTGATGGCAAATGAGAAAGTATTATAATGTTTGCCTTTATTCCTTTGTTTAACAGTTCTATCTGATTATTAGATAGACTTCTATCCATATTAGACAGAACTGAACGACGACACTGCTCACATTCTCCCTCTTGTTCGCTACAAGAGGGAGAATGTGAGCAGTGTGCGCTCAGGTGCTGGCGTTCACTCAGAGCCGTCAAAATAAAAGTCCTGCCTCGAACACATCGGCCAACCAGAAAAACTTATCGGCCAATGCCGATATTTGAAAAGTGCCAAATATCGGCCGATATATTGGCCTTGGCAATATATCGGTCGACCACTAATTATAATAATAATAACATTTCAAACAATAAAATTAATCAGTGTCATTATGCAGTAGTAAAAATCTAAGAATTTATTAGCCAATTGCTAATGTTAGACATTATTTAGTCGCCCAGAGTAAGATTTAGTCGCATATGTGAGTGATTTACTCGCAATGTAGAGGGTTGAAATGTGTTTATTATTTTATTATTTTGCATTTACAATAGACCTTATGCATCAGAGAAACAAGTGCGCAGCCATCTTTAGAATTTGGTCTTTGAACTTCTGTTTTTGCAGTACCTATAGCATCACTGTTGAAGAGAATTAGGTGGTGAAGTGGATTTACTTATTGTAGAGTTAACGAAAGTTATCATGTGCATTGTAATGTTTGAAACGGATGTCATAACAAATGGCAGTAGACTGGGAAGATTTTAAAACGAGCGGTTCATTCATAAATTCTTAGGACCCTACTTTCATGCTGTGGAAATACAAATAGAACGAGGGACGGAGCTACATAAGGTCTACTCTGCTGCATAATGAGTTTCTTTTTATTGTTTTGAATAAATATACATACAGTATCTCACAGAAGTGAGTACACCCCAGCAAAGTGTCATTTCTTCACTGTTGTCACATGAAAAGATAATAAAATAAAATATTTACAAAAATGTGAGGGGTGTACTCACTTCTGTGAGATACTGTACATACTCATATCTATATACTTTTAAATTAATCAAAGTGACAGTAACAACAGTTATAATGTTACAGGTGATTTCAATTTCAAAATTATGATTATTTAAAAACTTGTTTATTCATCAGAGAATCTTGGGAGAAAATATATCATGGTTTTCACAAAAAATATTAAGCAGCACAACTGTTTTTAACATTGAAAAATCTTTCTTGAGCACCATATCAGTGTATTAGAATGATTTCTGAAGGATCATGTGACTGAAGACTGGAGTAAAAAAAAAAAAAATCAGCTTTGCCATCATATAAATAAATTACATTTTTAAATGTATTCAAATTGTAAACTTTAAAATATAACATGAATTGATATAAATTGTTCACTTTTATTGTAAATATATATATGTTATTGTGTATTCCAAATAAAGACCAAATAAATGGAACTGAATAATCATGATCAGAATATGTGTTCATTTTACAGCCCTAGTACATGAATATCTGTTTTTCTTTCTGTAGTTACAGTACCATGCAGGTCTGGCCTCCAGTCTTCTAAACCAACAGTCACTCAAACGCTCAGCCAATCAGATGGGAACATCTGCCAAAAGAAGACCCAAAGTCCAGCCCAGCACTCTAGCTCTTCCAACACAGTGAGTATGAGGTCATAATTTTTAACAGTTTCTCATAACCAGAGATGTGAAAGTTTATAATGCTCCCAATAGGCTCTTTTACACATCAAACCAGTTTAGTTGTTGTTAACTTTGTCCAGTAAATGTACCACATATGGACTTGATTCTCATGTACAACATAGATGTAGGATTAAAAAAAGTACAACACAAGGCCTACATTCATGAAAACCGAAGTCACTGGCATCTGCTTGTCCGTAGAACCATTAGCAGCAGGTCAGAGGTGACCATTGATTCTCTTCCTCTTTATTGGTTCATCTGATTACAGTGACAGAGTAGAATAGCTCATTGTCTTCCTGGGTCTTAGACCATCCGCTTTAATAATAAAGCACTGAGAGTGAACAGAGAGGAGAAGAGAGCATGGACTCTGGAGGGAAGATGAAAGACGGATGGAGAATGAACAGAAAATAAGTATGAAGGGACCGACAGAAGAGACGAGAGCGGAGCCCAGGTGGTCTGTGTCCCTCTGAAAAGCCCACAGATGGGATACCACTCCTGTTTCTCCTTGCAAATGTGCTCTTTGCAATCTGATTCTGTTTATTTTCTTTCTAAGGTCCTTCAAAGTGATTGTTCATTTATTTCAAGTTGTAGTGCTCTCCTTTGCTCTGATGCCTGTTTGGGTACTCGTAGTACAATGTGCTGACAGATGCTGAAGGACAAGGAGAAGAAACAGTCCTTTGCCATGTATAATGTCCTATATCTACTGCTGTGTCCGAAATCACTCTCTGTTCCCTGTATAGTGTTGCCTAAACACTATGGAACGTCAAAAATGTAATTCACTTTATAGTTATGTTTTTGAACCCAAATTTATTGTGTGCAAGCATTCTACATGCATCGGTGTTGTTTTGCCAAGTTTTCCACGCTCCTAAAGTCATCAAAATACAGCAAGGAAATTTATACAAATTAGAAATTAGTAATTTTTATTAATTAATATTTTATGAGTTAGCTCAATGCCAAGTGTTTTATCTTTCTTGATTAATTGATTGAAGTAATATTATTTTTTTAACTTAGAAGATGGTACACAAGGGAAATGAAAAAAAAAAACGTATTTATCATCTGAAGAAGACATATAACCAGTAACACTGACTAGCAGTTTCAGAGATTTTAGTGTTTCCAAAACTTTACACTATCGTTCAAAAGTTTGAATTTAGTAAGATTTGTAAATGTTTTTGAAAGAAGTCAACTCAGAGGCTCAACAAGACTGCATTTATTGATCAATGATGATTTGG
>NW_015555768.1:2754586-2758611 GCF_001515605.1 Sinocyclocheilus anshuiensis | reverse complement strand
TATATATATATATATATATATATATATATATATATAATTTTCAAAAGCTGAAACAGTTTTGTTGGCAAATGTTTTTGTGGAAATTGTGATACTTTTTTCAGGATTCTTTGGTTAATTTTTTTTGATTGTTTTTTTTGGAATGTTGTAAATGTCTTTACTGACACTATCGAGCAATTTAATGCATCCTTGCTGAATAATTGTATTAATTTCTTCAAAAATTACAATCTTACCAAACTCTTGAGCGGTAATTTAGGTATGAGTTGTACTTGACTGGAAATAGCTGCCCAGGGGCGTTACCAAGATGGCAACCAACTGGAAGCAGTTGGTATTTCAAAAAAGCCCCTATATATACCCCGTAACCTGCAGTTTCTATATAATGTCAGTACATGAAAAGCTTCCCCATGTGTCAGAACTGCTGGGGTTGATGCCATTTTTCCTGTTTTTTGTTGCACCAGGCTGCTCAGGTCACAAACAGATACTCGCCAGGCTGAATTCAGTTGATTCATTTTCATTCATCCACACAAAAAAACATTAACAGTACAGTAAAGTAAGGTGATTATCACAAATCTGATTTGAGGCGACTGAAAGTGCCCTGAACCTGACTGGCCCATCAGTCTACAATGCACTGTGTATGTTTAATAGCACCGTGCTGTTTTTCGGATGGGAGAGGATATTGAACGGAGCAAGGTGAACACAGACAGCGGCTCTTCTGTCAAATGTCATTGTCCTGATGAATTTGCCGTTTCTAAAAGGAGCGGCGCATGAATTATGCAGCACAACCTTCATGCGCATTTGCTTTTATGTTGCTTTTTTACGTGCCAGAGTTCTGAACGCATTTCCGTCCAACATTGCTGCTTGCTTAAATGACTGGACCGACAGTAGAAAGTAAGGCTGTCCCAAAACCAGAGGTTTCTAAATGCATTTTAATAGATGTTTACTGTATAAATAAATATGATGAATAATTAGTTGTAACTGCCCTAGATTGGGTGTGCTAACTAATTTGCAAGCAAAGGGATGCCCAGTCGTAGTGATCGAACATTTTCTAATGATAAAAAGAAAATGAGTAGAGGCCTAAAGAACTTTCAAAATAATCAAATCAACAAACCAGACGCTCTGTTGATTCATTTATTCAATCAGTCTGTTATAATCATTCATACTGTCATTAATGAACCAGCAGGAGTTGCTACAAAGCGATTTGTTTTAAAATCACAGCATATTAAACTAGCTTGATAATTGAGGCCCAGAGGAGAGTCTAAACGATAGCTGGTCCCATCCTGTGCATTCATCGCAATATTAATCCTGTAAACAGAATCACACAGCATTTACTCATATTATCTGGCTCAAGGGGATCGTGTCTGTGCTTGAGCACTTTCCCACCAGCTAAGTAGATAGCAGATAAATACCTTGTATTATTTTATGTAATCTGTCCACTGTGAGGTAGTTATGATTTGTTCAAATTTTTGTAAGTATCAGATAATGAAATGGTTAATCAGTGAGAGTTTTACTATGTCATTGTGTATGTATTGAAAGTCACCCCCGGTCAGCTCAAGGTGACCTTAGTTTTCGCCAGTCAGGGCTTTCTGTTGCTTTTGAATCCTCAGGATATGAGACTGCCGCCCTCCTAGGATCAATGTAGAGTGCTCTTGTCATTTTAGTGCCTCCTGCTCCTATCGGCCAGACAGGCAAAGCCACAGTTACTGAACCGAGACTAATTCACCATACCACCCTCATGAGACCTGCAGATTTCCTTTACATGTTACTATAATTAACAGCCGCTAACCTGTGTCTGTCATACTCCCCCTGCATCCCTCCGAATCACACTTAGCCTAGGTTTATTTAATTCTAAGTAATTTAATGAAGTCTGTATTGTCATTCATACTATGTGGCTGGATTAATCTGTTCAGATTAACATTTGTGTATGCTTTATGAAAGTGTTTAAAATGGTGCCATTCTGAGGAAAGAGTCTCCCAAAGGCTTTTTCAAAGGTTTCTTTCTCATCTTCATCTCAGGGAGATTTGCCTTTGGCTCGTTCACTGGGTTGTTTGTAAGGTGCCGTTCTTTGCAAAGATGCTTTTGAATTCTAATTAAGATTGTAATTAGGGATGCACGGATACCACGTTTTCCAGTACTCGCCCGATACCGATACCCTTAACTCCTTTCTGCAGTCTGTTGTTCTGATGTCGGTGTTTCTTTGTTTGAATATGGCGCTTATCACATGCTGTGTGGTATCGGCGTTTGGTATCAGGGCATTTTAACGAGAATTGCAGTGAATTTAGATTCAAAGAAATTCATCTGACTGTAATTTTAACTGGAAAAGCTAAGTTTGCCAAGACAAACTTTGAATGTTGGCTGTTTGAAAGCTTTGAAAAAAAGTTTAAAAAGCACTGAAAAATGCATATATTTCATTTTGTTTCATTTTTATATTTGATTGATGATGAATACATGATATATATAATTCATACCTTTCATTTCTGATATTTTTATATTTGATGCATTGATGGATGGGTGAATGGATAGAACTGACTAACATTCAGAAAGCCAACTTTTGAAATTAAATTTATATATTTAATCATATTTAATTAACTTTTCACATTCAAATTTCAATTTAACTAGATTGGTCCATTTAATGTCAAAGTCCCACTTTATATTAAGTGGCCTTAACTACTATGTACTTACATAAAAAATATGTACAATGTAATTGTGTTCATATTGTATTGCAAAACACTTTTGCTGCTATTGAGGTGGGATACGGGTAAGGTTAGGGACAGGTTTGGTGGTATGGGTAGGATTAAGGGTGGGTTAAGGTGTAAGGGATGGGTCAACAGTGTAATTATAAATGTAATTACAGAAATTAATTACAGATGTAATTACATGCAGGTATTTTTAAAATATAAGTACAATGTAAAAACATCTATGTACACAGTAAGTGCATTGTACCAAATGATTAATTAAAATGTAAGTACATAGTAGTTAAGGCCACTTAATACAGAGTGGAACCAAATTAAATTTCCCGTTTTTATGTTAAAGGGGTCCTATTATGCTCTTTTACAAAGTCTTGATTTTGTTTTGGGGTGTACTAGAACAGGCTCTCATACTAGGCTGTTCGAAAAAGTTCGTCTGCCTTGGGAAAGCTAGCGTGTCTCCGACATAGTGATAACACTCGTTGCCTTCTCTAGTGCAGCTCAATCAGGCCTAGTCCCATTCGTCGGTATTTGTGATATCACAAACCCCGGAAAATATGCATTGTAGTCCAAACGAGTCGTTCGTTGTAGTTTTTGAAAATTGATTTCTGTTAAATAAAATATCTCATTTTGAAGTGGACTTTGAGCTTTGTGACTTTGCAGATCTTTTTTATGCTCAAACAGCAACATTACAGACTAACTAAAGTTGAAAAAGTGAAAAAGCATAATAGGACCCCTTTAAAAGTTAACACAGTACCTGGAGACCTGGCAAAAGTGGCAACATCCACTCAAACCAATTATTATAAATTATCTAGTTTGTGATCAACTAATATGATTTCCACATGTAACATTTCATTATTATTTATCTTTATTTAATCCTATATTTTGATCAGTTATTTTGGGCTATTTTGTAATATGAATTAGGGCTGGGTTTTGACACAAATTTCACGATTCGATTCGATTACCGATTCGATTTAATATCGATTATTTTGGATATATATCAGGTTACAGTACATGCCAAATTTTCTCAAGGAGAAAAAAATCTCTCAACTAATGCTGTAAAATATACATGAGAGTCAGTTGGTACTCCATTACTATAATATTGAAGGTTAAAATTGACTGATTTTTAAACAAAAAATTGCTGAGGTAAATGTGACATTACCTGCCATTGTTTACAAGCCGTTATATTGACGTCTTTGCGCGGCTGAAACACTGATTGAGTGATTACATGAGACAGGATACGGATTGTAAAGCTGTACTCTTTATTTTAACTTGCCTTCGGATGTTTAGTCATGTTTATTTTGTGCTGAAGCTGGTATTAATGTGGAGGAGATGATCAGTTCA
>NW_015555768.1:2748133-2754413 GCF_001515605.1 Sinocyclocheilus anshuiensis | reverse complement strand
GCTGAAACACAGATTGAGCGATTACATGAGACAGGATACGGATTGTAAAGTTGTACACTTTCTTTTAGCTTAACTTCGGATGTTTAGTCATGTTTATTTTGTGCTGAAACTGGTATTACTGCGGAGGAGATGATCAGTTCACGTGCGCCTCGCGCTGCTGCGTCTGTTGATCTGAGGCGCTACAGCGATCTGTCACTTCACATTAAACAGCGCCAAAATGGCATTTATTGTTTGAATATTGCAATACAATGGACAGAATTTGAAATCTGAGACTTTGTTTCATATTAAAAGTACCAAAGCACAATGCTTATTGCGATTTTTTTAATGGAAGTACCCTTCAATGTTCCGTCCATTAACTGAAAACAGGCTAGACTAATCGATTCTTGGGATTTAAGAATCGATATCGTTCTGTAAAAATGAGAATCGATTAATATCGAGGTATCGATATTTTTTACCCAGCCCTAATATGAATATCATGAAGTGCATCTAGATTGTTTCATGTTCCAGACTGGACGGAGCGCTGATCAAGATTCTTGATTCATGTTTCTTTCCTGTGCTGCATTGCAGCAAAGCTTAGAGAGCAGAGTGTTATGAAAATTTTAGTCATAGCTGATCCCTGATTAAAGGAAAGAGAGGAAGACAGCACTCGTTTATCAGTATTCATCTCACCCTCACATGCAGTCACAAGAAAGGGCTATTTGATCACTTTGTATCATCCATCATACTGAGAGACCAATGTTACCCCGTTACATCAAGATGAACAAAGTACACGCATCTCCTTTTTTTGTGATCCCCTGACACTGACTTCCTGTCATCCTCAGGGGTGTCTACAGATGCCCTTTCTTGTGGCCACATCAGTTTTTAAGCAGTTGGCATGTAATCCACTGAAAATGTTTCATCATCTGGATGATAATCTGATGCATTAACATTCAAATCACACTACACCGGATCCTTAAACTGTGCTGCAGAATCTACATGTCCTACATGTCATTAACTTTGCATTTAGATTACAAGGTTGATAGAAAAAAGAAAACCAACATTTGTGTCTTCCTTGCAGAATCTCATGGTGTAATCATTCACATCCTCAAACAGCTCTGACTAGTATCTTCAGATCAACAAAAGCCCAACATTGATGGATTTTTGTACAGTAAATGTTTTTCAGTGTAAATTAGTGATGACTTTTTTTAAATGGGAACATTAAAGGGATAGTTCACCCAAACATTCTGTCATTATTTATGCATTGACATTTTTCAAAATATCTTCTCTTTTTTCCACAGAAGACCGAAAGTCATACAGGTTTGAAACAACATGAGTGTGAGAAAATGAAGACAATATTTATTTTTTGGTTGAACTATCCCTTAAATTTATTATTAACAACAATGTTATGCATCCCAACCAGCCCTGAGAGTTTTGTGCCTAGTTTGTCCAGTTAGTACAGTCCTGTTACCTGGAGTTAGATGTAAACTACACCATCTGGTTCTAAAGTGTGCAGCGTTCAGAATTAGCCATCCACTAGCCATTCTAATGGAATAAATCTTTGCATTTAAATAACAAATATTTTGTTATATTATGATAGATGTTTTACCAGTGACTGATTTATTTGCATTTATTGGTTTAGTAATTCATTTTAATGTATTTATTGATTTATTGTTTGTTTTTTTGATCGATTGATTAATTTAGTGATTAAAAATACTGACTTTTAAAAAAAATATTATAATAGTAATAATTTATTTATTCAGTGATCTTAAAGTGTTTTTCCCCCCAATCAGCATTATAATATCATTTTCCTGCGGCTGTGTAGAGATTTTAGATGCATGACATTTATAGCTCAGGTGATTGGTTCAAAAAGTTCTGTGGTCCAAGAAGAGCAAAGACAGCAGATCACTACTTTTCCTAAAGGCTAGCTCGACTGCCATTTGAATACTTTTAATTGAGTTGCTAGTAGCTTCCTCAACAGTGCCCAAGACATTACACCTGGTCAAGTAAGTAAATTGAACTCTGAATGGTGAGTTTCTTTCTACTGAATATTTTATTCCGAAATGAAGCCGTCACTGGCAAAATGGCCCATGGTGCCTTGCTGATTGACAGTGTTACAGCGCGCTCAAGGTCAGAGGATACAGCCACATCCTCTTCCATTGGATTTCTTGACCTTTCTTGGTCTCGTTCTGTACTGATGCAGTGGTATAACTGGGCAGATGGGTAGTAGACAATTAAAAACCTGTTCAGAGAGACAACCTGAGGCAGGGCCAGAGGGAGGGACTTTAATAAGGACCTTTAAACACTGGTTTCAAGGCAGCCAAGCACCAAATGTGAGTAAATATTGGCTTTGGTGAGTAAATAAAATGCCAATTTGACAGGAACTATGAGGAACTGCGACATTACATAGTTTAGGTTGATTTTTTTTGGTCGGTATTTTACTGTTAGACGTTTATCTCGAATACCGACAAGATTTATTTATTTTTTGTATGTGTAGTGTTGAGTGAAATATTTGTGACATTAAGCCACCAAAACAAAATATACGTGGAATAAAGTCACAAAATGTTTTGATTTTTGCTTTTTGACAGGTACAGTTTCACTGTGACACAGAGACTATACTGTTTGTCATAAATATGGCAGTTTTTCAAAGGAAAAAGCTTCATAATATATATATATTTTTTTAAATAAAGTAAAATACAATTTTCAGGTTGGTAATAAATATTCATTGCAGATACATTGTCCATTTTCACCATAGGGAGATGTAATTTTGGGTCCTGCAGACAGTGCTTTTAACTGATTTTACACATTCTTGACCATATCCAGGACCACAAAATCTATGCAGGCAGGTATTGACTTTACAGTGATTTAATGAGTGTACAGTTGTTGATGTGCAAGTAATGTTCGATATGTTAATCTAAGCCTCGCTGTGCCTAAAATCCATTATGAGACTCATGCTCTGCTTGGCTTGAGAAAACAATCAGAGCCACAGAAGAAGAAAAAAAAAACTTCTGTGAGTCCAGCGATGATGAGTTAGTTTGCATGGAGATTAAGTAGGTTTCACTCCAGAGATTATGAGTTATGAAGCATGGAGATATTAAAACATGTCTTGTCTTGTAACATGCCGACACCCCTCTGTGGTGCCAATGGAGATGTAATTGCTAACCCTATTTGGTTACATCCCAGACATTCTATTGCCAATAAAATCACCTATGCCAGGAATAAAATAATTGCTTGGCTACAGTGTCTGTGATTGGCTGGAAGAGCAGGTTTTGGTTCATGTGAGGTTAGTATGCAATATCGCATGCTTTCCTTATAGGGCTGTCAAAATGGCTGAAAAACTAAATTCGAATTTTGTACTTAAATATTATCAAAATTCGAATTATATTCGAATTTAAAATGCATAATTTCAGTTAGGGTGAAGAAAAGCTTTTGGTTTCTCTTCTGAGGCCACAAGAGGGCGCATCGAGCAAAATAGTACTAATGCACGTTTATTCAGTAAGTAAGATGACATGACTATCTGTGAAAAAAAAGTGCATAATGTTTAAAATAATATTTATAAACCATATATAATTAATTAAGTTGCTTAAACAACTATAAACAAAACAGCATCATGTATGTATGCATAGTTTAATACAAAGGGCGGAAAGCCAATCACACAGAGTACATTTTTCATTTAAAAACATGAGATGCAGTGGGATGGGGAAAAAAAACGCCATAAAGTCTCGATGTATGTTTTTTTAAAAGTTAACCTTACAATAATTTTACATGGCTTTCTAAACATGAGGCTCTCTTGTGCAAGACGCGAGTGCAACGGTGATGGATGTCCCTCTAGAAAATGCACGAAATATGCGTTCTGTGTGAACGGTTTGGTTTCAGTTTTGACATAAACAAGATCTTCTCCACATTGATGTTCTCTTTTTCCACAATATTTTTAATGAACAACGCAGCAGCGCTGCATCTAAGTTAGTGGCTTCAACTGGATAGGCTAACAAAAACATTATAATGCAACGTCACTTACATCGTCATCGCATCTCGTGCGCCACTGATAAGGCTGTCTGACGCACACCTAAAATACACCTAAAATGTGGATTTTTATTTTAAATTCGACAAATATTCAAAATTAGAATTTTTTTTGACAGCCCTACTTATCCTGTTTGACAAGTGAATTTAAAGAGCAGGTCATATGGTTTTTTAAAGTGTCCTAATATTGTGTTGGAGTCCCCTACAACAGGTTTAAATGCATCTAAGGTCAGAATACACTGTAATTTTCCCAGAATATACATTTATACATAGTCATTTGTCCATGATTTTGAAACAGTTCGTTCGATTCAGTTCTGAGCGAAATATCTGTAAACCCCTCCTTTCCATAAGCCTACTCTGCTCTGATTGGTCAGCCGGCCAAGCGGAGCGCTTGAGCAAGTTAACGAGAGCTACCATCTGTGTTGCCAAGTCCGTGGTTGTTTTTGATGTTGCGGGTTGTAGCGACCCCAATAATGTCATATTTAGGCACTGGAATGCGAATTTACCATGGGAACCCAGACTGAAAGCGTGTATTTTACACCCCAGAACGTGATTTTTAAAGGGGGACCACCCTCGAAACACAATTGGGCTAGTTTTGAGTAGATATTGGGCGGTTTTTGTTGTGACAACCTGGCAACCCTAGCATGCACCTTTACATAAAACAATAATATAGTGCTCCAATCAGTTCTTAAAATAATGACAAAAACATTTTGTTTAATACTTATGCAAGAGAATCGTGACCACAGCTAAAGTTTAGATGCTAAACTGTAAACACTATCAAAACAATAATGGTGGATACGTTAGCCGAGTGCTAACGTGACTAACTGATGAAACAATACAGTTTGAAAACCAAAATATGTCTACTGTAATGTCTGAAGAATGACAGACAAAAGACGCTCATAACTTTTCATTTGAACGCAGAAGAGCTGTATCACAGGTGCACCAGCCTAACTCGCTCATCTCTCTTCCGGGTCTTTTACTCCCGCATTAACCCTATAACTGCCGGTGCAGAAAAATAAACAGCACTTTCACAATGATTATAAAGTCTGTGCGCTACACTACATTCTTTATTATTAAACGAAGTAATTAGAACAACGTCAGTCTACATTAATCTTAGGAAATAGTGGGTTCACAGCAAATTATCAGACCTATTTCAGTAAAACAGTAATATTGTGCTTTACCTGGAAACCTAAAGCTGCACATCACATATTAGCACAAAAACGTAATATTTTGAGCACTCAATTGAAAATGTACACATAATGTATCAATCGTAATTACAGGTTGTGTTTCGGAGACGCTTGTTGATCCAAATAAAGAAAATTAGAAGATTCTTAGGAAATAGTGGGTTCAATCCGAATTATCAGAACTATTTCAGTAAAACAGTAATATTGTGCTTTACCTGGAAACCTAAAGCTGCACATCACATATTAGCACAAAAACGTAATATTTTGAGCACTCAATTGAAAATGTACACATAACGTATCAATCGTACTTACAGGTTGTGGTTCGGAGACGCTTGTTGGTCCAAATAAAGAAGATTAGAAGCCAACGAAGATATAAGGCAAGATTAGAGAAGCAGTCATCTTCTCGACACAGAGAGTGTTCGTATTTCATGGGCAGGCGGGGATTATGTTAATGTGTTACCAATTAGTGACGTAGATTGGTAACAGGCAAAAGATTCGAAAATATAACGACTCGTTAAGGCGATTCTGAGTCGACTCTTTCTTTTGAGAGTCAATATCTTTATTTATCATGCACTTTTTTGATTAACAACTTTGCAGACTGTTTACATTGAGGGATAGCTACCTTACAAACTGCAAAAGAGATATTTTTTCGAAAACCCATATGACCTGCTCTTTAAATTGTTATTTAAAGCTTTTTTTAATGTATTTTAGGATGTTTGCCGTTCAATTTTCTTTATATTTGGCTAGCTGCTCAATAAATAACTCTACGAGTGCTTTGTAGTCACTTTTACTATACTGAGGGGTTGTTTTAAACTAAAAACGGTAAACTTTTTGCAAACTTTTGAAAACGGGTTTCAAATTGCAAGTTTTTGAAAGCATTACTGTTATCGTCTCAGTGTAAACTATAAAAATGTGAATTTGTGAAAACGGTGACATCATTCGCATCCGTGTTACATGTTCGTGTAGTGTTTCTTTACAAAGTGACATCGCCACACTGTAAAAAAAATTAAAAAGAATCTGTAGTTTACACTCAAAAATTTGAGTGTAAACTAGTCAATTCAACAATGCACACTGCTACTAAAATCTATTTTGTATCTTTA
>NW_015555768.1:2729966-2747742 GCF_001515605.1 Sinocyclocheilus anshuiensis | reverse complement strand
GCACAGAGTCATTCACAAAAACACTAAACACCATCATGGTAACACACGACACTTAAATAATGCAATAAACATTCATTAAACAACAGAATATGTAACATAAAACCCACATGTATAACTGATAACAAACATGACAAAACTATTAAGAAACATGATTATTTAAACAAAATACTTTCAAATGTGGAGTGTCACGCAGGGAATTCTGGGAATATCAGGTTACATTTTTTTTTTTACTGTAAATTATTCATTGATTTGTTCTTTTTTTTTTACTTCAAAATTTTTTACAATTAACAGCATTTTACTGTAAAATTACATGAAATATCTGGTTAGATCTTTTACAGTTTTTCCCTGTATATAGTACGGGAACTTACTGTTAACCTATTAACGTTTTTTTTTCCTCCGTAGCATTTTTACAATATGTTACAGTTAAAATTGCACTCATTTTTTACAGTGCAACTACTGGCCTGGCATGCATAATACAGTGTTTTAAGTCGTATTTGCGGATTCATATGAACGGGGATCGTTTTGACAAGATGAATTAGATTTTATGTTGCCTTTTTAACTTTTTTAGATCTTGCAAGTTTTGGTTACCTGGATTAGTAATGGAGTGACAGAAACCTCCCAGGTTTCATTAAAAATATCTTAAATTGTATTTCGAAGACAAACTACAGTCTTATGGGTTTGGAACGACATGAGGTAAGTAATGACAGAGGTTTCATTTTTGGGTGAAGTACTAAGTTCAATGCATAACTTTCACACATGTATCCCACAGTATTTGTGCGTCAGACATGGATGATACCTTAAGTCATTGGAATTGTTGTGGCGAGGTGTGCTAATGGTTTTCAAAGTGATCAGATGTATTTCACCTGGTGGACTATGAAACGGTCCAAAAAGTCCTATTAAATTATATTGAAGGACCCCAGCCATAATGAGACGGACAGAATTGGGCTAATGGGAAACCACCTAGCAACTATCCAGAACACCCTAGCAACTGCATAAAAATACCATAGCACTGTGCCAGCAAGTTTTTCATGTACAAGCACTGCTCACATTTTCTCCTGAAGAAAAGTTCAAATCTAGTTTATTCTTGGTCTAATGATTCCCAAACTCCTTATATAAAGATTTTACTAAGCATATGTCGAGCTGGTGATAAACTCTAGCAATGTTCTTGCCTATTTAATATGCTGTTATTTAATTTAAGCTAGTAAATGAGCAACCTTAGTGCAGGCACGAGGGAAATTGCGAACAAACAGAGAGGTATGTTGAACAATTTCTCTTTGCTTTTGATCTTCCCTTCTGGGAAAGAAAACGCTGTTGCAGGAAAATCACAGAGAACTTTCAATGTGATGAGGCAACTTAATCTTTGTCGATTCCTCCAGCTGCATCGCACTTGCAGACGTGTGTGTACGCAAGCACATGCGTGTCCTCGTTTGCACCTGTCCGTGGGTTACCTGGGTTCTCCACAACCACCGTTAAGAAATATTATCTCCATAGTTGGTCCAATAACTTTCAAATGACTTTTAAGCAAATCCCTATGCCAGCCGCCCACCATCGGTTCTTTAATGAATTATTTTCCTCGTCTGTTTGCAGGGCCAGTCCCCCCAGTCCCTCAAGTCTATTGATAGCTGATGGCAACAGAGATTTTCATTAAACCCTTATTAGCATTGACCCCACAATCCATGTTGGGCGACTCTTCTTGGGGACTGTTCTGCTGACTCCAGGGATGGCTGAAGGCTTTTGGCACTTTCAGTCCAATTTATTGATGTCTAACGAGGCTGTTGAGCAACCTGGCAGGGTTTTAAGTATTCGTTTTCTGAAGCACTGAAGGTTATGTCAGATGTGGAACAGTGGAGCCTCTTGTTGATGGTAGATGCAAATTGATGCCTTAATGCATTCAGTGAAGAGCTTATACAATATTTGTTGTTGCTTCTGATGTTTATTTCATATTTTTATGGCATTTTGATTATTTACAGCTGTGCTGAAAACAAGGAGGTGTGATTTGTGTGTCTACATCAGTGTTGTTCTTAAATTATATTAAATACATATTATATATTTTTGGTAATTTAAATGAAGATGAAATAAAATGTAAATATTGACTAAAAAATGACAACTTAAAAAAAAGTAAACAAAAATTTGAAATGTTGCATTGAGAACTAACTGAAATAAAATGTTCGTAGTACTACAATTACTAACACTGAAATATTAAAATAAAATAATAAATATTAAAACAATTAAATAATAATAATAATAACAACCTTTTAAATATAATGATATAATGAAATATAATTCAAAAATTTAAAATATAATGAAAATGAAAATGACAACCTCAACTGGTTATACTCCATTAGTATGTGTTGGATCTGAACTGAAGAAACAATTATTTTGTTCAATACCAAGACCTTAATGAAAATGCCATTGATTTGGTATTGACAGTGTGACCGTGACCCGAGGACCTTTTGACTTGCACTTGAAGTGAAAGATCTGCCACTGATCTGCAATATATTTTTTTCTCGTTCCAGATATGTTGATGATGTCATATCCAGAATTGGACGAATGTTTCCAGATATGTCCATCGAACTTTTCCGGCCAAACGGGACATCCGCAGTTCTCTTGGTGAGATGCTTTGTGCTACACACATCAATTCAAGAGGTTTTTATGGCGTTATTTTAATGACAAATGTCGAGAGAGCATTATTGTAGCGCGAAAACACATTAATATAATGCGCAAGTGCGAATCTCCCCGCTCGCATGCGGATTTCCTTTGCTCTCGCACAAAACCAGGCACGCTGCTCTCACCCAGAGAGTGTGCGCGCACTTAAAACTTGTCTCTCCTCTCACTCAAACTGTCCTGTGCACTCGCAAATCTCTCTGTGCTCATGCGGTAGATATAAATTATTTCCGCACCTGAATTAAAAGTTGACAAATGTTATCATTATGCACTTTTAAAAAGTATCTCAAAACAGATTTGTTCACTAAAGGCCTTTCCTTGATTTTTTTATTGTTGTATTTTTGTTTTAACATAAACTGGTTATTGCACTTTGTTTTACTACTTTATCTCTTTTATGTTTGTATTTGTATTTTCTTTTCTGTGAATGCACATATGCATCTCTCTGTAAAATACTTTGCGAACACTTTTAAAAGGCGCTATATAAATACTATGTGAACTCTAATTGGCAGAGAGGGAACTGAACCTGGAATTCTGTTGACAATCAAAGATGGATCTTTAATTTATTACCAGGTTAATAATATTTAGCAATGTTAATTAAATGTGGCCTATATTAGAAATGGCTAGGAATTGGGTGCTTGGATGATTTGTACATATAAATAACCTCTGTCCAACTGGTTGGTCTCTGAGCAATTTATCTAAAAACAACATATTATAGCCTATGGCTCTAAAGACTTCACATAAAAGATCAATGTTATGGCATAATATGTCAGATACCTCAACTGAATTTAAAATCATTGCAATAAATTCTCAGTTGGTATGATGGCAATAGTAACAATTCAAATCAACATCAAATGCAAAAATAGACGTAAATGATGCAAGATATAACACAATAAATGTTCTGATATCACTGTTTGGACATTTATTGGGAGTTTTTTTTTTTTTTTTAATCCAGTGTTTGTTTTCAGTTCTGATTTTAGTTAGTTTTTTTTTCATGAAAACCCACTTTATATTAGCTTCACATTCAATGGCACTCTCAAACAGTGAATATACAGATATATATATATTTCAATCCCTATTGTGAAAAGTGCACAAAAGGCTATATGACCACATGAACTTTAAGAATCATATAGGCCTACGCTTTTGTTTGTGTTTAGATAAATCGCTCAGAGGGCTTTGACCAAACTGTTATTAGACTAGGTAAACTAGGTTATTTACAAATAATCCAAGCTCCCCATTCATTTCTAATATTTGATTATTATGACTTAGTAGTAGTATTAAATTATAAAGAAATTACAGATCCATCTTTGAAATCTGATTGGTTGATAACATTTGACAACGTTTAATACAGGTGCGAAAATAATTCATATCTAGCACATGAGCACGGAGAGATTTGCGAGTGCACAGGACAGTTTGAGTGAGAGGAGAGACACATTTTAAGTGCGCGCATACTCTCTGGGTGAGAGCAGCGTGCATCTGAGCGCGCGCGTCTGGTTTTGTGCGAGAACAAAAGAAATCCGCGTGCGAGCGGGGAGATTCGCACTCGCGCATTCTATTAATGTGCTTTCGCGCTACAATAATGCGCTCTCGAGATTTGTCATTAAAATAATGCCATAGTTTTTGTTTATATTGTGATGATTTGTATCTGTACAAGGTTAAATGACAAGTTTTATATTTGAAATGGATTTTATTGGTTGTTTTACGTACATTTATGGGAGCACAATTTGACTGGCTTGTTATTAACTACGTAAAGACAGAATAAAAATATAAGATATGTCAGATACCTCAACTGAATTTAAAATCATTGCAATAAATTCTCAGTTGGTATGATGGCAATAGTAACAATTTCTATCAAATCAACAGCAAATGCAAAAATAGACGTAAATTATGCAAGATATGTGCATCTGTTTGGAAATTTATTGGGAGTTTTTTTTTTTTAAATCCAGTGTTTTTTGTTTTCAGTTCTGATTTTAGTTAGTTTTTTTTTCATGAAAACCCACTTTATATTAGCTTCACATTCAATGGCACTCTCAAACAGTGAATATACAGATATATATATATTTCAATCCCTATTGTGAAAAGTGCACAAAAGGCTATATGACCACATGAACTTTAAGAATCATATAGGCCTACGCTTTTGTTTGTGTTTAGATAAATCGCTCAGAGGGCTTTGACCAAACTGTTATTAGACTAGGTAAACTAGGTTATTTACAAATAATCCAAGCTCCCCATTCATTTCTAATATTTGATTATTATGACTTAGTAGTAGTATTAAATTATAAAGAAATTACAGATCCATCTTTGAAATCTGATTGGTTGATAACATTTGACAACGTTTAATTCAGGTGCGAAAATAATTCATATCTAGCACATGAGCGCGGAGAGATTTGCGAGTGCACAGGACAGTTTGAGTGAGAGGAGAGACACATTTTAAGTGCGCGCATACTCTCTGGGTGAGAGCAGCGTGCATCTGAGCGCGCGCGTCTGGTTTTGTGCGAGAACAAAAGAAATCCGCGTGCGAGCGGGGAGATTCGCACTCGCGCATTCTATTAATGTGCTTTCGCGCTACAATAATGCGCTCTCGAGATTTGTCATTAAAATAATGCCATAGTTTTTGTTTATATTGTGATGATTTGTATCTGTACAAGGTTAAATGACAAGTTTTATATTTGAAATGGATTTTATTGGTTGTTTTACGTACATTTATGGGAGCACAATTTGACTGGCTTGTTATTAACTACGTAAAGACAGAATAAAAATATAAGCAAGATTTTGTAGAAGAGAAAGCTTCCATAAAATGCTAAATGTTTCCATTTCCAGCAGCATTAATGAAGCAGGACAGCAAAAAAGTGCCACCATGTAGAAGCTTTTTCTGACTAATGGTGTATAAGAGTTAATGGTGAAGGAGAGCTGGATGCCCTTGTACTCGGGGAGCAATCTCTCTGTTGACTGCTCTGTCAGTCTCCTTGTGAGTTGTCCCTGAGAACATCCCAGAGGGGCCGGGATTGTTGACTCTTTGAGGAGTTTGCTTCACACTTTCAAAGTTTTGGAGGGTACATGCATGATAATGGAAGTAAAGACAGACAGAAGAGAGAGACCGTCTATTACAGATGAACTCTACCTGAATGATTTACAGCAATCCTTTTAGCTGCATTAGAATTAAATTGTTGGGATCTGAGCTTTTCCTCACCAACATCAATTAGATATTTTAAGTTTATTGTTTGTTTAGGCTTGTTATTAGTTGCATGTGATGTTAAGGTCAATTTGACTCTTGTGAGACTGTTATGGTGATAAAATTATATATTGGGAATTTACAAATATTTCTTTTTTTTTTCATTATTATTTTTTCCTGTCTTCTCCATTCATTTATATGGTGGTTTAGGCCCAATTTGGAAGTTTGCTTGTTAGATTCCTAAAAGGCGAGACATTGCACACCACTTTAGCAAGGCACTTAACCCTGATGATCTGTTGAGACTGACATTGAGTCTTGGGTTCCCAGAGACACTAAGGCTGTATATGTTAAAAATGTAATCTTGAAATTTAAATATAATTCTGCATACCAGAGAACGTTAATATGTAAATGTATTATTGGCAATCAGATGTAAGATTTCTCATGGAGGACGTTTAAAGCATGCCAAGTTGAAATTTTGTTTATAGTCAGTCCTTATAATATTTTAGCAGTCATTAAGTATTAACCTGATACTTAAATAATAAATATGTTTTTCAAGCTTTTAAAAGCTCCTTTTGGTCTCTCAGACCCCAAACAAAACATTGGGTTAATGCCAGGTTTGGTTTGTTACATTACAAAAATACATTAAAGTTATTATTGTAGGTACAAAAACTATTTGTCTTATATGGTGTGGGAGTAATCACACATTTAGCCACACAGATCATTTCCATTTGCTATTGTCATCATCTATGTGTCATTTACAAGTGTTTTTCCTTCTCCTTTAGTCATGTCTCATTTCAACTAGGGTACCACGTGAGCCAGGCTTGACTTGGTGCCTCCTCAGTAATCTAAATAAATAAATTAGGTGTATGACACCCCTGATTGCAACATAAGTTGTCACAATGGGTCATCTGGATATTTTTCTTGTCTCCTGGTAATATTTTTCCCCTCTACCTAGATGATGTTTTGTAGCCTTTTTGGGCTGAATGATCACATTCTGAGATGATGTCAGTTGTCAGTTGGGTCAGTCACACCACACACCATCCCCCTTACCTTTGAGACTTCCTCTGACACTTCTCTGCTGCCGTCATGCCTTTTGGCAACGCTGACTGAGAGGAAAGAGAGACTGAGGGATCTTGGCAGTGGTGCCAGGAAGACTACAAATGCCCCTTCCACAGCAGTGGGAGTTCAGTGGTTCACACCCACAGGGCATGCACTTCCAGATGGCCCAGTTGGCAGGCCGGAGTGATCTGTCACCGTGGGGGCTAAATCGCTGCCAGGCCCTTCTTCGGACATGCTTTTCTACGGTGCTCAACAAAGTGTTCAGTGAAAAAATAATAATAAATAAAAAATCCTCATTGTGACAGTTTGTGCATGTGTAAATGAAGATAATGATTTTTGAGTTAGAGAGGATTAGCATTTTTTTTTCTTTTTCTAAGAGGAAGTTGGCACTTTTGTCATTTAATTGCTTTTTGTCTCTTTAGAATTCTTTGTCTTTAAAAGTCAATTATTTTTATTATTTATATTTAATTGCATTCAACGTCAGATAAAAAGGTTATTTATGTATTTATTTAATTTTGCATTGAACATTAAATCTAAAAATCTTTATTATCTCTATTATTATATTTTTTATCTTTATGATTATATTTATTATCTAAAATCTTTTTTATTATTATTTGTTACTTATTTTACTTTAGTTTGCATTGAATGTCAGATCCAAAAGTCTTTTATTTAATTTTTTATATATTTTTTTATATAGAATTTTATTTGAACTTATTTTGCTTTCCTTTGCATTGAACATCAGATCTAAAAGTCTTTTTTATTACTTTTATTTTATTTGACCATTTTTAATTATACTTTGCAAATTACAATTACGGATGCCACAATTACATAATCGTTCAAAGCAGCAATTAATCGTTCAAGGTCCACTTATGTTATTCTGCATGCTTAAGATGCGTTTTTTTCCTTCTACATGTTATCTTAATGGTTTTTCCCATTATTTTTACACTTTGCATTGAACATCAGATCTAAAAGTCTTTTTTATTACTTTTATTTTATTTGACCATTTTTAATTATATTTTGCATTAGGGCTGCACAATTAATCGAATTTCTACTCGCGATTACAGTTATGGATGCCACAATTATGTAAACGTTCAAAGCAGCAATTAATCATTCAAGGTCCACTTATGTTATTCTGCGTGCTTAAGATGCGTTTTTTTCCTTCTGCATGTTATCTTAATGGTTTTTCCCATTATTTTTACATTAGTTTTAGTATAACTTATAATACCATTCATATTTGTACTTTTTTATAATTTAAAGAAGAAACCAATACGATGTTTAGTTGACATTTAAGGCTTAATACTATAGAAAAGCACTAAAAGTGTTTTCAGCTTGTTTATTTTCATATAAAAATATGGCATGCAGTTGCATCAAACAATGGTATAAACATCATTCAATGTAAATTGTGATAATCGTAATTAATAATCGCAATTACAATTTCAAGGGAATAATCGACAATTATGATTTTTGTCATAATCGTGCAGCCTTACTTTGCATTACATCACATCCAAGCTTTTTATTTATTTAATTTTTTATTTTTAGGATTGCAACCCACTAGTTAAGAACCACTAAAGCTATGTTTCCATCACCCTGTTTTTATGTGCATTTTGAAGAAACGAGTGATGGAAACACCAAATTTCGGGGAAAAATCCCTTAATTCGCAAAAAAGGTTTTTACGCTCACTAGAGGTGATTTTTGACTTGTGCGAAACAGGGTTAATGTGAATATTGGGAGACGGAAACCAAATAACCAAATAATTTCCTCCATGTGCATCAAAAAATGTGACGTGGCATCTGACTAACCAGCGGACCGATCTCGTTGCACAGCATCTGAAATGTTGTTATGGTCATTCTGAAATGCCTGAGCACAGTCTGTCGCTAAAGTATTTCTGTATAATTTCCTCCCTGAACTGTCTTACACGACTGCGTTCCCAAACAGCAGCATCCACCTCCGAAAGCAATGACCGCATTTATTGCGTTTCGTCTGCTCGCTCTAAGGCGCAAGTAATTTATTATATATGAAAATTATTATATTCAGTGTCTTCTCCTACTTTTCTTAGTGATTTAGTGCCAGTTTATCAGAATAAGAGACAATTTTGTTCTCTTTGAGCCGTTGGATGGAAACGGTGCTAATTCGCAAATGTTTGATGCAATATTCCAATTTTTAGGGGATGTTAATTAACATGGAAAATGCACCTTTCTCAGGCCCTCTACCTGCTTTCCTTGGCCCTGTAATTCTGTTAGCTTAACCTCGTACCTGCTTATTAACTGTCTGACAGTTATTAACTATATGCAGAAGCATGGCATACAATTTTTTTTTTTTCAGAGCAGCGGAGAGAGGTGCATTTTAGATCATAAATCCGATTTCTTAAATGTGCTGCCACAAACTGGCGCTTGTCACTCCTGCAGCGGTCTGGATCAAAACGAGTTACGAATGTGAAAAATCCCACAGGGTTCTGCTGAGTTACAGATGTAGAGTGAGTATGGAAATGAACATGTGTATAGGCAGTTGCACAGAAATGCTTTTAACTGGCTTCAGTGGAATATATATTCTGTTTTTTAAGCCTGTGAACTGATGGTTGTTTTTTTTTATTTTTTTTTTTTTTGGAGCTGTAGATTCCAAAAAGATCTCTCATGTCACACATATTCCCACTTCTGCATCACTACGTTTGTGTTTACCTCTCTTCTACACATATTTTATTTCTTGCCTCTCTGGAATCTTGGTTCTGATTGGTCAGTCGCAGCATTTTGCAGTCAAAGTTGTGATTTTTTTTTTTATAAACTATTTTTGACATCTAAACTGCATAATTGATCAATATACAGTATACAGTACCATTAAAAGGTTTGGGGTTAGTAAGTGTTTTTTTTTTTTTTGAAAGAAGTGAATACTTCTATGTAGTAGGTTATATTAAATGGATAGAAGATGACAGTAAAGACATTTGTAATGTTGGAAAATAATGTTAAAATTCTATTTCAAATATTAGAATTTTTTATATTTTAACTTTATTTGAACTTTCTAATAGAATAGAATATTTTAACTTTCTAATAGTCACAAAAATATGAAGCAGCACAACTGTTTTCAACATTGATAATAATGAGAAATATTTTTTGAGCGGCATACATGAATGATTTCTGAAGGATCATGTGATACTGAAGACTGGAGTAACGATGCTGAAAATTCAGGTTATGTCATCAGGAATAAATTACATTTGAAAATATATTCAAATAAACAAAGTTCCTTTAAATTGTAATATTTCACAATATTACGGTTTTACTACTTTTGATCAAATAAATGCAACATAAAAGACATTTAAAAGTCTTACCGACCAAACTTTTAAATTATAGTGTAATAAAATTGTATAGAATTAGTATTTTCGTTTATTTTATAAATGGTCTGAAGTGGAATATTGTAAAGCCAGATGGTCGTTATTGTAAAAAAGGTCAGAGTGATACAGGAGCTGTCGATTAGGCTGATCTATAGTCATTGTAAATTCTCTATTTATTTTTTACCTTTTTTAAATTATCTTTGACCGCTTTTGTTGAGAGTAGTTTAGAGAAAGGACAGAAATGCATGCACTAGCTGCTAGTCCATGTGACTCTCTCTGGCTACTTCCCTTCTTGTCCCATGCTTTCTCTTTCCACCTTGACCGAATCGCTGTGGACTAGTTGTGTCTGGTTGGTCAGCTCAAGGTTCACACTGGATCAGAGTCAAACAATTTTTTGTTTAATTGAATTTTAAAGTGGCCTTGTTCTGCTATTGAGCTACATTAATCATATTTTTCCCGCCTCAAGGTCACTGCCACGGCAGTCAAAACCTCTGAGTGTGGGATTGTGCTGATGAGGACAGAAGTGGCGTGAGGTGAAGAGGTCAGAATGGTGGAAGAGGCTATTGGAAAACACCCCTCTTTGCACTTATGGTGTGTCAGCTTGTTCCTCGCGGTGCTTGATGGTACAGTAAGCTGCGCTGAAAGCTAATGAGGTGGACACTCTCCGAGACCTCAGCAGTAGCATTCAGACTTCCAGGATTGTCAAAATAGTGCAATTTGTGCACCTCAAAATCTGTCGAACTGACAACCCTGTGCTATTTGCAGTGCAGCAACAACCCTGTTAGCTATAAGATGAGTTGCCACCCTTACACCTGCCATTAACATGCGGTCTGAATACTTAGGACCATGTGATATTTCAGTTTTTCTTTTTTAATAAATCTGCAAAAATGTCAACAATTCTGTGTTTTTCTGTCAATATGGGGTGCTGCGTGTACATTAATGAGGAAAAAAAATTAACTTAAATGATTTTAGCAAATGGCTGCAATATAACAAAGAGTGAAAAATTTAAGGGGGTCTGAATACTTTCCGTACCCACTGTATATATGTATATGTAACAAAAATATATAAAAAAATACTCTAAAAAATATATAAAATATATAAAATTAATACACATACATGCATTTTAATATATGCATGTTTTTTTAATTGTGTAATTTAAAAAAAAATCTTTAAATGACAGAAACATTTTAATTAGCATTTCCAAATCATATTTAATTTTATTTTTATGTTATTAGTTTTATCTATCAGCCCAAAAATGTTTCTCACATTTTATTTTATTCAGAAAATATTTATAAGTAGCTAAAACTTATTCTAGAACTTATTTATTTATGTATGTATGTTTATTTAAATTGTGGGAGGGGGGGGGCTTTCTCATTCTTTTCATTCTCATTTTATTTTAAAATTTTTTGTTTGTTTTTGCTGTGATTTTTTTTTATTTTTTTTATACATTCATTTATTTATTTCCCATTATGTACAATAATGTGCGATTGGAAGCATAAGCTAAAGAACATCCAGATACTGTCCGATACAAATCGCATGCTAATGTCAAATGTAAAAGGGGTCTTATTTCCCCCAGTTCTGCTAAAGTGAATGCAGTCATGTTTTAGAAATGAGCTGAAAAGCATACAGTAGGACGGTTCGGCTGAACATGAAACTTATTTTAGTCTCAAGCAACTTGAATGAGAATCCATTTTTCTCAAAGGAAAGATCATGGGGAGCAGGATGCTTGGCCACGTTCTCGCCTGGCTTCTTTCCTTCCTTGTTCACAGCTGATTTGAGATCTCACTTGTTGCTTAGAAACTGTTTCTTTTTTGTCCAATCTCACAGTTTTTGCCACTTTCCCCTCCCTCTCCGCGGCCCACTCTCACTCCAAATAAAAAATACCATCTGCCGCCATTGCGATCCAGTCGGTCGGGGATGCACTTAAGATCAGCTAATGAACCTTTCCGGGATGCCCTGACGTTTACCACACTCGAAGTCAACTTCTTTACTTTCTAGTATTTATGTTCCTCTGGCCCTAGGCCAGAAACGTACTTTTCCAATAGCTTATAGCTGAAAAGCGTGCCTAGAAAGCTATTGACGCTACTAAGTGGCTTCACACCTTGAATTACAGCGAGGGATTTGGCATTCTTCGTTTTCTTTATTTCATGAGAAATTGCTTGAGTCACACTGGCGAGCTACTATTTGCAAATTCTCTTGTGCTGAAAACTTCAGATTTGATGAGTGCAAGTTCCGCCTTTTTGAGGTTGTTTTTCTTTTAATATGTCTTGCGTCAGTGATTCACACATCAGTGGTGTGTTTTAGGAAGCTGGGGTATATTAACCTCGCTGTAGAAGTGCGGTTCAGTCGGGAGGCCTTTGATCAACTCCTGAAATCCTGCTTTGAGGGATCATGGTTTTTTGGGGAGAGCGATGGAGATCAGCTGTGATTCTCTGCGCAAAACAAAATAGTTTTATCATAAATTACAATTTTAAGTTGGGTGCAAGTAAAAAAAAAAACACTGAAGTAATTTAACGGACACAAAAATCCAGTATGTAAGTAGAGACACGTACTTTTGTGTAAAGGTTTCTTTGTCCTCAACATTTGATATTATCTGGCATGATCTGATTTACAGAAAGTTTATAGAATTATATATTAAATAATAAGCAGTGAATGTCATTGTTTGACAAGCAGGTAATATGAAAACAATAGCTGCATATGTTGTTTTTGAACGTGTGGTGTCCTTTATCCACGGCCTCTATAAATCTGTTTCTTTTAGAAGTCATTTTGTGGTGAAACAAGACAAAAATAAAAAGATACTCAGCATGTGGAAAAGAAAAAATGTGTGTGAAGTTCTGTACCTCCACCGGCTGGTGATCAGAGGGGGTTTTATTGCTGCAGAACTCAGCAAGACTCTCTTGAAAGCAGAAGAAAGACCAGAAGACAAATCCACTCTGAGAATCTAAAAACCTATTTTATATATATGTATAATTTTTTTTACAATTTAATATTTTTTGTTTTGTTTTATTTATTTATTGATTGATTTTGCTTTTTGTTTTTAGGTTTATTTGGATTTTTTTTACTTTAATTTTATTTGTTCATTTACATATCACCCCTGTTGGACCATCATGTTCTCATATTTATTTATTTTTTTAAATTTTGTTCTGAAAATATTTATAAGCTAAAATTTATTTAGCTCAAACTTACTCTAGAACTTATATTATTTTTAACTAATTTTTACTTTTAAACTAACTTTTAACTTGAGTTGCATAGTAAATATACTTAATATAGGATATATATGCTTGTCTTTCTTAAAATACTAGCTTTCTTGCCTAAATGCACGTTTATAAGGCAGCCGTTATAGGTGAACAAAAATAACTGCTTTCGTCTTTGGGCATCCAAGTTGCCTTTCTGGCAAGAAAAATAATATTTCAATTTAGATTTGGGAGAACTATGACTTTAAAGGCTGTCAGGGGTAATGGATTCAGGCTGTGAGTGCTGGTGTTGGCTGCCAGTGCCAAGCGGCTCCGGGCAGAGGCCAGGCGTTCAGCTACTCTGACAGACATGAATTTAATAAGCAAACCTTAAAGCGAGAAAAACATGTGTTGTGAGGGCTCACGGAGTATGAACGGGTCTGAATGGGTATTTCTGCTGGATCTTGACATGATTGATCATGTCTGCAGACTTTCTTTTTTCCCCACTGTTTTGAAGGGTGTGTGTGTGTGTGTGTGTGTGTGTGAACTTACCAGTGTTCAATGTGCTAGATATCTGTACACTCTTGTTTGCTTGATGTTGGGTGATTGAAGGAACCTCGTGTGGTGGTCTTAAAGGGATATTTTACTAAAAATTATTTCACTTGCTCATGTTGTTCCAAACCTTTATGACTTCCTTTCTTTAGTCGAGCAATTTTTTTTCTGTATTCCCAGTATATTACTCTTTCCTTGTCTAAAAAAAAAAATCTGAGTCCTTGGTTTGAGGTTTTTTTTCTTTCCTCTTTTTCTTTAGTTCTGAAACTTACAGAATAGGCCAAAGAAGTACCATAGTATCACCTCAATTATTTGCACTAATTCAGCATGCGAACTGTACATGTATATGTATTTATCTCAAGACATTTTCCCCTAAAACACTCTGAAGTGTAGAATAAAGTATCTTGCTTAGAAACAATAAATGAATATGTAGTAGAAAATGAAATGCCATAGTATACTTCATAGTATTACCATACCATCATAATATGATGTTGACTTGCCACAGTACTGTGTGTTTTAAACAGTGTTGTTATTGTAACTAAAACTATTACAAATTATTTTTGTTAATTGAAATAAAGCTGACTTAATGAAAAATATTAATATTTGATGAATAACTTAAAACTTGGCAACAAACTGAAATAAAATTCCTGCTAAATGGAAATATTACTATATTATTACTAAACTAAAACTGAAATAAAATCAAAGCTAAATAGAAATATTAATAAAAACTGACAAATAAAAAATAATTAAAAAGCACATGACAAAATTACTAAACAAACTAAAATGAAAACTAAAAATATTAAATTAATAAAAAAAATTATTCAAAATGATAATACTATAATAGTACATAATATAATACTAAAATAACACTGGTTGTAAGAGAAATTAGGTTGAAGCTTATTTACTTGGAGTTAGGGTTGTGACGGTGAGGACATTTTCTCACCGGTTAATCGACGTGTGACAACAAATCTGTCGAACTGACAACCCTGTGCTATTTGCAGTGCAGCAACAACCCTGTTAGCTATAAGATGAGTTGCCACCTTTACACCTGCCATTAACATGCGTTTTCAGTGATTAGATCACAATTGGATTGCATTTGATAACATTAAAAGTGTTCAAGGATTGATTCTGACCACATTTATCTATATCAAAGAGTCATTATCGGAGTTGTTAATTTTCCACCATGCTCTATTTGTGGTGCAGCTTCTTCTCTTTTTCTTTTTATTCAGCCCTCGCAATGTGAAAAAGGCAACATGTGATTCTCTCTTGGGATCTGGTCATCCGTTTTAATGAACAATATCCCGTGAGTTTTTCCACTGGACTACACTTAGAATCTCTCATTTATCTCCCCAAAACCTCCTTCGCGTCTCTGTCCTGGTCTATATTTGCAGGAGCGCTTTAAAACTTTGTTTTTGCTGCTTTTCTTCACTTCTAATCCCTTTTAGGGTTCTAAAGGTGGAGATATATATATATATATATATATATATATATATGTGACAACACCGGTAATACCGGTATCACCGTTGGGGTTGGGGGGACGGGGGGTGTTAGTTCGTTTGAGTTTCCCTCTTTTCTTCACTTTCAAATGGCTTGTAAAATTGCTGTGCGCATTTTACTTTCACTTTCAAATTAGCGGCAATTTGGTGTAGATTCAATTCAAGCAACAACAACGTCAAACTCATAGAACTTTTATTAACAAAACGAATAAAAATGCACCATATATGCCTAATAAAATAACAAATTACTTAGGCTACACAAAGTTTAAATGGGTATATAAAACTGAAAATCAGCAAACACTGTGGAACCAATTAAATAAGAAGCATGAAACGTTTATTAGCAAAACGAATAAGAAAGCTTGGAGGCACGGCATATACACCTTGATGTACAATAAAATAAATAAAATACACAACGTTTAAAAGTAATCAGCAAACACTGTGGAACCAAATAAATAACAAACGAATGTTTAAAAAAACTTCCAGTCAATAGGCTTTTCAAAATCTAAAATAATGCCAAACAGGTGCCTTTGCATTTCCTTTCTAAACAATCTTCTGCCATCGTCTTGTCTTTCTCACCTCACTCTTGTCAGTCAGCTCGACTCACTCTCCTCAAGTGATAAATAAAATCTGACTCATGCTCCGTGGTGCGCACGGTTCGGGACGCTGCATTGAGCGTTTAGTTTTTAAAAGTGTCTGTCCTCTAACTGAGTTAGGCTAAATGATTTTTGTTACTATAAAAAAATCTAAACGACGGTGGGGGGGGCGGTGCCGCGGTAGGCAAATGACGTAACCGGTGTTGCGGCTTAACAGCGGTATAACCGAAAACACCGTCTGTCGCAGCAAGCCTACTTGGAGTGCTTTTTATCTATTTGGAGACCAAATTTACATGCAGTAATGAAGTCTGAGAAAGTGTATCTCCATTTCTCATAATGAGACCCAATCTCTTCCGTAAAAGTTTTCCAATTACCAGGTGTGGGACTCTATGGCAGTGGCATCTCCTTCAACAGAAATGGTTTGTGTTTACAATCAGCTCTTTCAGACAAACAACAAATAATTTCCTATTCGTATATTTATTCATGTGTATGCATAGAACCTCACTGGACTCTTTGGCTGGACTTCAGTGACATTGCGCAGTGACAGTGAGCTTTTCTTCTTTGACTGCCAGGCAATCCATCCATTGTAATGCTTGTGAAATCTCATTTTAATTCATTTCTTTCTTGCTTTCTTTGTAGCTAGACTTCACAATAGTACAATCAGCTCTGCCAAACTAAAATCCCTTTATATAATAGCTGTCCCCTCCATATTGCATTATTGGTTTGGCATTTATAAAAACTGAGCTCAGAGGAAGCTGAAAACTCTCCTCTGAATCTCAAATGAACTGATATTTCATTTCTTCTGATTCTTAGTTTCTTTTTATGTCAAACTTTGTCACTCGGGTGTTATTTTAGCTGACCTTTGTCACACTGGTCGCCGTTGTCTGTCTTTTTTCAGACCACCTGAGCGTGTTCCCCTTCACAGTCAGTGGTGGGGTCAAATCTAGCGGCTTCTGAAAACCTCAGAGGGACCACAAAAAGAACCGTCACCACCCTGCCAGCATTCAGACCTGGCCCAGGCTTGCCCAGCATCCTTCACTGTGCCTGATACATAAATTATTCAGCAAGTGGGGCTCAGGTGAAACGCATTGCTGTTTTGTTCGCGGGACGGTGTTGATGTTTGAACAGCTTTGGCAAATATCAAGGGGCTGGTTTAGAGATCCTCACCCCTCTTTCTGTCCATGTTGTACCGTATCTGTCGTGTATGTAGCGTGAAACCTAAGTGAATGTGAGGATTTAAGAAAATTGTACTGGGATTTCCTCCTTTGCCTCAGATTAAACCCATTTTAAGCCAAAAGACTCAAGCGAAACCCCTCCTGACAGCAGATGGTTTCAGGCTGAAGAGTGAACTTTCTTTGGCATGAAGGAAAAAACTAATTCTCGGAAGAGATGAGTTTTGCGCTGTATGTTTTAGCAATTGAGGAAAAATTGGTCAAACCAGCTGTTTTTGATTCGTAATTCAACTGTAAAATAAAGATATTTTGGTTGAATCAATATTAATTACGGGCCCTTTTGTGTCCCAAAAGTGATTTTTTTATTCAAATAAACAAATAAGCTTTTTACATTTTGTTTTTAAAGGTCATATTAACCTTTTTACCATGACTCATTTATTTTTGCATTTTATGCATATTTTCAGTCTTAACATTTTTAAATCATCATAAAAATGTTACTGCAGTTTTAGAAGTTTTATCAATAAAGTATGAAATAAAGTATTTCAGTATTTATTGTTAAATGTAATTTAAATATTT
>NW_015555768.1:2728381-2729894 GCF_001515605.1 Sinocyclocheilus anshuiensis | reverse complement strand
TTATTTTTAAAATATTCTTATTTTTAATCACATTTTTTTAAATTAATAAAAATATTTTTATTTTTAAATTGGTAAATTACAGAAAAGCTGTAATTTTGTCAAATAATCCAAAAATGTGAAAATATTATTTAATTGTGTGTATTAATTTACATAAAATCTAGCTATACATTTTCCTTAGCAAGAGAAATGAGGTGGCAATTTTATATAAAATGTCATTTCCACCACAGAATATTATCAGACGTAACACAACAAAATTAATAATTTAAGAAAAATGCTTCTGAAAAATGGTTTAGAAGAAAGTCACAAAAAAACAATATTTTAAGGAAGGCTTCTTTCTTTCTTTTTTGGTATTTTTGTGAACGCAAGAGTGCAAAAAGTGGCCATAGTTGAAGAAATGCTCAAATCCCATCTGTCTCATCTACTCAACCTATCTTCTGTTGTCTTTTTTCTTTCCAGGTCACCCTGGGGAAGGTTTTGAAAGCCATTGTGGTCATGAGGAGCCTTTTCATTGACCGCACGATTGTCAGAGGTTATCATGAGAATGTATACTCGGAGGACGGAAAGGTAAAACATTTCATTTCATTACATGTTCAAATCTAGTTTAAAACTCTTTTTCGGCCATTTCTTTCAAGTTGAACCTTAAAATTTAGCTTGAGTACTTCTGGCTTAGGTAAGGATGTGAAATCACTGGATTTGTAGCTATTAATAAAAGTCTCAGCACAGCTATTCAATAATTCACATGTGTTTGGCTCTCACTTGAACATGAAAAGCATGTACGTATGCGATACCCTCTATCCTCACGTCCCCAGTGTCAGGTTGAGCAGCGTCCTCTCATTCATTCTGAAGCGATCTGTACGGCTCTGAACACTCTTTGGTGACACTAATATGAGGTGGCCATCAAAGCTGCGGAGATGCTTGATCACAGTTAATTATGGCAGCGATTGTGAATCTTCTGAACTGCTTGCCAGGCCGGTGCTTTGTGCTGTGAGCCGATGGGCCTCTGCGTCCAAACGTGTGTGGTGAGCAATTGCATATTAACCTCCGCAGCTTCATGATATCAGTGCACCAGGATATCTGTACCACTCTCATTATGGCGGTAAAAACACATTAGTTAATTGCTGAATGAAGATGAGGGATATGTTTGGAATGAAGTTCTTGCATACTGTGAACTGTATGCTTTTCAGTTCACACTGTATTCTGACTATTTTTGTAAAAATGAACGTTTTTCAATAACATTTTAAACAGGAGTAGTGTGCCAAATTGTTGTTAATAAGCGTTTTATTTGACGGATTATGGTAAAAAAAAATTATAATAATAATAATTATAGCAATTGAAAATAAAAATTAATGATATATAAAAATAATAAATAAAAATTAAATTATTTTCTGATAAAGTTTTGTCAGTAATGATTAAGTAGTGATTCAAAAAAAAAGATCAAAGCTGATATTTTATACTAATGATTAGGGCTGTGTATCACCAGCAAAGTCACGATACGATACATATCACGATACAG
>NW_015555768.1:2721572-2727511 GCF_001515605.1 Sinocyclocheilus anshuiensis | reverse complement strand
GAGCTGGTAGCATCATTGTTTCTAAAGGAATTAAATCCACAGCTTTACTGTTAATAGAGAAACGCGGCAAAACGGTGGTAATTCATACATACTCAGCCTCACTCTTTCTCTCTCTCATAAATGAACACTCGATGAATTACACTTTTCTGAGAATAGAATATTGAAGTGGAGATCGCTGAACTGCAAGCTAACCGGTGTCTGTTTTCAGAAAGCAAGCGCGTTTATCCACAGTGGAGAGAGAGCGCGTGCACGGTTGTCAGGTTGACAAAGATAAGTAGCTCTGTTTCGGGGATTACGTCTCTTTATATCAGGCAACCCAGTTGTGTTCCTCTGCGGCCAGATTAAACCTTGTTGTAGCCTATATATGCTCTATTCATTCTTTTTTAGAAACCTCGCACTTTTCTACTCAATTTTAAACGTTGAAAAATTTTAAACAAATTAAGCGAGGTCCACTGCTGCACACGTGCCACAATATCGATACAGGGCTAGCTGTATCGATGCTCGTATCGTCAAATCTCTGTGATGATACATCGTCGTATCGATATTTTGAACACAGCACTACTAATGATACATATTACTGGTATTAATGGAGAGTTTTGCATTTGGAATACAGTATTCGCACAGGTGTTCTCTGTTGTATAGGCTATTCCAATATAGCTAGCCATAAATACAACATTAAGAGAATGGTAAAAGTGTTTAATGTCTATCTAAGCAATATTAGGATCAGTAAGTAAAATGTCATGTCTAACTGATGGCTAGAGATTTATATTCAACTATTAACTTTTGTCTGCTATAAATACACAGTACAGAGGACAAAAACAAGATTGAGTTTAAATATATGCTCATCTTTAAGAAGGAAGCTCAACCTTTCAAAAACAAGTTAATAGTAATTAATTAATAAAGATAGTGTGGTTGAATAAATATTTTTACGGGCACATTTGGGTTAATTGTTTATTGAAAAACAAATCAACTTTTTATTTTTGTTTATGAAGGTCATATTAAAACTTTTTACCATGCATTTAGGATTTATTTTTGCAACTTTTTATGTATCTTACATCTTGAAATATGTATATTCATCTTAAAAATATTATTGAACTTTTGGGGTTGTTTTTTTTTTTTCAAGATATATTAAGATCAATAAGTAAAATATTACATCTAATTTGTGGCTAAATCCCATAAAGGATGTATATTCAGTGGTGTAATCAATGTAACTAAGTATAATTCTTTGTTACAGTACTTAAGTATTTTTTGGGAGAATCTGTACTTTACTTGAGTTTTAATATTTCTGTCAACTTTCACTTTAGACTGCCCATAAGATTCAAGATAAGAGGCAAAATGTCTCTGTATGTCTTTTATATTTATATTGTTTAATATAGTTAATCTATATCACACTACGAGTGCTGTTTTTCTCCAGATATCAGCATGAAAACAAATGTAATATTGATTTTATACAAGTTTAATACAGTTAGTATTAAGTTGCTTACATTTTAGATGCCTGTTTTTGCTGTATTTCGCCAATGAAAATAGTTCCAGCTGAGCGACACACGTTATTAAATGAATCGTTTATTTGAACGAATGATTCAGTGACTCACTCATGAAAACAGTCAAATGTTTAATTCCTGAATGAATCAACCTTTTGAATGAATCGATATAATCTCAATGACTCGCTCATTAACAGTGACTTGCTGCCACCTACTGGCGGCTTTAATTTCACATTTCAAATAATTTTCATGTTTTAAATCTTTTCAAATATCAATAATCAATGTTTTATTTTTAAATCAAACATTATTTATGCATTTGTAACTGCTGGTTAAATGCATCCATGTCTGAGCTGCATTAAACTGTGTAAATGAATCTAAATGCCACTTCAGATGCAGATTCCATATTTGCGAGAAATGTTTTCTTATGTTTGAAAATGAAAGAGTCTTCGTACCAGATGAAGTATCTCTTATGCTAACCCAAAGATACAAAATGGAAGAAAGAGTTAAACTGAACACAATATTGCTTCTCATACTATAGAACAAATTTTTTCATATTTATTTGCTCCATTTCTATTTTGAATTTACTTATACGTTTGCTTTCAATTCTTAAGTAAGTTTAATATTTAAAAAATACTTTTCATACAATAAATCTCACATACTTTAAAACTTTTACTCAAATAATATTCTAAACGGTGACTTCTGGTAAGAAATATATATGATATCTATACTTTTACTTAAGTGTGCTTTCAAGTACTTTATCCACCACTGTGTATATTCAACCATTATCTTTTGTCTGCCATAAATAAACATCGCAGAGAACAGAAACGAGATTGAGTTTAAATATCTGCTCATCTTCAGGAAGGAAACTCAGCCTCTCAAAAACAAGTTAACAAACAGTAATTAATTCCAGTTCATTATAGATTTTAAATGATGGTGCTTTAAAATGAGATGAGCTCTTTCTGGATGTTAAAAATACGTACTGCTTATTTAAAATTAAACAGTGGGTTGAGCAGAAATCAATCAGAGGACACAAACAGCCAGCAACGCATAATGAAAAATTCTGCCCGAACTTTGCATTCTTTTCAGTTCCATCGCAGTATTAAATTGGATACAGTATATGTTTTTATTTTATTTTACAGTTATCTGAAACGCTGCAGAAAATTCCTGCCCTTGAATCAACCTCAGAGGTCTTTTTGGGACTGTGCGAGGTGTCGATTCAGGGCAGAATATCGACAGCCCTCTCTCTGGTCCTTACAATTCTAATGATGCCACATAGCTTACCAAAACCACATGCAAGAGGCCCAACAGAGCCCGCCTGAACCTCCAAGCACTCACAAAAAAAAGAGAGGAAGGGGTAGGAGAAGGGAAACTATGCTATCATAAGTAGGGCTTCAAAGACTATCTCAGACATCTCTTGGGTAATTTGCGATCTGGCATTCTTTTACTTCAAAGGGCAACAGTGTGTGGAGGTGGGTTAGAGGACAGAGGGGAGATGATGGAGTCTGATTTCTCTGATAAATGCTGACACCGGGCCTGTTTGATATTAGAATCAGAGAACAATTTGATTTGTTGTCGTCTTTGAAAACTCTTCTGATGACCTTCGCTCAACGGGTTGATTAGCGATGGGTTTTTTCGCCCCCAAACAACAGTCCTGACATCAGACGCAGGGCTTGTCTGAACTGACCTTTAAACTGTCAAATGAAGTGTAGAAGTCCTGCAAATATTTCTGTACTCTTTATGTGTGCCTCTGCCTTTATTTAATTATTTCCTAGGTCTTGATGAGTTTGTTTTTCCCACCTTCAGGGGTGTTCATTTGGTGCGCTGGTTTAAAAGTATTGAGCTCTGTGGTGTTTCACGACTAACAAGTCTTATAACCATGCTAGGGGTCACGAGATATGTTGAAATGTAGGGATGGACTTTATTTCATTTAATCAAGCTTTGTTTGTATTTTGCCCAATTTGGCTTTTATTTTTATATTAATTGATGTAATATTACGCTCTAAAAAATGCTGGGTTAAATACAACCCAGTTCTGGGTAAAATAGCCATGCTAGGGGTCACGAGATATGTTGAAATGTAGGGATGGACTTTATTTCATTTAATCAAGCTTTGTTTGTATTTTGCCCAATTTGGCTTTTATTTTTATATTAATTGATGTAATATTACGCTCTAAAAAATGCTGGGTTAAATACAACCCAGTGCTGGGTAAAATAGGGACAAACCCAGCAATTGGGCTGTTTTGACCCAGCGGTTGGGTTAAATGTTTAACCCAACCTTCTGGGTAGTAACCCAACCGCTGGGTCAAAACAACCCAATTGCTGGGTTTGTCCCTATTTTACCCAGCACTGGGTTGTATTTAACCCAGCATTTTTTAGAGTGTATGGTTTTGAGGTTTTTGCTTTCCTAGACTTTTGTTACTTTGGCTTCTGGACACCCTGGAGTCATTAATTGTAGATTAGGTTTAATATTCTAAATTTAATATTTGAATTCTAAATTCTAGACAATAAATGGGGCATCCTCTGAGATTTTTGGACTCTTTTTACAATGCCCCGTCTAAGGTATAATGGGGTAATAATAGAATTTAGACTGTAGGAAAAAACTGGAGTAACGACCTTGGGTTGCAGAAAAATAAAATAAATGTACAGAAGCAAATGTAACCAAACAAAAGGCAGACTACCCCTACACTCCAACTTCTCACATGTGGCAATAATATGGAACATGTTTCACAGTGAGGTTTTTTTTAAATTGATGAAAATACAAAGACATGTTCTTTAGTGAGAATCCATGGAGCTCAACGCATACTAAAACACTTTTAAAACCACTCACTGACTGATCACACGATCCTTGTGAGCAAAATAACAGTTGATACAGTATGCATCAACGCAGCTCCTCAAAAACAAAAATTAATGAATTAATTCCAATTCATTATAGATTTAAGAAGTTTTAAAATGAGATGAGCTCTTTCTGGATGTTAAAAATTCAAACTGCTTATTTAAAATTAAACAGCAGAAATCAAACCGAAGACTCTTAAACAAACAGCCAGAAATCATCCTGAATAATTCTGCCCAAATAGCATGTTTTTTCTTAGTCTTTAATTGTTTATATGCATTTTATTTAATTTTTAAAAGTATTCACTATGAGAATCTAAAAACACTAAAACTTATTTTATTTTTGCTGCATGTGGAAATGTGTGGCAAAACAAACATGCTTGTCATACAGAGTACCTCTACCATGGTACTTTTTATCGTGTTTTTTTTTTAATCCTTTATAGAGCTAAACAACTCTTGAATGTGAAAAGTGGAGTGTAGGGAGTGCAGGAGCATCCAGATCTACACAGATGAAAGACATTCACTTAGAGTTTAAATGGATTCTTGGAATGTAGCCGTAGTAGTTTTAAGAATGGTTGAGAGTTTAAGAAAATTTGGGTACCATGTTATTTTGAATCAATTTGTGACCAGGGAATAAGCATCTGCATTCATTGCGTAATGTTTACTTTTCTGTCCTTTTTTTTTTTTTTTAGCTTGACATCTGGTCAAAGTCCAACTATCAGGCATTTCAAAAGGTGAGTGAACCAGCAAACGCATCACAACAAACATCTGCTGTTTTTGTTTTGTGCCGAGAAGTTTTACGTAGCATAATTTCACAAAGCTAAAGTCAGACCATGCTGTTTTTGCTTCAGATTTTGAAAATACATCTAATTGAATCTCATTTAAATTAGAAACTGCTCATGTATGCAGCATCTTTGTTTGGATTGTGATTAAAATGCAGTGGTTGGCTCTCATTTCAAATGGTTACAGATTTCGGCCTGTAATAGAGCAAAAAAAAGCATCTTGTTCATGTACTCATATTTTCATTCTATCTTATCTCTTGCATTAAAAAATAAAATAAATATTAACAAATCAGAAGTATCAGAATCAGCCCATTTGTTTATTGAAAAACAAATCAACTTTTTATTTTTGTTTATGAAGGTCATATTAAAACTTTTTACCATGCATTTAGGATTTATTTTTTCAACTTTTTATGTATTTTACATTTTGAAATATGTATATTCATTTTTGGTGGTGTTGTTTTTTTTTCAAGATATATTAAAGGGGTCATATGATGCTTTTTTAAAAATCATTATTTTGTGTATTTGGTGTAACAGAATATGTTGACATGCTTTAATGTTCAAAAAACACATTATTTTTCAAATACTGTACATTATTGTAGGTCCTCTATGCCCCGCCTCTCTCAAACTCTTCGTTTTCTACAAAGTCCCTCCTTCCGACAAGCGCAGTCTGCTCTGATTGGCCAGCTGACCCAGTGCATTGTGATTGGCCGAACACCGCAAGCACTCGTCGGAAATGTAACGCCCCTTACCATAATCGCGAGCGTCAGCTTTCAAAATAAATGTAAAGACAGAGCCCGAAAGGGGAACAGACGCGCGTGACAGACACAGTGATGAAGCTGGTATGTGTTTG
>NW_015555768.1:2720668-2720789 GCF_001515605.1 Sinocyclocheilus anshuiensis | reverse complement strand
CCAGATTGTCATAGCAAAGTCAGAATTACCTCCTAGTTTCACGCGTCCATAGTCCATAAAATGCATTGCTGTTCTGTTGTAAGTAATCTTAAAGATTCCTAAATGCATCTAAAGGCCAAAT
>NW_015555768.1:2711019-2720562 GCF_001515605.1 Sinocyclocheilus anshuiensis | reverse complement strand
ATGTGTGGGGGCGTGTTAGAACGAGCCGTTTTAGGGGGGCGTGGCAGAGTCTTAACTTTGATAAAGAATATCTCTTTGGTTTTGAGACTTTAGTCTTTGCAAGTTCAGGGATCTTATCTATGCACAATCAGCTTGTAACACTCCAAAGAGAAAGGAAAACTTGAAATCGCATCATATGACCCCTTTAAGATCAATAAGTAACATATTACATCTAATTCGTGGCTAAAGATGTATATTCAGTGGTGTAATCAATGTAACAAAGTAATAATACTTTGTTACAGTACTTAAGTATTTTTTGGGAGAATCTGTACTTTACTTGAGTTTTAATATTTCTGTCAACTTTCACTTTAGACTGCCCATAAGATTCAAGATAAGAGGCCAAATGCCTCTGTATGTCTTTTATATTTATATAATTTAATATAGTTAATCTATATCACACTAAAGCTGGCTGCAGTGCACACTAGACGATTTTCAAATCTTAAAAGATTTTAAAACCATGGGAGACCACAGACATGAAGACAGTTCAACCGATTTTTTGCCTTTATTATAATTTCACAAAGCTAAAGTCAGACCATACTGTTTTTGCTTCAGATTTTGAAAATACATCTAATTTAATCTCATTTAAATTAGAAACTGCATGTATTAAAATGCAGTGGTTGCCTCTCATTTCAAATGGCTACAGATTTCGGCCTGTAATAGAGCAAAAAAAAACATCTTGTTCATGTACTCATATTTTCATTCTATCTTATCTCTTGCATTAAAAAATAAAATAAATATTAACAAATCAGAAGTATCAGAATCAGCCCATTTGCTTGTAAAAAAAAACAAAAACAGAATTGGCCATGAAAAATCAGGATTAGTGCATCTCTACTGACTTTTGACAGTGTGAGCACCGATGTGTTTCCCAACCTTCTATCCATTGGTCAACTTTAAGAGAAGTATTTCAGTAATTCAGTATCTTGTTAACTAATAATTTTGATTATTGTCAAAAGTAGGCTATTAGTAGTTTCTTACCAAGTCGATACTGAAATTTTAAAAACGTCTTTCTGCAGCACTGGTAGTACAAAACTCAGTTTAATCAACAGAGCATGTCTTTCTCATTACCCATATCATACGTTGGGAAATGTTGGAACATTAATTAAATGATCCTGTGGTTGTCTTTCAGATTTGAGCCGTGTGATAAATAAATAAATAAATAAATTCAAATCATGTGTTCGTGAAATCCTAATGAGATTTCTCAATGATGGTAGCATTTCTTGTCACCTCTCCACTGCCAATCCTTACCTTTCATCCCTCAGACATCATTTGTGCCTGTGTTTTTTTTATTTTATTTCATTTCACGCCAAGCCACTTCGCCCTCATTTGACAGCCCCCTAAACATCTGGGCTCCAGTTGCCTTCTCTCCACCCTCCCAGAATCTCATTAGGCTGGAATTAGAGAGCAGTCCGCTCTGGGGCAGGTGAAACTACGTAATCTTGCTAATGCAGATGCACCTTTCAAAGAGAGGGAGAGGGGGAGAAAAACTTGCTTTCCTTTCAAAGGAGAGAGAACGTGCATGACGAGCTGCCTGGAACTTAAAGCGAGAGGTTGCGAGAACCCGCTCGTATAGTAACTGAGCTTCACGCATCTGCACGGGCTGATCAAAGCACATACCTGTTTATTTCTTTATTTCTCTGGCTGCGAACACTAACTTGAACCCAGGCTGCCTCAAACTAGAGGGACGGGCCGCCTCTCATCTTCCCCTCCCAGCTATCTTCTCGTTTTCCATGCTTGCTTAATTAATTGTTCTTTACTCTTCCCCGCTGTCTAATAGTTTTCCCACAGATGTTTTTTGTTTGTAAAAAAGCATCACTTTTCATTTTTATACTTCAGTAGTAACCATTTCAGTGTCTTTTCCCATGGTGCATCAATATTGAGAGGTATTAACCAGACAGTTCCCCATAAGGTCTTTGGTCAGCATTGGCAGTCTAATGAAACGATGACGGGAGATTGAAGTGGTTCGTTTTCAGTCCCTTTCTATAATTACGTTAGTGATGGAAGATGGGATTTTAGGGAAAGTAGTAAAGTTATGGTGTTCTTCAGAAAAATTGGACTTAGGAGTTAATCTAAAAATGTAGGTGGATTGATCTGAAAATGGATTTTAATTAGGAGTTCTTCAAATGTGTGCTCGTGTATGCAAAGAAATATAAATACATATATTTTGCTTAAAGAAAATAACGAATATTTTTGGATTTAGACAATTGTGCACATATAACAGGGTTTCCACGCGTCCTGGAAAACCTGGAAAATTGATGACTAACTTCACAGTCCTGTAAAACACATGGAAAATGTCCTGGAAAATCTTGTAGTTGGCTTGGAAAATTACTATTTGAAAAAATGTAGTTGTGTTTTCCTTTAGCCAAGAAATACTGTAGCAGGCAGAGCAGCTCACTTGTTCATGATGCTCAAAATATTGGAAGAAAATCTAATCATAATTATATCCTACACTTTCATACCATTTTTTTTTTTTTTTTTTTTTAGAATTTTTTTTAGAAGTCCTATTAGAATGCTAATCAAGGTGTTTGGCACCAAAACAGTTATAGTTTAGTTCACACTACCATTTTCTACCACCAATTACAGACCATAAATGTCTTACTGGCTGTAAAATATATTTATGTCTTTATGGCAATTTTGTTAACTGGTTCCTCATATTTTGTTTTAGTTTTGTAAATGTGGGCAGTCATATTTTAATGTAGTCGCAGTAAACATTCTGTTGTGTTTCTCAGTGATCTTTTTTTTTTTCTCAGGTCACTGATCATGCAACCACAGCCCTTCTGCATTACCAGCTCCCCCAGATGCCTGATGTTGTAGTTCGCTCCTTCATGGTGGGTATAGTACATTGCTTTTAAAATTCGAATGACATTGTGCATTATTACAATTACATGCAATTATTACTTTCTGCTTTTGGCTGTGTGGTGCATGCAAGACCATTCTTACAGAAATATTCCTATTGCTCAACTGGTAGAGGAAGGCAAAAACAACATCAAGGTCATGGGTTCGATTGCCAGGGAACATACATACTGAAAATCGATAGCTTGAGTGCACTGTGTAAATATTGTAGCTTTGAATAAAAGTATCTGCTAAATGTATAAAATGGCATCACACTCCGCCCAGGAAAAAAAAATGTTGATTTTGTGTTTGAAATCTTTCATAACTTCACAAGTTAACCTTATCATGGCTTGCATATTTGTGTGTGATGTTAAGCATCGAGTCTGGTCTGTCTTTGAATAGTCTGCCGACCTCTGCTCTACGCTTTGAAAAGAGAGGAGAGATTGATTACTTCTCCGTAAGATCAATGCGGAGCTATTCTGATCATGGCTGGAATCGTGGGCTTTCTCCCGTACACGGATTTAAACCCTACAGTTGATGCACTTCACTCCGAGGCCATCCCCAGGACAGCTTATTTAGAACCTAAAAAACCCATCACCAGTCTTCAGTCTCTCCAAATAAGAGCTTCAAGGTCCTTTTTGCTTCATAAAAATATTTCTAGGTAGATAGGTTAGATGGGTGGACGGACAGACGGATGGATGGACAGATAGACAGGAAGATAGGATGGATAAATGGATGGACGGATGGATGAATAGATAGACAGATAGACGGACAGACAGATGGGTAGATAGACAGACAGGTAGATAGGATGGATAAATGGACGGACGGACAGATGGATAGATAGATAATTTTGATTATTGTCAAAAGTAGGCTATTAGTACTTTCTTACCAAGTCGATACTGAAATTTTAAAAACGTCTTTCTGCAGCACTGGTTGTACAAAACTCAGTTTAATCAACAGAGCGTGTCTTTCTCATTACCCATATCATACGTTGGGAAATTTTTGAACATTAATTACATGATCCTGTGGTTGTCTTTCAGATTGAGTTTGAGCCGTGTGATAAATAAATAAATAAATCAATTCAAATCATGTGTTCGTGAAATCCTAATGAGATTTCTCAATGATGGTAGCATTTCTTGTCACCTCTCCACTGCCAATCCTTGCCTTTCATCCCTCAGACATCATTTGTCCCTTGTGTTTTTTTTTATTTCATTTCACTCCAAGCCAAGCCACTTCGCCTTTATTTGACAGCCCCCTAAACATCTGGGCTCCATTTGCCTTCTCTCCACCCTCCCAGAATCTCATTAGGCTGGAATTAGAGAGCAGTCCGCTCTGGGGCAGATGAAACTACGTAGTCTTGCTAATGCGGATGCACCTTTCAAGATGGATAGATAGATAGACAGGTAAATAGGATGGACAGATGGATGGATAGATAAATATATAGATAGACGAACAGACAGATGGGTAGATAGGATGTATAAATGGACATACGGACAGATAGATAGACGAACAGACAGATGGGTAGATAGACTGACAGGTAGATAGGATGGATAAATAAATAAATGGATGGATGAATAGATAGATAGACGGACAGACAGATGGGTAGATAGACAGACAAGTCAATAGGATGGATTAATAAATGGATGGACAGATGGATGAATAGATAGATAGACGGACAGACAGATGGGTAGATAGACAGACAGGTAGATAGGATGGATAAATGGACGGACGGACAGATGGATAGATAGACAGACAGGTAAATAGCATGGATAAATGATGGACTGATGGATGGATAAATATATATAGACAAACAGACAGATGGTAGATAGGATGTATAAATGGACGGACGGACAGATAGACGAAGAGACAGATGGGTAGATAGACAGGTAGATAGGCTGTATAAATGGACAGACGGACGAACAGATAGATAGACAGATAGACGAACAGACAGATGGGTAGATAGATAGACAGGATGGATAAATGGACAGACAGATGAGTAGATAGACAGATAGATAGAATGGACGGATAGATGGATGGACAGGATAGATAGATAGATAGATAGATAGATAGATAGATAGATAGATAGATAGATAGATAGAGGTGCTGGACTTTTGTGTGTGCTAATTGGAGTATGAATAACAGGGAATCAGTGGAGGGTGGTTTGGGCCAGCAGATGAATTAGGAAAGACAATGCGTCCTGACAGGTGCAGGTAAACCCCGACTGTGCTGAGCGGCCCAGTGAAGATGGGTTAGAGAGGAGAGCAGACATACTCCTCCTGCTGTTAATCAATGTCGAGTTGTGACTGTTGCGAGAGCCCACAGAGTTTTACAGCATTTGGCCAGGAAAATATACTGTCTTGTACTTTGCTTCGTTTTTGGCCAAGATTCATTAATTCAAGTCACTTCAGACTCCGTTTAAATGAACTCTAAGTGTTAATAGAGTCTTGTGTGCTTCACATGAGGAGTGCTGTTTAGTTTTGAATGGATAGATAGATAGATAGATAGATAGATAGATAGATAGATAGATAGATAGATAGATAGAGGTGCTGGACTTTTGTGTGTGCTAATTGGAGTATGAATAACAGGGAATCAGTGGAGGGTGGTTTGGGCCAGCAGATGAATTAGGAAAGACAATGCGTCCTGACAGGTGCAGGTAAACCCCGACTGTGCTGAGCGGCCCAGTGAAGATGGGTTAGAGAGGAGAGCAGACATACTCCTCCTGCTGTTAATCAATGTCGAGTTGTGACTGTTGCGAGAGCCCACAGAGTTTTACAGCATTTGGCCAGGAAAATATACTGTCTTGTACTTTGCTTCGTTTTTGGCCAAGATTCATTAATTCAAGTCACTTCAGACTCCGTTTAAATGAACTCTAAGTGTTAATAGAGTCTTGTGTGCTTCACATGAGGAGTGCTGTTTAGTTTTTGGAGGTTTTAACCAGTCAGATCATGGATAAAAAGCACTTCTGTCAAATTGTAATATTTGTGTGTTGTTCTTTTGAGCAGACCTGGTTGAGGAGCTACATCAAGCTCTTCCAGACCCCGTGTCAACGCTGTGGCAAGTACCTGCAGGAGGGCCTTCCTCCAACATGGAGGGACTTCCGAACTCTGGAGGCCTTCCATGACACCTGCAGGCAGTGACTCTGTCCTGGAGCACACAGTATTCCATGGCTTGGCTTGTGGTCTGTGTTTCTGTTTTGGACAGTTTTGTATTCATCATGAAGACATTTTTCACCTTATTGATTTCCACAGAACATTATTCTCCAGATAGAGATCACATAATGTTTTTATCACATTTGTAAGGCGAAAATGTTAAATGCTGATGGGTTTCAGATTGTAAGTAGCTAGAAGGTTATCTTCCACAAATAGGTCATAATCTTTAATGTTGTAGGTGGAACCTGCTCTCTGATTGGATGAAAATTGTGAAAACGGTTTAAATAAACTGCCTTTGCTTTTCTTTTTCCACATCTTGTATCATGATTTTTTTTTTTTTTTTTTTTCCAAATAGGTTAGGGCAGCACTGTATTTGCTGGTCTGAAAAATTCTGCAAATGTCAGCAGAAACTTTTCTTGCTTTTAAATATGCTTATATAAACTTCAGGAACCAATGCAAAATGTACATACAGTTCATGAAAAATATATCGCAAACTAGAGTACGTTCTTATAAGTGTATGACCCTGAAATCGCAGTTGCTTTTTCATTTCTTATCATGCAAGATTTAGCCAGAGTGATGAAGGTGCTCGGTGAGTGTTTGCATGGGAAGTTGGTTTTTGTTTTCTAACCTCGCCTGACATGACTTCACTTTTGCACCAACACATTGTACATGCAAGTTTGAATTATTGAACATATTTTGTTTGAGACCTGAAAGAAAGTGACTTTGAAAGCCAACTTTTCAAGTGTTACATGTTTAACCAGAAACCTCAAGTCAATGTATTTTCAACAATAGTGTATGTTACCGTTTTACTCATTTCATGTTTGTAATATGTTGCTATATACACGTTCGTTTCAGCTTGTGAGGCATGAATTTGATCTTTATGGAGCCATATAGATTCTCATTTGAACATCAACCATAGTTTAATCACATCAGCTGGAGCTACAGGGCTGACTGTGATCTTAATGTATTAATGCACTCTGAGAGCTTGATATGCCTTTTATCCTGAAAAGCCAGCCTAGTAGAATCAAAACGAAACTGTCTGGCACTTCATAAAAATATATGAAAAATGCTTAAAAGAAAGAGAAAAATGTAATGATAATATATACACTTTATACTGTATATATATATATATATATATATATAATATCAAATATTATATAATGATAAACCCAGATAGATAGATAGATAGAATGAATGTGCATAGTGTTTATTGCACAATTCTTAAGGAGTATAACATTTTCAGACCCAAAAGCTGAAATAATCTACAAAGTTTAAATGGAACATGTATGTTAAGTAGTTTGGTCTTAATTACTTGCAGAGCGTTAATGCATGAGGAATATCAGTACAGCACTGCTTTTATCAGAGCACTGCAATAATCTAAATCCTAAACCATATATATTTAATTGTCTGAATTTTCAAACCTGCTGAAAATCCTAATGAGCAGGCTTATATTCACACTTTCACTTTATATTCTGAGCTTTTCCGAAGAACTCACGGAGCTGCTGCTTTTGTATGATCCGCTTTGATCAAGTGAAAATCATCATTGCCTTCAGATCGCACTTGGGCTGCCGCATGTGAGGCTTTGAGTCGAGTTAGTCAGTGAAGTCTCGAATGCCTCCGCTGCCGTGCTGGAGTCACACCATTTCTCTCTTTCCCTCTCCGACTCGAAGTGAGACTCGAGGGCTAATTCATACACCTACTCATCACTCCACAGTTAACATAGCATCTGTTCCTGAAAACAGTTGGTGTGCTTCAGTCTTTGTTACGTTCGTAGATTTAATAAGCCTTCAAGCTTCATTCTTTGGAGCGTTTTGTCTTTTGTAAATTCAACGGTGAGAGAGGTTAAGGAAATGTTATTGCTCTCCGTTCCAGTCGTCTAGAAAACAGTAAACAGTAGGCAACAGTTCTGGTTTCAATAATACTGTGGTACTTTGATATATGCTATGGTATTACTATTAAAAGTCAACCAATATCTAGTGGTTCATTTAATGCCAGTTTAGCTTATTCCTAAATTTACTCAAAATTGCTTAAAAATGTGGAAAAGTGTTGGAACTGCCAGAAATAATAATAATAATTAATATTATATTATTAATTATTTTACTATTATATTTATTAGTAGTAATATATAAATATTATTAGTTTTATTCTAATTTTAAAATATAATTATATTTTAATCTATTTATATATAAATATATAATTAGTATATTTTAATATATGATAATCACATAGCAAGAAATCATCTAAAAAATATTTCAAGGTAATAATTAAATTTAAAGGTTTAATATTAGATATAGTTTTGTTCACTTTTGCATGATAAACAGTTTCGGTACTGTAATGGGCCTGCTAAATTATGAAATATTTATTTGTTTGTTTATAAAAAAGCCAATATAAGAAACTAAAACATTTTTTAAATTATGTATAGTACAAAGAGATTAGGCCTACAGCACAATGCTAATTTGCATTTTCCGTGGTCTTCCAGAAGGACAGGCCATTCCTTTGCCTTGCTTACTACAAAACAAAAATAGCACCTCAGTTCTCAAAGCTTTGTTACACTGTCATCTATGTTACAGCACATTTTTCAGCCTGACCTCCTTGGGTGTTGAATCGTATGTTTGTGTACTATGCCTGTATAATTGCAGCGTGTGTGTGAAGTTTCCCGTGGTGCCGGCCGTTCAGCCCTCCCCAGCCCGTGGCCTCATTAACTGCTCCTCGTCCCACACGCTCCCTCCTGAACGCCTAATTACCGCCCTCGACCCATGCTAACGATTGATTTCGAGACCAGGTGCCTTGCGTACTCCCTGTCCTTGCCCCAGTGCAAATTTGCCAAGGCTGCAAAAAGGGGTTTACGCTCATTTTCAGCTGTACTGTTCAGATTTGAGGTATGATTGCTGTATTTATTTCATTGACACTGTGGAAATGGTCTCAAAGTGGTTTAATATAGCTGGAGAAAGTGATCTGTTAGCATTGGCATTGGCATTAATCGCAATGGCAGTTGTTGTTGAACTAGCACATTCGGCCAGTGAAATATCCATTATGGATGCTGCCATCTTTGCATCATAGTAGCTACTCGTGGTGTTTTCAAGACCTTATGGAAAGTTTGTTTTTGTTTGTTTTGAGTTGGGAAGTCATTTCTGTCAGGACCACTATCGTCAAAGATGATTGACAATTAGCATACAGTTTGGATTGGCGGTATGGTTCTGTTCTGGGCAAGAACTCCCTGCGCCTCCATGCAGCCTAGCATGGATGAGAGCAGGGAGAGCAGCAATAACCCCCAGGGTAAACAGAACAGAACTACATAAATGTATTGCAGATATTGTTAAAGTTCAATCATTTTATGTACACATTTTAGAATTAGTCTGATTCAAGGAGAATCAGAAGGCTGAATCCCGACTGACAGAGGAGGAGTTGGGGATGGAGGAGGGTAATTAGCTATTGAGCAATGCGAAAACTGCTGATAATACTGAGGGACCTTATATATGAATGCTTAGATAGGTGTCGTATTCCCATAGGTTGATGGGGATCAGCT
>NW_015555768.1:2706504-2710188 GCF_001515605.1 Sinocyclocheilus anshuiensis | reverse complement strand
ACATAAATGTATTGCAGATATTGTTAAAGTTCAATCATTTTATGTACACATTTTAGAATTAGTCTGATTCAAGGAGAATCAGAAGGCTGAATCCCGACTGACAGAGGAGGAGTTGGGGATGGAGGAGGGTAATTAGCTATTGAGCAATGCGAAAACTGCTGATAATACTGAGGGACCTTATATATGAATGCTTAGATAGGTGTCGTATTCCCATAGGTAGATGGGGATCAGCTGAAGGTCAGCTGATGCGAGCTTGACTAACGTGACCTGCCAGAACTAACGCTACGCTTGATAATTATGTCAGTTGTGTTCAAATGTGTTTTTTTTTTGCTTAAAATTCAAAAAGATTTTTTAACTACATCTACAAAGTGATATAAAAAATATGTGCATTCTGTTTTTTTTTCTTTTTGATATTTTTATTCAGTTTATGAAGGTGCTGTGAATTGAATATATTCTATTGTAATTGTACAATAATATGATGTTTTGTACATGCAACAACAAAATAATTCATTTTAACAAATTTACCATTAATACAGACATATAACATTTTCTAATATATAATAATTATTAAAATGTTATTTGTTGTATTTATGTATTGCTTAACTCCATTTACAGTTTCATAATATTATTAATATCTAACTAAACCAATTATATTTTTCCTAATTATATATAATATTACACTAAAAATGCAATGCATTACTGTTTACAGTTAGGTGTGTCAAAATAAGTTTGAAACATGATCCACAACAAGATAAAACTGAAATGGCATGCCATTTCAACATTATTCCTGTATACAATTTTGGAGGCTCTTATTAGATCGATAAAGGTAAAATGTCATTGTGGACCAAAAACCTACTTTATGAAGAACTTACGAGCAATCAAATTACAAAAACAGGGCCTTGCGTCCCCATTGAAGAATCAATTTGGTATTGAACGGTTTGAAGCATTCACACTGAAACCGAATTCACTCCTGTTTGTGTTCTTCATCAATGGCCTCATTTCTGGCTGCGCTTTGTGTGTGCATTTAGTAATTCTTCCTGTTGATTCACACAAGTCTGACGAAGTGGATGTCTCCAGTTAACAATACCATGCCGTAGTCTGTTTTCATAGACTTAACAGGTGGTGCAGATGATCCGAATAGAATTGTCTTATGGTCATGTTTGCTCACCCAAGACAAACTGCCCGTGAATTTCATTGACAGGCGTCTGTGTATCTCCGTGCTGATGAACACAGGGGTGGCAGGAGGCGGGGAAGGTCTATGTTGAGAGGTTGTCCTGGGAGACAGATGGTGACTAGATCCTCTTGATGCCAAGAATTTTCTGGAAGATCTCCATGCTAACAGTCCCAGGCTTATGTAGGAGGTGCGTACATCGGCACCATGTTCATGCACAGGCCACATCCACGTTCCATCTGTTCCCTGCTCATCTTATCTGCATTGTGCCGAATCCCTCTGGGTTTATGGTACTTACCTGAAAACTGTAGCTGTTTACCAGTGTGTGAACGCTTGTTTTCCTGCACTAAATGGAGCTTTAGCCTTTGCTTCAGTTGTGAATCCAAAATCACAGACGTTACTGCTTGCATGGTCAAAGTAGCAATGCACAAATCTCAAGAGTATATCCACTGTTCTTAATGCATGTATCTCATTAAAAGCATTATACAAGACAGCTTAAACATTATTAACAAGAACAGACACGCACAAGCATCTATTTGCACGATTCTCTGGCACTGGATTGTCACTTTGCACTGATGTGTCATTGATCTGTGCCGGGAACTAAGATTCACGCTTTGCTCTGAAATGATGGAGCTCACCCTCCTGGCATGTTGAATCGCCACCCACTAGAACTGGTAGCAAGACCTACTATGCATCAGATGCTCGAAAACTCTAGCACTTATACAGACAGAATTTTTAACAGCTTATCGCAGATGGCGAGAACTTTCTCATGCACGAAAGTTGAACATACAAGTCGCAGAGACCTGACGCAAAGCAGTGCCAGCATTACTCATGGTTTTAGTTAAATGTTATATGTGGGGGGGAAAGGAATGGATGTTTGACTTGACACTGCTTTGCGTAAATGCATGCAGCAACTGTCACGTAGACTAATGAGGATAGAGCTGACCCCTTAAAAGCTCTATTTGGATAGGACTAGGGGATGGTTTTCTGAATAACCTTTAGTTACAGTTCTTATCTCCCCCACAACGTCTGTGATTTTATGTATTAGTTCAAACAGGACTAACATCTCCATGTTAATTACAGAGTGGAAGTGTGTGTTTTCTACATCATTCATGGAACTTTTTTTCTGAAACGTTTTAGCTGGATGTTCATCTAACATTTTTTTTAAATGGTAGCTACTACTTGTTTCAGAACGTTCAGAGATGTTCCGACGTAAACTGGAATGTTCACTCAACCTTCATATAACCAAGAAAGAAATGTTTTTAAAACATTTAAAACCTGGATTTGTTGGCTGGGATTAAAATGGCCAGTCTTGAAAGTTTCATATAGTTAAATTATTATATTACTTTTTTGTCAGATGCCGTCCATATTGAAAAGTGCAGCATGCAGAAGATTAGTGCGCAAAGGGTAGGCCGGGTCAAAAATGTGGAAAACCATTGGGATCAGCAATCACAGAATGTTTTACAGATGTTGTGTGAGAAAAATACTTGACAGATTGGGACAGAAAAACATCTCGGTTACGTATGGTAACCCTCGTTCCCTGAAGGAGGGAACGGAGACGTCACGTCGGATGACCGACGAATTGGGATCTCGCTTAGAGAGACCAATCTACTTCGAGTGTAAACTAAATGAGCCAATGCACATTGGCATGCGATTATTGCATCCAGCTGCTGCTGATCACAGCGTGAGTATAAGTAGGCAGCAGATGCAGCGCATGAAACGTCTCCAAACCAGCTGGACCGTCTGGGGATGGAGTCGCCATTCTCCCGGGAGCGCAGCTCGAGACAGCTTGTCGGCTGCCCAGTTGAGCAGCCCAGGAATGTGAACAACACAAAGCGACCTCAGATGCTTCTGACTCCAGAGGAGGAGGTGGCGGGCGAGTTGCGACGGGAGCGCAGACCACCTTGTCGGTTGATGTACGCAACAGTCGCTGTGTTGTCCGTGCGGACTAGTACATGCTTGCCTCGTAAGCGCCCTTTGAGACGGCTCAGGGCAAGGTGCACTGCCAGCAACTCGAGGCAGTTGATGTGCCATTGCAGTTGGGGCCCCGTCCAAACCCCTGACACTGCAAGCCCGTTGTACGTGGCCCCCCAGCCAGTGGTTGAGGCATCCGTGAAAACCACAGCATGCCTGGAGACCTGCTCTAGGGGCACTCCTGCCCGAAGAAATGCAAGGTCTGATCACGGGGTGAAGGTTTGGCGGCAGACCGGAGTAACTTGGACCCGGAAAGTGCCGCGTTGCCACGCCCACCTCGCGACTCGGCCATGGAGCCAGTGCTGCAGCGGTCTCATATGGAGCAGCCCCAGCGGCATGACTGCCGCCGTAGCCGCCATATGCCCCAGGAGCCTCTGAAACTGTTTCAGTGGGACCGCCATTCTGCCCTTGAATGTATTCAAGCAGTTCAACACCGACTGAGCACGTGCCTGCGTGAGGCGTGCTGTCTGTTCGACTGAGTCCAACTCCATACCGAGAAAAGAGATCCTCTGCATCGGGGAGAGTTTGCTCTTTTCCCA
>NW_015555768.1:2702464-2706444 GCF_001515605.1 Sinocyclocheilus anshuiensis | reverse complement strand
ATGAGTCTTTATCGGTCTTCTCTATGACACACACACACACACACACACACACACACATACATATATAGTATATATATATATATATATATATATATATATATATATATATATATACAGTACTAGCCAATAAAACTTTTGCTTATTTTTACTTTTTTTTTAGCTTTTATTGAATGGCATGGGCAAGAAGAGATTGTAAATGGTCTGCAAATGAGTCAGATCATTTACATTATCTTTTATATTATCTGTACTTATGGTAGCAGCATTAGCAAAAAGCATAAAAAATATAGATTTGATAATGAACCATTTTGTTCCTAAAAAATAATCATTAAAAAAAGGGCCGAGCACTAAAAATTGTTGGCTCTCGGTTGACATCTGTGATTGAAACATACAATTTCAAGTTACTTGTAAAGGAACCTTTTATTTCTTCTGCGTGAATGAATCTGATGTTTTGAAACAAATCTGAATATCTAGGCCAAGAGTCACAAAATTTTCAAGTACTGGCTAGTAATTAATAGAAAATGACATGAGAAATTGTCCATAGAGTGGATTCTATTTAAAGATGAGATCTGAATTTGACTTTTGTGGCTTTTTGCTCTGAGGCCATCAATATGCTAGTGTTCTCTAAAAAAATAGACTTTCAACTGATATAAAATTAGTAGGGCTGGGTAAAAAATATCGATATCTATTGGCTCATTTAGTTACACTCGAAGTAGATTGGTCTCTCTAAGCGATATCCCAATTCGTCAGTCATCCGACGTGACGTCGGGAGTGACCGACTGAAAGGGAACTAGTCTTGTCAGAATATGCTGATTTTTGAAAGGTTTTGAGTTTTGCAGCATGATATACTGTACAACTCTGATGAAATGATGGCTCATAAATGTGTCCTCACAAATGTTGTTGAAACTGTCATTTCATACACAAACATTCATAGTGTATATATATATATAGTCATGTAATGCTAAGTTTCTCCAAATCTGTTCCGATGATGAAAAAAGTGTTGTTTTTTTCTCCATTTCTGTCACTGATGGAGTTTTGGTTTCTTGCCACTGTCGCCGTTGGCTTGCTTAGCTGGGGACACAATTTCTGGCAACATTGTTGACTTGACTGCACAGACACTGTTGAAAGAGAACTGAACTGAGCTGGAGGATGACATTACTGAATCAACAATGAAATCTGCTTTGACACTAGGGCTGGGTAATAAATATCGATATCTCGATATTAATCGATTCTCATTTTTACGGAACAATATCGATTCTTAAATCCCAAGAATCGATTATCCTAGGCTGTTTTCAGTTAATGGATGGAACATTGAAGGGCACTTCCCATCCAATATATCAATAAGCATTGTGCTTTGGTACTTTTAATATGAAACAAACTCTCAGATTTCAAATTCTGTCCATTGTATTGCAGTATTTAAACAATAAATGCCGTTTTGGCACTGTTTAATGTGGAGTGGCAGATCGCTGTAGCGCCTCAGATCAACGGATGCAGCAGCGCGAGGCGCACGTGACCTGATCATCTCCTCCGCAGTAATACCAGTTTCAGCACAAAATAAACATGACTAAACATCCGAAGGTAAGTTAAAAGAAAGAGTACAACTTTACAATCTGTATCCTGTCTCATGTAATCGCTCAATCAGTGTTTCAGCCGTGCAAAGTCATCAATATAACGGCTTGTAAACAATGTCACATAATGTCACATTTACCTTAGAAAAATATTCGGTGACCATAAACTCATTAGTCAACCAGAAAAATAAACTGTAGAGAGGGGTATTTTCTAAATATATGCACCATATAACATATTCATTATAAATTTTACTGTTCTTCTGTTTAATTTCTGTTTGAATAAATCCAAGTTTTTATGACAGCCACCATTATGTTTATATAAAAAAACCGAATTGAAGTAGAAATATTATGTAATTGTAACTTTATTATTTTAAAAACTTCATTAAGTGTAGTTTTAACAAATCAGTCCATTTTAACCTTCAATATTATAGTAATGTAGTATCAACTGACTCTCATGTATATTTTACAGCATTAGTTGAGAGATTTTTTTCTTTGAGAAAAGTTGGTATGTGCTGTAGCCTACCTGATATATATCCAAAATAATCAATATTGAATCTAATCGAATCGCAAGCTTGTGAATGAGAATCGAATCGTGAAATTTGTCAAGACCCAGCCCTAAAAATTAGTATAATTAAATATAATTAAATATAAAATTACTCAAAGCAAAATTATCGCTGACTCATCCTGCACTAAGAGGCATTGCAAATATTTGGCCAATCAAATGCTTTCTACATGAGGCAGTTACATGAGGCAAATTAAGTTTGAAAAAAAACACAATAAGATTAACTGAAATGCATGGCTTATTGGATCAATAAAGGTAAATGTTATATTATATGACAACTTTGGAGAGCTTACAAGCTAAGTAAGTTTTGCCTTAAGAACAAACTAATTAAAAAAAAAACAGATGTATAGATGTGTACATCAACAGATGTGTTGATGTATTAGAAAATAGGAAATACATCAACACAGAACAGAAAACAGGCTATTTAATGGGTTTTTGAAGAGTGTATGTTTCTGTTGGGAGGATGGAGCTCTTTAAGATGTTCACAGGTAATAACATTAGGAACTGGCGACTGCGTGACCTGTCATCCGTCTGCATATTAGAGCATATCATTTCCCAGCAAATGAAAATATCAGCCTTGTCTTGTTGTTCTTCTGAATATTTGTTTTATTAGATATATTCAAATATAAAGTCCCGAGGCCTGTCTGTTCAAAAGCAAAGCATGCTCTCGGTACATTGCTATTGTCCTTCTGCTGAAAATAAATGTCTCGCTGTTTGTTGATGGAAAGGATTGCAATATTGAAATAGCAGTCATGCGGTGTGTTTGGACGGATTCAAGGACGTAGAGGTTGACCAGCTTATTGTTAATGTAAATAAATGCAAATATTAAAATGGGTCTTTGCACCCATGATACGGCATTAGAGCGCTGTTTTATGTCCGTCGGGGGTTAATAATGTGAATTCCATCGATTTCTGGATTTTAGAGAAGTGTTCACAGATTTTCTGTCCGTGGTTGGGATTGTTGTGCTTGTTAATCCATTTGAGTCAGGGTGCGATGTGTCTTGCTAGGTATAGGTCATTGCTAATGGCATGCTAATGAGAGCCTGCTAATCAATTTGTGCTTAATCAGCCAATCAATGTTTGCTGTAGCTGGCAAGCACACAGAGCTCCAAACAGCAGCAGAGCCGTGAGAAACTGCAAGACTTCTTGCCCCGGGTTTAAACTAAGTTTGTTACTTTCCTTCACAGTGATTCTGTTGCTTTAAGGGATTTCAAGTGGTGCTCATCTGATTTTACAAAGACAAAGAAACATAAATGGAAAGAATATATTAGTATCCTAATAGAGGTCTCCCTCATGCAGGCCTGAATAATTTGAGACATTGCATTTAAAGGGATGGTCTATGCAAAATGTTTACTAACCCTCATTTCATTTCAAATGACTTTCTGCCTTCTGTGGAACACAAAAGAAGATATTTTAAAGGTGACATATTATGCCCCTTTTTACAATATGTAATATAAGTCTCAGGGGTCCCCAGAATGTAACTGTGAAGTTTTAGCTCAAAATACCCCACAGATCATTTATTATATCATTTTGAAAATGCCTATTTTGAGTGGATGCAGAAACACGCTGTATTAGAGCATGTCTCTTTAAATGCAAATGAGCTGCTGCTCCCGCCCCCTTTTCCAGAATAGAGCTGCGCCATTACAGCTCGTACCTGCTAAAAAACATCTGTTTTGGTTCTGATTATCATGTTTATCTTGCTGAAATCATGCGTTTTAAACCATATGAGTTTAAACTTCTGATATACGGTTTTCTGAGTGCACACATCCGAAGCACACGGACAGAAAGCGGCTGTCACAGCATGTGAGTACTAAACTAAGTTCTCATTCACACACAAGTTTACGTTAAAAACAC
>NW_015555768.1:2685127-2701897 GCF_001515605.1 Sinocyclocheilus anshuiensis | reverse complement strand
TTGGTAGATGCACCGGGGACCTGATTATAGCACTTAAAACCTGGAAAAGTCAGATTTTCATGATATGTCACCTTTAAAATAAGTTAGTACCTGAACAAAAATACAATGGAAGTCAATGGGAACCAAAACTGTTTGGCTGTCAACATTCTTCAAAATATCTTCTTTTGTGTTCCCCAGAAAAAAGTAACAGGTTTGGAGGGTGATACCACTTTTGGGTGGATCCTTTTAAAGCACATATAACATCATGCAGTTGCTAATTATTGGGTAATTATGCTAATTATTATTAGGTGACTTTGTTTCTTCAGTAGAACACATATGATGCTTTTTAACTCCAGCCGTTGCAGTCTATCAGTCGTATAATGCATGGCAATGGTAACAAAATCTATGAGAGTAAAAAAAACATGCACAGACAAATCCAAATTAAACCCTGCAGCTCGTGACGACACATTGATGTCCTAAGACACGAAACGATCGGTTTGTGCGAGAAACCGAACAGTATTTATATCATTGTTTACCTCTAATACACCACTATGTCCAACTGTCTTTTAAAATACGGAACTATGGCAATGGGCATATCGTTTCCATCACACTCGGTACGCAGTAGACCAATCACAACAGACTGGGCCATCTGACCAATCAGAACAAAGTAGGCTCACAGGTAGGAGGGGTTTAGAGAGACTGAATCTTAGAACGGCTTTGAACGAATCGTTTGAGAATCGTTGGAAAATGAGGTGATATTGAATGTATATTTTGAGAAAATGAAAGCATTTTTTCACTTTGCATGCATGCAAACCTATTGTAGGAGACACCCAAAACAATATTAACTCCCTGTATATAAACATAATATAATATGTTTACTCCCAAGTTATTTCGTCTATAATGTTCTCTGAACGTTAGCACAAAAATGTTATATATTGTTGGAATGTTCGGAAGATGGAATGTTCCCTTAATGGTCATATAACCAAAAAAAAAAAAAGTTTTAAACATAAAAACCTAGATGTTTTGACCGTTCAGAAATAACTTCTTCCTAACTCAATAGGAAAAATTAGCAACACGTTCTTAAAACATATTTTTGTTAACTGGGATGCTGGGATGTCTTTTGAATTATACAGTCTTATACAGTTAACCTGACTAACAAAGTCATGTTAACCAGTTAAATATTGACCAATTGGTTCAAGTGATTTTGATCTATTTAAAATGGTTGTAGGTTTTAAAGTACTATGTATATTATGTGTGAAACTGATGGTTTATCTTTATCTATGCTTTTTCATTCTTTTGTGGCTGCATGGAATTGTGGGATATGTCGTTTTTTATCACACAAGAGTGTTGCCTCGTAAGCTGGCTATAAGTGAGTAGTACTTTGACAACCTTTGTTGCTTTTCTTCATCAAAATGCATATAAATGAATTTGCATATTCACATTTACAGTCTTCTAAATATCAATATCACTTTTCTTTCACAGCAATTCTTTGTTTACACACCCCCCAATTTGGAATATTAGGCATAAAGATAATTCCACTGGTAACTAGGACTCTATGCTGGTGCCAACCACATTCATTGACTCATTGACATGAGTGAGGAAGCATTTAACCTCTGTTTGAGACCTGTAACTTTCCTTTGACCTCCAGGCTGTAGTTTACCATTAATTTTCCCAGTTCATCATCATTCTTTTTTTTTTTTTTTGTAAAACATCAATCTGTACTTCCATTCAACCTCATAAGACATGTTGATCGATTCTAGGTGAAACATTAATCCTTGTTTTAAAAACTCTCAGTAAAATGATGTAACCCACTCCGTTTTCCACAGAGCTCTTGTAGCAGAAAGCACATTTCCTTGAAAAGAAAAAGAAGACAAATGCAAGAACCCACAGGCACACTAAACAAGAACTAATCCCTGACCTGACAGGCAGGAGAGGAAAAGCTATGAATTAATCTAAGAGAAAGATCACAAATAAAATCAGCCTAGTGGTGACCGTTCACTGGCAGGCAACTGTATCCCATATGTCTCTCTTCCTTTGAAGAAATGGAATGAAATTGCAGAGCGCTATTGAATGTAATCATACATTTGTTAAAGAGTGTGAGAGAGGCAGTCACATCCCATAACAGTCTAATCTATATCCCTTAAACGCTGCCCGGCTGTCAAGAAAAGGAGAAAACGGGATCATTTAGGAATTTGTGCTGAGTCAAGTGTTTTCCTCTATAAAAGAGCCACACTGAAGAGCTGACAGCGATGACCTCCACCTGTCACCTGTTATAACAACCAGAAACAAAGTGTTTCTTATTTTGTAGCTGTTTAAGAATGAGTCATGCACTGATTGAAAGCACTAATGTGAAAAAAATGAACTAATGATTGTCTTGCTGTTCACCAGCACATACAGTATCATCTTGGTCCTTTTCCTTTCACTAGTTGCCATGTGAATAAAAAAGTTATTGGTGCCAATAAACAATGTTGATCTGTTCTTCACACAAAGCCATCAAATGATTATTAAAAACATAAAAACGGCGACTGGCCAATCAGATGCTATAGTGACTATAAAAGGAATAATGTATTCATTAGGCATCGCTAGTAATGACTATTAATGTCATTGAAATAGAAAGACTGAAATAGTATTTTCTATTAAAACGTACTCTGATAATCTTTGATTTATTTAAAACTTTGAAAAATCATTTTTTACAGTGTAAGATGGAAAGGATACATCAAGAAGCCTTGACGGATTTTACACAGAATGTGAGCTGTGTTAGTGTTGGTGTACAAACTGTGCCCATTCGACCAAAAGCGCTGCCTCATAATTTGACTTTTTTAAAGGTGAAAATCTCCGCACTATGATTACAGTGTGTACTCCGTCATATCCATACTGAATAGTGAGCGGGGGGTGAAACCAGCCCTGCAGAAATGGCGTTCCGATGAGGGGGGAGTCATTACAAATTCTTTTTGATACGGGAAATGTATTTGAATATCTTTCAAGCTGTCCCACTCACACCCCACACCTTTTATTTTTTCATATATTATTTACTCTTAAGTTTGTCGTTGCGGGGTTTGATTTTGCAGTGTACAAAGAATTCACACTAAACAAGCATTTTCCAAAAAAGAAAAATTACCTCTTGGCCTCATATACATCGAAATGTCGTTATGATCTGAAAGCAGCCACCCACACTGTCTCCGACTGTGATTTTAAACTTCAGGAGACGAAATGTGGGATTGTGGGTGTTTGGATTGAATCCCTGTCCATGTGTCTATTCTTGTCATTTTTAGCTCTGTTTTTTCGTAAAATACAATCAACAAAATGATGCCATCAAAGAACGTTTAGGTAGCGTTTAACACTAAGAGTAAATAACTAACGGTAATAGAGTTTTAGCAAGGTGAGCACATTCAGTAAATTCATGTGATATTTACATCTAGTCAGCCAAGCTAAAGTTTTTGCAGTATTCTAACTCCAACCAGCTCCAAGAAAATCACCACATGGCTATATAGATTTTGTGGATTGTGTCTTGCTTGAAGCAATTAATGAAAGAATTAACAAAATTACAAATAAGTTATTAGGCCTACAGTGGAGTGCATAAGTGATCTTTTTATGTACCTGTGAGTTAGATGTATTGCCTTTTCAAGACAAATACAGATTACTTTTTTTCTTTCTTTAGTTGGGCATACAGAAACATAATATTTTAACATTAATAATAATACTAATATTTTTATTGTTATTTGTGCCATTACATTTATGCAAATTAAAAAATATCTTACTTAACCTCTAATTAACATTGGCTGTTTTTCTGTAGAGACCCACTAAATGGTGACATTTATCTATAGAGATATTAAAGAAAGAATAGCTGATAGTTTAATAAATCTGATAAATGAAGTAAAAAAGTTAAAGGTCAAACTACTATACTGTTACTGGTCTATCTCTATTTGAAATAAATAGAAACATTTTAAAACAAAAAAAGAATTATGATGTGAAATGAAGAAGTAAAAATAAAATAAATATAAAATATGAAATTAAAATATAATATTTGCACTATTTTTAGGTCACTATCTCTACTTGACAAACATAAACATTAAAATCAAAGAAGACTGATGTGAACTTAGTAAATATAATATTAAAATATGAAACTAAAATATAAATATCATGCAGTGTTATTTAGTTCACTATTCGAATAGAAGCAAATATGTTGCACAGACAAAAAGGGGGTCAAAACCAAATACAAAAGAGATTTTAAAATGTGTATTAGGTTTAAAAAATGTGAAATATAAGCACTAGTGGTTTCTAACTATACTTGATATCACAATGAAAATTCACTTTTAGATTCAATTCAGAAAGAGAAAAGCACGTATAGATCTGTTTTAGAAATAGATTACATATTTTGATATAACAGTAAGCGTTATATAAGGCAGGTATACATGTTTGCAGTGGTGGGAGACAAAAGACTTTATGTTCTTTTTGGGGGGCTTGTCATTATTATCAGTATCCGAAAAGCTAAAGTAGGACCAGCCTAGAACTGCATTCTTGCCCTGCGAGCTTCGCCGTAAATGAGCTGCCCCGTGGATCTGTTTCTCTGCCGCCCGTCAAATGTTCTCTGTCTTTCCCAGAGTTACTAAAGGAGCTGTTCTGCTCTGCCTATCAAATCCTGCTTAATCTCTCTTTAAGAACACAGCCTTTCTTCTCTCCAGCCCCTCATGGGAGAAACCCATTTAGGACCATCACCGTAGGGTCATTCCTTAAGGTCGATGAAGACGTGCTGTTAGATGCACACCACTCTCGCCAAAGTGACAGTAAGGACGGCATGTGTCCTGATATTAACCGAGGACAAAGAGCCATCTGATGTGTCATTGGTCTGTGTTCTGATGGGAGGTAAAGGCCATGCGGTGCATTGCAGCAATGTGCATCTGAAAACTCTTGTAGATATAAACATTTAGATGTGGCTGACAAACATAATCAGACATGCAAACTGATTTTACAGGGTCTTAAATGGGTCTTAAAATGTCTTTGCTCTTCCACAAATTAAGGCCTTGAAGAGGTAGTTCACCCCAAAATAAAAATTCTGTCATCATTTATTCACCGTCAAGGTAATTCTTCTTCCGTTGAACATGTGGGTAACCAAACAGTTGTTGGTCCCCAATGACTTCAATAGTATGAAAAAATATTTGTTGCAGAAATAATGAATATCTTTATCAGCATGTTTGTGTTGTTTACCTATACAAACATCCTTGAATCAAAATATATTTACTTAAAATGCAAAATGAACATATTGAAGTTGTTTTTTTTTGTTGTTTTTTTGGAGAAATTGAATAAAACTAAGTGAATTTATGCTTAAGACATTAACAAATATCTGTCAATGGGATGTGAAAACTTGTTTCCCCTCTGAATTAAGTTGATTTTTCTGAGCCCATTGACAGATATTTGATATTTGTTATTTAAATAACAAATAATTAAATAATTCACATAAATAAATTTCTCATAAATCAAGACTTTTACGTAATTTTTGCATGTCTTGATTTAAGAATTTTTTTGACATTTGCACTGGAAAACAAGACATAAATACAGAGGAAGAGCATTACTGTTGTGCTTTGTGATCAGAAGTTACAGTAAAAGTTATTTCCATATTCTTTTAAGCTCCCTTTTTTCTGCTAAATTAATTAAAAGGTAATGGTGATCTCTTGGAAGCTGTATTTTCAAAATTTACTGTTAACTCATATTCTGTTTCAACATTACATTTAGAGAACATATTGTGTTCCCTTTAATTAATTTTTTCTTTGGTCTTAAAAAGTAAGCCTAAAAAGTCTTAAATGTACCTTCATAAAACTTGCAGAAACTGTGTCTTAAAGGGATACTCCACCCCAAAATGAAAATTTTGTCATAAATCACTTACCCCCATATTGTTCCAAACCCGTAAAAGCTTCATTCGTCTTCAGCTTGTGACTGTCCCATTGACTGCCAAGTAAATAACACTGTCAAGGTCCAGAAAAGTATGAAAGACATCGTCAGAATAGTCCATCTGCCATCAGTGGTTCAACCGTAACGTTATGAAGCGACGAGAATACTTTTTGTACGCGACGAAAACAAAAATAACGACTTTATTCAACAATTGGTCGTCTCTGTGTCTCTCCGCATCACCGTAGCGCCATTTTGGAGACTAACCACTGAACGTAAGCAGCGTACGCTATTCTGTGCCAGCCCCACTGCACGGATGTGCTGTTTTTGTTCAAATCAAAGCGTAAATAAACGTAGAAATCGTATCCTTGTGTCACGGCTGACACAGAATAGCATACGCTGCTTGCGTTCAGTGGTTATTCTCCAAAATGGCGCTTACGGGGATGCAGAGACACACAGAGGAGACAAATTATTGAATAAAGTTGTTATTTTTGTTTTCTTCGCAAAAGTATTCTCGTCGCTTCATAACGTTACGGTTGAACCACTGATGGCAGATGGACTATTCTGACGATGTCTTTCATACTTTTCTGGACCTTGACAGTGTTATTTACTTGGCAGTCAATGGGACAGTCACAAGCCTCCCGGTTTTCATCCAAAATATCTTAAATTGTGTTCTGAAGACGAACGAAGCTCGTGATAGTGATTAATGACAACATTTTCATTTTGGGGTGGAGTATCACTTTAAGATGTTTAAGATCCCCTTCTCATGGTTTAGTTCACTCATCATGCATAAAAAAACTGCCTTAATTAAAAACGCACTGGAATTTCTCCATCTGAAAGGGTGTTTTTACATTCTCTACAGGATTTGCGAGAAGGTACCTGAGGGATGCGTAGAAAACGGGGGCAGAGAGAACGGGCTCTTCATTCATTTTCATCACCAATCAGCACGTTGCCTCTTAAATAATGCATTGATCTCTGGGCTTGCTGTTAATTCCCCTGTTATCAAGATGTGCAAAGTGGACATGGCAGCGCTTGATGGATGAGAGGTACAAGCCAGCTGTCTATTTGCTTTGACAGACATATTCCCACCGCAGTGGAAGCACAGGCAACCTTTGAATATCAACGTCTTATCTGTCTTTCAAAGTGGAGCAGAGGACAGTGGCTCATTAAACCACAAGCAGTGCTTTTCAAAAACAACTTACAAGTTATAATAGCAATTCCCATTTAAAGCTCTTTCCTGGCAGATGCAAAGTTATTTATCTCTGAGCTTTAAGCAGAAATGGATTGCACATATTCACTTGTCTGTATACAGACAGCTGTATTCTGTACCCATCTGCCCACAAATGAGATATCATGAGAAGAAATGACTGAGTGAGCATTATGGTTGAGACAAATGAATATCATTTCCTTGATGTATTTTTTTTACTGAAGCATACTTCCTATATAGTATGCAAAAAAACACTCACTGAGATTCTTCAGTGTGCAACCAATGAACACTTTTCTGTCCCATGAGGCCAAGAACTGAGGAGTGTCAGATTCAAAGATAGAATAATGAAATATACACAAAAAGTGTGGGGTCTGTATGATTCTTTTTAACGTTTTTGAAAAAAGTCTCTTATGCTCACCAAGGCTGCATTTATTTGATTAAAAACACAGTAAAACAGTAATACTGTGAAATATTATTACAATTTAAAATAACTGTTTTCTTTTGTAATATATTTGATCAATTTATCCCTGTGATGCAAAGCTGAATTTTCAGCATCATGACTCCAGTCTTCAGTGTCACGTGATCCTTCAGAAATCATTCTAATATGCTGATCTGATGCTCAAGAAACATTTCTTATTATTATCAGTGTTGAAAACAAATTGTACTGCTTAATATTTCTGTGATCATTTTTTTCAGGATTATTTGCATTCATTTGAGATATTACATTTTTTTTTTGTAACAATGTAAGTCTTTACTGTCACTTTTGATCAATTTAATGCATCCTTGCTAAATAAAAGTATTAATTTCTTAAAACGGGAGTGTAAAAAATGAATTATGATGGAGGGCTGTGAGCCAGGCTACTATTTTAAAGTGTTAAAGTGCTTATTTCGGGTTAAACGGTACTTATTTAACAACACTAACCAATTATTTTTCGTGGTTGTTGTTGTTAGCATGTCATATGTCAGAGAACATATGGGTCAGTCATGCTTACAGTTAATTTAGTCAGCTATTAGCAATATATTAGCATAACGATGAACTCAGAGCTAAACAGACTTGGAATAAAAACCACAAAATTTCAATTTGATTTTTATTGTGTCATGACATTTATTAGATCATCCCTACATCCCTAAACATGAAAGAAAGATAACTATACACAATATACAGAGACAAGTTAAAACAACTAGTTTAGGGCCTCGTTTGATTGGCATGAATACATTCTTTAGTTCTTTTGTTATATAATATAACAAAGAGTGAAAAATTGAAGGGGGTCTGAATACTTTCCGTACCCACTGTATATATATATATATGTATATGTATATATCAGATTAAAGGACCAGGAGAACATGTCCTCTTATTGCAAAATGTAGAACTGACATCTCAAACTCTTCCATAATTTTGCATTAAATATTACTGTATGTTCTGTGTGCACACAACAGGATAAATATAATGCTGATGATGTCATTATTCAAAAGAGCTCAGATGTGGTGAAGGTGCGTCCTCTGCTGGTCACAGAGTGAAGCTACACCTGAATTCAACCTTTTCATTTTTATTTTTTTGGTTCACACCGTTTTATTGGTTCACATTTGAGATTTTTACAACAATTATATCTCCTAATATCAGTTTTGTTTAGACAGCAATTAGATTAGGAGGGAGATCATATCAAGACTTTTACCTATACGTCTCAGTGCCCTAAGAGAAATAGGCTAATTTCACACATCTTCTTAAGAGTTTCAGAAGAGAAGTCAAAAATTGTTCAGATTTGGCAAGATACCAAAGCCAGTTTTTATAGCTCTGAGTTCTGACTGCATTTCAGCAATTGACTCATTTGTGTCTATTTTTTTTTTTTTATCCTAAGGAATTTTATGAGAAACAAAATAACATCATGAACACTTCCATTGAGTCTTTTGTGCTGTGAAAGACTATCCTCTGAACAATAACATTTTCTTCTGGGATTTCATCTTAGCTTGGTTACCATGAAAGGCATCACCTTAATATGCTCATAATGATAATTCATATATTTAAAAATATATGTTTATTGGTAAATATCAGCAGTGGTTGTTATACCCATCTGAAGGCCAGCAATAAAATAAAATAAAAAATATATTATATTATGTAATTCCCTCAAAATTATTATAATATAATATAATATAATTAGTGGTGTCAAAATTAGTGCGTTAACGCAGGCGATTAATTTTTTTCCGTTTAACACGTTAAAAATATTTAACGCAATTAACGCAGGGGCGGGGATAGGGTTGGCCACCCCACTCACAACTGCTGCTTCTGTCCAGTGGCGGCTCGTTGGTTTTAAAATAGAGGAGGCACACTAATTGTATTGGTCTGGGATCCCTGCCGATTATTATTATTATTATTATTATTTGCTTATCCACTTTAAAATGGCTTTTTGGTTGCTTTTAGTCAGAAAACAGAAAAAGAAAACGACATACATACAGCAAGATAATATAATTTCACTTACCTGGCCTATCACTTGAATCAAACATCCATCCCTTCTTAAAAGTCTGTGTTAAAAGAGAGCTGCCTGTTGCGCCATTTAATTAAGCCGACTGCTGTATAGCCTATATCCAGCTTAGGCTGTTTTCCTTACATTTGTATATATACTGTTTAAATGACAGCCAGAGGCGGACTTACCCATTAGGCAAAGGTAGGCAACCGCCTTGGGCCCCCAAAAGCCAAGGGCCCCCTAAAATGCTTTTCATCTACAAGATACGCATTAAGCGCGGACATGCAAACAGTTGCTTTTTACGGTGTTTATCACCATGACAACCGTCTGCTTGTCCGAGTTGAACACATTTCTCGTGTATCCTGCTTGTAGCAATTGAAAATATCATGCATCTGAAGCTGTAATTAAATATTGAGCAACAGTGCGTGTTATATGTTTATTGTTTTAAATGCTGCTTACTTATGCATAAGAACCCAAGTAGAGGATGCATACGCAGTTTGTTTGGTTGATATAATCCTTAGGTGTGTAAATATATAATTTCCTTTTCATTATTTTTTTTTCATTTAAATTTGTAGTTAAAATAACTAAAATATGCATATTTTAACGTTTAGAATTAGAGGTTTAGATTAGGCTGGTCATCAGTGGACTTTCCTCCTAAATATAGGCTATATTTTTTCACACTTTTCTCATTCTCACTAATTCAAGTTTTTATATGAATGAATGAAGGGAACCCACTGTCTTCAGAAAAGTTTCAATGGCATTTTCATTCTATCTGACAAAGTAGCGTTTATGAGCAGCGCTGTTTTGTTTACAGCCATTACGGGGAAACTGCTATATTTCTGACGTCCCAAAAGTGCCTCCTACTGGCAGATAATGAATGTTCATTTTCAATAATCCAGTCTGTAGTTTTTGTTCAGACCAATGCGAAAATCCACCCATATAACCCCGTTTTAAATTAATATCATAATTTATACTTCAGACACATCTCTTTTCTTAAAAAATGTTTAAAGGCTCAATTGTGAAGTTTATCATTTTATAATTTATTTTGTTTTTGTGAAAACTGTAAATCAATTGCTATTTTGTGGTCTACAACATGAAAGAAAGCCATTATAACATGTACATGAAAAAGTTATAAACATTGGACACAACTGTGGGGCACCATTATGCAGCAGCAAGCATCGCAACAAAAAAGGAACCTCGAGGCTAAATTTGTAAATGTGTGCAAATACATAGGGCCCCATTCATCTATTTTGCCTGGATGATCACTAAATCACTAAATCCGCCCCTGATGACAGCTTTATAAATCTGTTGGCAATCAAATATTCAATATCGCTACTCATAAGTACTTGGTACAGTATCAGCGCAGCGGCAGACGTTCAAACTAATATCACGTAATTTACATCTCTCTGATGATTGGTTGATATCAGAAGGGAGGCTAGCCTCCCTTACGAGGTTTCTTTTCTCAACACTCCTCAGCGCTGAAAGTGAACACTCGATGGTGATTGGCTAATTTTTTTTACCAACGGAGACACAAGAGCTCAGCTGTTGTGTCCCAATTCAAAGATCGCATCCTTCGGAGGACGGGTCCTTCGAAGGATGCGGCCGACACGGCCTTCGAAGGACGCTCCGAGACTAGCCTTCCCAGAATTTCCTGATTGTGCCAGCAGGTGTTCCCAATTAATGCTCCTGTCGTGTGGCAACGGTGCAAGAAGAGAGTTGCCATCCTGAGATTTGTTAATGAAACTGAAAATAACTATGGAGCCTGAATTGTTAGTTTTTGACTGTATTTATTATACCTTATACTGGAGGAAATGTTGGTGATGGTTCACCCCCGGCACCGCCAGGTGGTGTATTTCAGGCTTAGCCAAGACCATGCAGGTAACTTAGGGATCCCAAGTTCAGAAAAGTAGGCCTATATATATATAAAAGTGTTTGACACTTTTTTTTACATTTGTCATTTTGTGTTTCAAGAATGAGGTCCAAGGTTAAGAAGCTATTAGTTATTTAAATGTAACATGTTTTTTTCTCTATTTTGCAATAGTAAAAGACGGAAAATAATAACAACAATAATAATAATAAAATAAAAATACAAGTGAAAAAAAATACAAGCTATTTCAGTACATTCAAACACAATACTTACATTTATATAACTAAGTGTATTTGTCGGCCGCCACAAAACCGTCACCCACTTTGTTTGAATAAAAAACCCGTCTTCACTGGCGCGCTATGAATTCTGGGATAGGGTAGGCTACTGTGTGTGTGTGGAGGAGGCAGAGCCAAAAACACAGAGAGCAGGACCACACCGACCGGTCTGTCTCCTTAAGATGCTGGAATAACGGCGAGAAACGAACATCTTTCGATTGTTGATCGAGACCAGCTCACTTAGTCACCAAAATGTCTGGAAAAATAGACAGTAAGCAAGGTAAGCGTTTACCTTTGTTTACATGTATTAATCATTTGAAGATGAACTTCAGTTAGCCGCGTTAGCATTAGCGTCAGACGAGGGTTCAAGGCCACTGACAGGATCAAAGCATCTTATCTTTATCTTATTTGTAATAGCCAAACGCGACATATAAACGCCTTAGATAATATATTCAGGTCTTTAAATTAATTTATAAAATAATCGAATTAATGTCTAAATGAGTTTGTCTCAGACAGCTGTATTTGGGTGTGGACGGAGCTGCTCATTGCGCTGTTGTTGACTTTAGTTAGCTGTCAGACTCGTTTTTATCCAATTTCTCCTATTTGTTGTTTATTTTAAAGATGTAGTTTGCGTTTTGTTGCACTGTTTATCTGTAGAGTTTGTGTTACAGTTGTTTTTGTGCTGCTATCTGGTTCTTTCTGGTCGTGTTTGGTGTGTTTTAATGGTCTGTTGTCCACAAAATGTAACGTTACTATTCTGTGTATTTAAACGTAACTTGATCATTAACGTTAATATTAATAGTCTGAACTGTTTATATGATACATTTCGCATATATGTTGTATAAGTGCTCGTATAGTTTTAACGAGCTTGTGACACAAATGACAACATGATATAGATAGTTTCTGCGTAATTAATACAGACGAATTATATACAATACAAATAGGTACAGCTGAGCTGGGTAGAGAGATACTCCTGGTTATGAGATACTACTCCTGACATAAACCTGTTAACTTGAAGATTTTTACTCATGTTTTTGTGACTTTTGATGAAATAGGTTACACTGACAAGTAAAAACCAATGTCACTTCCTTTATCAGAAGTTTTAGGGAAGTTTGAGACATTTACTATAGGTTAACAGTTCACTCAGAGAATAGAAAAAGAATAGAGCAAGCTAGTGTTGGAGGCCTTTTTTGCTTTTGTTAATCAGAAGTAGTCAGAAAGTCAGAATTATAATTGTATAATAAATAAAAAGAAAACAAATAGATAGAATGCTATACATATATTTATGTATATATATATATATATATAAACACACACACGGTATGTGCTGAAACATTGAAATGGATGCAAAATGCAATTGCATCATCTTATCATTAATAAATATATCTGTGGTTTATGCGTTATTTTTTATGGGTTTGTTTTTTGTGCCAGGGGGATAATTGTATCTACATTTTAAAGCTGTGATTTGAATAAAGCTGTTTGGACTCACCCATTCACTCCAGTGGATCTGTTGATGAGCAAGGGATGTATTGATACATTTCTCCAGATCTGTTCTGATGAAGAAACAAACTCCGCTACATTTTGGATGGCTTTTGGATGAGTCATTTTCAGCAAATTTTCTCTACTCCTTTAAGAAGTTGATTCAGAAAGATTTGAATCACTTGATTCATATCAGGCTAGTTTAGAGACAGTGGTGCAGAAATTGTTCAGTGCAAGTTTTATGTTTTACTCTCCTGCACTCAGTGACTGTATGTGTGACTTTTTATGAATAAAGCAAAATGTCTTTTAACTACCCTGTGAGGTTGCCAGCATTGTCACTTCCTTGCTCTGAGGAAATTTGAATCACTTTTGGGTAGCTTCTTGTCAGAAGTTCAGTTATTCATCTCTAAATGGCCCTGCGATGTAGATGCTGGTTTGCGTAGGAGGATGTTGGCCAGTGTCTTCTAGTTTCAGACATATCTCTTGAACCGCCCTTGTTTTAGCTGGTAGAGATGTCTCCATTATTTTAGTAACAAAAGAATCAGAATTTGGAAAGGGAAGTTTCTTTGCTCTTTTTAAATTTATCAGGTCATGCTGACGATATTTTTGTCTTCATTTTTCTTTGTTACTTTGCCATTTTTATGATATAGAGCTGTTGTGAAATGCAGTGTTGCACAAATTTGTTTGACTGAGAATGATTGCTTTGTAGGATAAATCACAAAATGACAGTTGAAATCAATGCAAAATGCATTACAAATTCTTGTCTAAAAACAAGTTTTCATTTACCAGACAACTTTACTTTAATGAAGCTTCTTGCATTGATGTTTTAAACCCAGACTCTGGGAGGGGGGAGTCAGTACAGATGTTGTGGTTGACTAGTTTGTTTCAGAAGAGGATATGCAAAAAAAAAAAAAAGAGGATATGAATTAGTGACACTTGATGGCACTTTCCACTGAGTGAGGATCTAGAAGCGGATGGAAAGATCACGTCCTCTGAAAGCACAAGCACACCTTATTGGTTTGCCGTGTTTTTATTAGCAGAGCAGCGCGTTTTCTTAGACAGTGGTTCAGGAAGTTGGCTCTCATGGGAAATTTAACCTGTTTAGATTAGCAGTCACATCAGTGACTGTGAGATAAGACAGATACGACTTCCATCATCCTGGGTAATTCCAGTCCTGCGCAATTTTAAATGCATTAACTTTCAGTAACCGCTGAATTTGCTGTTGAGGTCAGACTAAAATATTAATGACAACTCACCCAATTGCAGATTTTTGATTGTGCAAATCATAATGTCCTTCTTGCTTAAACCAACTGCTAGCTAAACTAGCTAGCTAGTAATTAGTATGTTTACCATGTACATTATCATGTTTATGCATAATATATAAACTAAAACCCATACACCTTAATTAGGTTAGACACCTTATTGAATTTAACGTGGATGAAAGCGTGGCTCTGAGGGATAGACTTACAGTTTTTACAATGGCACACACTGTATAAAGGTCCAAGATCATGTCATTTTCACAACTCAGAACTTTCAAAACTGTTTTATGGAGTTTTTGTATACTGAGGTTTTTATTTTTCAGAAAGACGTTTCGTCAGCTAAACAGTCAGTATGTTCTTAAATGGCACAATCCATTAAACGCACTGTACTTCTATCCCTCACAGCCTAATTTTTGTTAAAAAAGTAATTTTGGCGCTACTCTGACTAAGGTCTCTTGGCTATTTATTAAAAGTGCCAAACTGTTCCTGACCCAACTTCCTGTTTTCAATAGGAAATATATCAATACACAAAGAAAAGCTTACATATTTGATATGTGTTTTTCTTTTTTGTGTCTCCTAAATACTTAATCTACGCACACCCAGCTTTCAAAGCTAGTATCCACATGAGTCGAACATCCTGACAAAACTCCATTAAGCTCCCTTGTCGGAGTCTTTCCGGCTTTGATAAGAAGGATCTGTATCATATGATTTGAAAGTTCACAGAACACTCTCGCAAACCCTGAGCTCTTCATTCTTTTAATGTGTGTGAGGATAAATTGCCCCTAAATGGTTTTGTGGCCTGCACAATAGTGTCATCACCAGAATTCATTCCAGAGCAGCACGCTCCAAGAGAGCGGTAAGTCCCACTGTGACCAATTCAGTTTGTAGTCGAAGAGGATTTCACTGTGTACACAAAGGCCTGTGTCTCATCTCGCATATATTCCCAAGATACAGAATAAGGTTGATGTCTCATAGAGCAGTGAACTTGAAAGCTGCTGCCTAAATTACTGCAAGATGACATGAATACTTTGGATAAGTGTAGTTATGGTTAGCTAATAATAAAATTAATAAAAGTTTATCGTTAAAAGTTTTCGTTAGTTGAAATAAAACAGAAATAGGGTATAAATATTAGATGAAAAACGTAAACAAAAATTACAAATGTTGCTTAACTGAAATAAAATAAGTTTAAGTTGAAGTACTAAAAAAAAAAAAACTTAACACTAAAAAAAATGAAAATGACAAACCACATAAAAAAATACTAAAAATATTTTATTTCCCTGTCCATCTGTCACCAGTTCGAGAGTGTCCTCCTGTCTCAGTCGACTCTATCAAAGTCTTGCAAACCTCATTCGCTGGTCGGACCAAGTGATGCTGGAGGGGGTGAATTTGGAAGATAAAGAAACAGTTGCAACCGTCACCACTGTGATCAAAGCAGTGCTGGATGGTGTGAAGGTATTAATGTTCAAGTAGAACTCTGTTATGACTTGTCTTCTGTCTGACATCTGTTCTCTACCCATATTCCAGCTGTATTTAGCCATGGGTTTTGTTCTTAGTTGATAGTTTTGTGTGTAAAGCCGACTTTGCCTGTGGTTTCCTGTAGGAGCTGGTTAAAGTCGCCATTGAGAAGCAGGAGCACCCCTCCCCTACGACACCTGTCAAAACCCTGCTTCCTGCCGCCAGTCCACAGCGGTAAATGGAAGCCTTTTTTGAAAAACATTATGCCTTGAGAAATTCTTTAAAATTGAGGTGGATGATGTTGAAATCCAACTTTAAATTCAGCTGGGCTGTTGACCTGTAATATGATGTTATGTGTTGTTAATTCAACCACTTTTATTATGGCAGTGTTCCAGAGCCCCCTGTCATTGAGTTGAAGGAAACGGTCTTAAATGATACCCCTACCCCAGCCGAGGCCACAGAGACCCCAAATGATGTTCCTGATGAGGAAGTGGCCCCTCCTAAACCCCCTCTACCTGGACTCAAAGTGCCTGAACATTGGTATGAAAACATTTAGTCTAATTTGAAGCTTTATGGCCTTTATATATAAAATAAGTTATATAAAATAAAAATATAAAATAAATATTATATACACATAGTTTTTTAATTAGAGCCCGACCGATATGGGCTTTTTGGGGCCGATACCGATATTAGGGAGTAAAAAAAGGCAGTTATCGATATATCGGCCGATATTCTTTGTTTATATTATAGTACAGTACAAGTCAAAAGTTTGGACACTTTCCCATTCGTGTGTCCAAACATTTGACTGGTACTATATATAGAATACAGTGTATACATAAACAGAATATATATACATAAACACATTTTTTGCAATGATCACTCAAATGTGGTGATCAAACACTTATAAT
>NW_015555768.1:2677729-2685083 GCF_001515605.1 Sinocyclocheilus anshuiensis | reverse complement strand
ACTTCGCAGGGCACTTACGGTCGAATAAGACAACGCTTGAATGCTGCTGCCTGAACAAGAGACCTCCTTACTGAGGTGAAAGTGTGGACTGGTGTCACTATCTCGCAAACACTCCGGCGGATCTCCACCAAATTCGGGGGATCCCTTCAGCTCGAGGAGCCTTCTCGAACGCCACCCCTGCGCGTCGGTAGCCCCCTGGGATCGCTTGATCGGTCGGTGCCGGACCGTGAATTTAACCACCCGTAACTCCCGAACCCCGGGGTCTATCGACGCGGGGGTGGTCTCATTCGAAAGCGGGCCTCTAGACGTACTCTCGATTTGCGTTCGAGAGGGTTCCTAACCGTGCGGGGGTGGTCTCATTCGAAAGCGGGCCTCTAGATGTACACTCGATTCGCGAGAGGGTTCCTCGAGCTGAACGGATCCCCTGAATTTGGTGCGGATGCGTGCTCTGCTGGACAAACCATTTCAAGCATTTTATCTGCGTTATATGTTCTGTAAAAAAAAATTTCATATCGTCGGCATATTCGCCGATACCGATATATAGGCGACAGGCTCATATCATATCAGGCTCTAGTATTCATGTTATTAAATATTCAATATATTTTAAAATATATATGTATATATATATATATTATATATTTTAATCTATTTATTTTTTAATTTATAAATAATATTTGATTATTATTTAAATAATGTTTTATGTTTTTTTTTTTCTGTTTAATTTAATTTTTATTTAAAATGTATCGCTAGAATAGTACAAAATCACACATCAGGGTTTTAAACTGCTTTAAGATATATCATCAATTTTGGGGTTAAAAATGGCAAACCCTATAGAAAAAAGAAAAGAAAAAAAAAACAACAGAAATATCAGAACCTGTTGGGTACTGTTGGGTAGTGTTGCAAGTTTTATGCAGTGAAACAAGTGATTGTGATTGTAGGTGGTACTGCATTGTAGGCGAGCAGTTTATGAGAGGAAATATGAAGTATGCTGTGTTATCTTATCGTGCTATCTTATCTGGATTACATGCAGTAAACATTTAGAGATCACAGGTGTGATGTGGTGTGCAACAGCATGTCGTGTATGTTTTAAGCGCTGGGCTTGGCTACAGATGATTGCACAGACCCATCTCGGTTTGCGGGAAGCCTAAAAGAAAAGGTGTGAAAGAGAGATATAAATAGTGGTATTCTTGAGAATTCTGGTCTTTGTAGGGTGCAGCAGCGAAGGCTCGGCTTCCTCTAGCAGAGAATCATTGACATATGGGCTGTTTTCTGAGAAATTAACTTAACAGTGTCAGTTCTCCTCTGAAGACTGAAGGAGACAAGAAAGGGAGAGAGAGAAACAGCAAGAAGGGATATTCTGATACCAAGTTTAGACAGGAGAGGATTAGGTTGTGCCACTGGCATAAAAGAGAGTTTGCTTTGTACTCTGAATTATTTGCTGGCATTTCCATGTTTTTGGCGTATTTCTAGCCTTCCAACAAGTCTGTGTCTCGGATATATAAGCTTTTTGTTGGAGATTATTTTGATGCCGAGTTTAGCTTACCACCTGGTCTGTGCTCTCAGCAGGTTTTTTTTTGTTTTTTGTCTATAATTTAAAGTTAGCTTGATTCTAAATAGGGTTAATTCAAACAAAAATGAAAAATCTGTCATCCTGTCATTATTTACTCATCCTCATGTAATTTCAAACCCCTACAACCTTCTTTCTGCTATGGAACACAAAAGCAGACATTTAGCAGAATGTTCGAATTGCTTTTTCCATTAATTTCATTGTTTAACATTAATAAGAGAGCGTACTCACTGCTATTGATGGTTTACTTGAATAATTAATGGAAAATTTAGAAGCAGTCTTTACTTCATTGAGAAATAATTCAGTGTCATTCATTTCATTTTTATTTTAATATTGGTATTGACTACTGGAATTTTGCTGATATTGTGCAAATGATTTTTGAGAGCTGCTATTTAGATTTAGATACAGCATTGTACATTTCAGTTATTTAAAACCTAAATTTCGACATCCAGCACTATCAAAATCATTGCACTCCATTTCATTAACAAGCAAGTATTCGCACAATCTGTCAAGTGTTTGAAATTGAACAAGGCTGCTACATTTAACTGCACACTTGCTATTAGGACGAGCTGCTTTTCAAATTGGAAATATTCACATTATAAGAACATAACGATAATGTCTAAGTTGCATTGTGGTGAAAAACCTCTCAACCACATTGTTCACGTTGGTCACTCTGTCAAAGTGCTCGATGCGACAACCTGACCCCATATGAAACTATTTGCATTTAGCGTGCTCGCATGCTTCTGACAACTTGCATCGTACACTTTTTATTTTTTCTCCACTACAGCTCACTGTTTTTCATTCAAATTATTTTTGTAATACTGCAAGTGAAGTCTCTGATGAAAGTTCTGCATGTGCAGTGCAACGCCCTGATGAATAATGAAATTTGTTGTTATCTGTTTTCAGTCGTTGTTGCAGCCCTAATATCCCAAATGCGCTGTGAAGCACAGTTAGCTCACTGAAATGGCATGTAGATGCTTTCATGTCCAACAGCTACTCGGCTCACAGCCGAAAATGAGTTTACATCAGTCAGACTGTTCAAATAAATGACCGTGTTAGGACTATGACAGATCCTCCAGGTGTTTTATAGTTTCCCTTCATAGCGGGAACTTTGTTTAATCTCCATTCAAGCCTCTCGTCTGGTGAAACTTTTTAAGACTGACCTGGTATCTGCGTGACCTGGTATGTTGAGACTAGTTATTTAGAAGATAATCGTCAGTATTTGTAAATGTCAGCCAGCTGTACTCTACATTCACTATGAGTCAGTTCTTCTGCTAGTTGCTCTGCTGTATGATTTCAGTGTTAGCAGCTGTTTTGGGGCGACAGAGCAACTAACCAGACTGACTGAATGACTGATTTATGAAGTTGTGGTTTGTGGTCTCAGAGCTAGATTCCACTTTTGCTTTGCAAAAATGTTCCTGGTCGCTTGGGATTGGTTGCAGATTTTCATAACACAGAATTTGTCTGTAGGTTTCTTGATTGACAGCTTGTATGAGACTAATTTACTTTTCAGTATGACTATATTTAATCTGTTTGATGCTAGCATTGGCTAAACAAACTCTCCCTTTGCAGTCCACCGGCTCTCCCCCCAAAGAAGCGTCAGTCGGCACCGTCTCCCACAAGGATTGCCGTGGTTGCACCAATGAGTCGTACCACAAGTGGATCAAGTCTTCCTATTGGTATCTGTCGACAGGTGAGATTTTGGTGTTCCCTTGGTGCTCCAATCTGCAACTTAAGAGCCTAATGTGGGCCTAATGTTACACATTTTGGGATAGTTTTGGTTTTAAAATGTGTGTGTTAAAATTACATTAAAATTAGATTAAATAGAAATATATATAATTTTATATTTTATTCAAAATATTTAATTAGTATAGTACAAAATCACACATCAGGATTTTAAAAGGCATTAGGACATGTCCCAAATGAAATGAAAAATTGCAAACCCAATAGAAAATGAATAACAGTTGCTCAAGGTCTTACTCTTTCCCCAAAATTGTTTAGTAACAAGTCAGAATTAATTTGAAATTACATGCAATGGTCACTCAGTTGTCAGTAGCTAGAGTGGCTTTTAAAATGATAGTTGACCAAAAAATTTAAATTCTGTCATTATTTACTGATCCTAATATAATATGTGGAGCACAAAAAGAATTTGGAAGGACATTTTAACTGTTGTTGTCCATGAAGTGAAAGTCATGGTGTCCAAAGACATTATTTTAAAAATCTTTTGATGTCGAAGAGAGAGAAAAAGTCACACTGGTTTGAAGCATCAAGGTGAACAAATATTTCATGTTTGATTGAACTGTTCTTAATTTCATCTAAAGGAATATGAGGCAGAGGCCTTACAGAGGCGTTTTTCAGGAGGCAGTCACTCCTATGAAGGGGAATCGCCACGACTGTCCCCATGTGGCAGCATCGGCATATTGAGCAAATCAGATGAACAGCTGTCATCTTTGGAGCAGGACAGTGGACAGTGCTCTCGTAACACCAGCTGTGAGACTCTAGGTGAGTCTTTAAATCATTGTTGAGAAAGCTACTTTGAAACGATAGCTTGTCAGACTACACGCCCCAAGAGTGGTTTAAATATATTGATGAGTTTTATCTTCTCTGTTTTGTCCCCTGGTTTACTCAGACACAGCAGAGAGCTACGACCCCGACTACGACTTCCTGCATCAGGACCTGTCTAGCATCGACCAGATCCCTCCCGCACACACGGGGGGTTGTCTGAGCCCACTCCCCGAGTCTCACAACGAATCATCCTCCTTCCCTGTTCAGCTTCAATCAATACCGCCCGCTCTCCCGAAGAAGGAACGGCGAGCCCCTCCGCCTCAGGTGGAACGACTGTACTCTCAATATGACAATGTTCCTGATGAGGACATGCAGACCCCACCGTTCCCCCTCTTTGCTTCGATGCCACCCTCAAACCCTGGAGTATTTATGGGAAACTTTGGCCCTGCTGAGAACACACAGATCCCTCAGAGCCCTCCACCCCTGCCGGAGAAGAAGAGTCGCCATAGTGAGTATGAGAAATGTAGATATGTTGTTTGTAGGATAGCAAGTCAGAGTAAGAAACACTTGTTTAGTCAGTTCTGATAGCCTTGTGGGCAGCGCTATGACATGTAGCACTGTTGCACTTTGGGAAAACCAAGTTAAGGCCCATTCACAACAAGTTATGGTGTATAACTGTCTACATACTGTCCTCTCAAAATAAAGGCAAAAATGAAAAAAATTAAAGTAAAAATTACAAATTAAAAATAATTATAATAAAGTATAAATAATATTATTGATACTTCTGTCTCTGCTGTCAGACCGTTCCCTGTATCAGCACAAGGTTGACATTCAAATGTTAAAAAAATTTGAATTTAAAATTTCAGACATTTTAAAAGGTCTTTTCTTCCATATTGTGATGTACATCTTAGTAAAACAGATTACTGAAAAAAAAAAAAGTATGGCGGGGACTTGGTTCCATTTATCAGTTGTTGATTGAGGCAGATCTGAATGCGAACTTGTTTAAGGGGGTTAACAATATGATTGAAGAAGTCTGGCACTCACCACCAGAGAGAAATCTGTCATTTCACTTTATGATTGAGTTATGTACATTTTTATAAAAAAAATTATTTGGTTAAAAAAAAAAAAAAAACTATATACCAATGAATCATTCACAATAATATCAATAGCATGCATTTAGAAAATAGGGTGAATTTTCATTTCATGCCAACTTTAAAAGCAGCATTTAATCTTTGAGTGCTATGACCAAACAGGTAGTTCGAGCCCTGGCTTTTTTGTTTGTCTTCAGACTAAGCTGTTTGCACAGTTCACTAAATTCCTTGTGTAATCTATGCGAGGAATGACGCAGTATGGCAAAGCCAGTTTTTCACCCGTTTTTCTCTGTAAAGCCCTTCAGTGTCTGGTAGGGGATGGGATACAGTGATGTCATCTTCAATGTGAGGTCAGATGGCATAATGCCTTTGTTGGAGAGATCTCTTAGTGAATACAGTTCAAGGCCTCACCCAAGCCGGCAGGAAATGAGCTCTTGCTGAAAGACTCTTGTTTGGAGGGAGGGATGATTGAATCATGTCGTAATTCACACACGAGCGGTGTGGCTTGATAGAAGAGTTTATGTGAGGCCACACAGAGGATGCTGAGCTGTTTTTCTCTTATATATTTTATTAACTTTATTTATTACAGAGCATTACAGACATGTTCAATTTATGTTTGAGCCTTTTGGTAATCTTCATATTCCAAAATAATCTAGGACATAAACCTACTATTTATTTATTTGTTTAATTTTTATTATTATTTTTTATATATAAATACAGGTGAACTGTTATTCATATCTTTAACATATCACATAGGAATGTGTTGAATTAACTATCTATCTATCTATCTATCTATCTAATTAAAAATTATTGTAAAATATTGTTGATATTACAAATAACAATTATTTCTAGAAAACTTAGATTAATACATGCATATGTCAGCTGTTTTATACAGATTCATCCTAGTTAGCACTGATTATTGAATCTTGAGATTATTGAATATTGAGCGTCAATATTAATTTGCATACTGTTTACAAATGGGATTATGACCAAATTCTGCTTGATTTCACAAATAAACAGAATAAAATGAATGATTTTATCATTCAGCCTGCTATGCAACTGTGCCTTCACACCCTCTTACAGTCTCTTAGTCTCATTTTGGCATCATAACCTTTACCTTTATGCATGTGCTAGTTTTTAGCACCTTGTGTCTTGATTTAACCTATTTACTTTTTGCCTCGTTTACCCACAGTACTGAAGTACATGCAGTTTATGGAGGACTATTCTGAGCCACTGCCTTCCGTTTTCTACCAGACGCCACAGAGTGAAAGCATTTACGAGCAGCGCAATAGGAAGCGTTTTCAGGAAGTGTACGGTCTCAGCGACTCCTTCAGCAGCAGTGATGAGACCCTCCCTCCGCCAGCACTGCCACCCAAACAGAGACAACTGGTGAGAGCTAGATCACTGCCGTCAGTGCTGCGCCCACACACGCTGTGCACACTTTGAGTCTGTCTCATTCGCACCCTCCCTAGACGTTGATGCAATGTTTTTCTTCCTACTGAGAGTCACCATTAATCATAATGGTAGCAGTATTATATTTTTCTGTAGAGTCAGATTATTGCTTGTAGAAAAGCATTCATTCTGTGTTGGTCTTACTGAAGTTCAAGTGTTGCCTTGGGCGATCAGTGTCGTATTATGCCAGTAAAAGTACATCTTCATCTTACATCATCTATTTTCTCATTGTGTGGTGTGTGAACGTGTCTGATGTTTATTCAGCTAATGCCTATGAGAAACAGCTCAAATAAGAGTAAAATGTAGTAACATCCTTTAAATCTTGTGCTATTCCTGGCTGAGTGTAGCACCTGCAGCTCTGCATATCCTTTTGTGGCATCTCAATGTTAGAAACAAGCGACTGAAGTTTATTTTTTAACAAGGTTCTTGGTTATTTTTGTGACACTTTTTAGAACAGAGACTTGTTTTGCTTTATGGTTCTCTAATGCAGTTTTACAAAGAGACTGTTATAAAAGGATGGTACATTTTTACACCTAATAAATGATGAAATGCATATAGGACACAGAGGGAAATCTGAAAACTTGCAAACAGGCATGAGAAAAAGGCATTTGAAGACACTGTATCTAATTTGACATGCAAAGAGGAAATTTACATAGAAGACTTGAAGGCACAATGCAAGGGTTAGAAATATAGTCTATGTTATATTGTACTGATAAGGTTAAAAGTGGGCACCAAGGGA
>NW_015555768.1:2647679-2677644 GCF_001515605.1 Sinocyclocheilus anshuiensis | reverse complement strand
TTTATTTATTTAAATTAATGGGGTTTATTTTATATATGGGGTCGAATTTTTTTGACTGTAAACTGAAAACAGCATCTTAATTGATTTTTTTGTTTCAATGCTTTGTACTGTTCTTACTTTTGCCCTCATTCTTGTCTTGCTAACCCATCTACCTCATTTCATTTGACTTGGTTTCCACTGTTTTCTCTCTCATTCCGTGTGACTGAGCAGAAGGATTCACTGAGGTGTGTTGCTTAGTTTTGAGCTTAGGTATAAAGTTAACCCTATGTGCTAGTAGCTATACTACGCACAAGTTTAGCCATTCATTTGTGCTTTTAGTTTTAGTAATTTCCTGTTTTTGTTCCCACACTCTGACTAGCAAGCACAAGCAGTTGCCAGGCAAAAAAATAGAAACCTTTGTCTCCCAATATTTTACACAATTCTTTCACATAATGTTCTTTCATGCTTCACAGTAGACTTTCGACTGAATAGACGTCATATTTAACTGGACACAAATAAAAATAGCATTCAAATAGGGCTTTTAAGGCCTAAGGTCACGTCTGATTTTCACAAACTATGATTAAAAATGTTTTATTTGTGTCACGTTTAATATGCCGTCTGCTCTGACTAAGGTCCATTTCTTCATTCAGCTCGCATCTGCTCAATAATCTATACTGTGCATGAATCTCTGGCCTTTTTTCTCTTCCTTCCTCCGCTCTTCTCTTCCCTCCTAGGCTTCCTCACACTCTGCATCTCCTTCCTCCTCCTCTTCCTCCTCTCTGTCGGGTCAGCTGCAGCAGTGTGCGTCCGGGCCTGGCCCTGGTGAGACAGAAAGCGCTCTCAGCCTTTCTGCATCTAACTCCTGTCTGAACCACCAGGGCTCCCTGCCTGTCCCTACGGTGAGTCTCGCTTGCCTTTTGCTGGCCTCTAACCCGTTAACCCGTCTTTTTGAACTAATAAAGCCTTTAATATCTTCTTTAAAGCCTAATTTAACAGCAGTGCCTGCAAAGTGTTGACAGTTTAGGTGAGTTTAGGTTTTAGGAACCAGTTGTAAAGTTTTAGAGGATTAGTTCACCCAAAAATGAAAATATGCTGAAAATTTAAGGCCATCCAAGATGTAGATGAGCTTGTTTCTTCACCGAACAGATATGGAGAAATTTAGCATTACATCACTCACCAATGGATCCTCTGCAGTGAATGGGTGCCGTCAGAATGAGAGTCCAAACAGCTGACAAAAACATCACAATCCACACGACTGTGGACAAGCTTTCTCCAGTGAAAAAGGCTATCTCCTGTTGCCCTCTCACATCAAAATGATTGTAGTAGTGGAGTTGTGTGTATTGTTGTGATGGTTTTACCTGCTGTTTAAACTCTCATTCTGACGGCACCCATTCACTGCAGAGGAGCCTTTGGTGAGCAAGTGATGTAATGCTAATTTTCTCCAAATCTGTTCTGATGAAGAAACAAACTCATCTACATCTTGGATGGCCTGAGGGTGATAACATTTTCAGCAAATTTTCAATTTTGGATGAACTTTAATACTATGATGCAGCATTTTAAACACTGCAGTTATGATTCTGAAGTTTTTCAATTTGTCTCCACATGCTGTGAAGTAGCACAAACATGCAAACACCGCTGATTGTCTAATTATTGACTCTGTGTAGGTGTGTGTGCCAGCGGCTACAAAAGGAAACATGTTCATAATAGCTCACATGAATCACAGGTGCTGTAGCCTGTAGGCAGCAAATAGTTCACAACCTCAATTAACGGCGGCACTGCCTTGTTAGGGTTCAGTGATTTATTTTATTATTATTTTTTCCTGTACATGCCTCTAGTCTTCAGTGGCAGAGATCTAAAGAGTCAAAAGCATGTACCATACAGGGGTCCTGCAACTGTGACCTGCTGAAAAGCTCAGGTTAAACATGCATCATCCTGCAGGGACTCGTCGGGCTCCCCGCTGTTAGGTGACTGAGCTGCCTGTTATGATGTTATGTCTGCTGAGCTGTATCCTCTGACTATTTCTACTGAATCACAGGGAACTCTTTTCAATACCTCTTATTGGGAAACCGACTATATAGGTGATCTGTCTCGGGGTTGGTAGCTGGTACTTTGTGTCCCATTTCTTTATATTAGATGTATGTATGTATATATATATGGAGTGGCAATGATTCAGTTGATCAGCTGTGGGATTTAATGTCTGTATTTATTTAATATATAGTAGTAGTTTTTTTTATTGTAGACTTTTTGTTGTTTTTGTTTTATTATTCTTTAAATTATAATAATAGATTATTATTGTTATTATTTCTTTAATATAAATGTTAACTTATTTTTATTATTTTAATTATAATTTGATAATAAAATAAATAATATTACATAGAATAGTAATGCTCAATACATTTTCACTCATTACACAAAATGCAATAATAATAATAAACTTATTTTATTTATTCATATAGCTTTTTTCATACAAGAAATGCAGCTCATAGTTCCACAGTTCCATGACTAGATTAAAGATGAAACCCACAATAGATGCAAAGATTAAACCCATAATAATAAAAGAAGATAAAATGAGTCTGCATAAAATGCATAACAAAAGATGGGAATTAAAAAATAAGCAATAATAAAAGAAAGCATAATACATTGCTTTAGAAAAGTCATTTCTAGTTAAAAGCAAAAGTAAAAAGATGTGTTTTTACCTTTTGTTTTATACATAAAAACAAAAAATCCAGTCAAAAAAAAAAAACCTTGAGAAAATAGTTACTCTCTATTACGTTAGTCTACACTGTAAGCACACGGCTTGTTGCGACTGCTCACATTATAATCAATGAAGCTGTCTGCTCAAGAGTTTGACATCAATACACTTATAATGTAGACGGATATGTTGATTAGAATGGGAGCAATATAGATTTATTACATGATAAATGATGCTTGCTTCCATATTTAGAGACTGTGTTAGGCTAATAAACAATATTATTAGGTGGAGGAATTGTTTATTGTGATAGTTATGTATAAATGTAATCATGTATTGAACATTTGATGTCTTTTATCATATTTCTTTTCCTGCAGTTGAGCAATGAGTCACCTGAGGCCTTGCATTACATTGATTTTACCACAGTGTTTTAGGCAGCCCACTTTAACGCAATCCAGCTTCCTGTAGTAAAATCACTCTAATGCACAACATCGTGGCAAGTTTCCAGAGGCTGGTCGTGCTTTATCTTGCTTTGCTACCAAGTGTCCTTTGATTTCAGGCCCACCGAAGCAATAGATTCCCTCTGCCAAGTTTAGTACAGCTGTTCTTCATCTTTGTGGGCATCAGCTCCGAACCACACCTTTACTCTGACGCCTGTCAATGCTTGTGCTGTCCTCCCTCTTGTGTTCCTGTAGAGCGAAAGTGCTAATGATGAAGGTGGGGAGGGTGAATACGTCAATCTGTATTCATCCAACCAAGCCAGTGGAGATGTGACTCTCTCCAATGGAGTAAGTAGCAGCATGTCAGCGTTTGCAGCCGACATGCCGGTGCCCTCACATGCTGCGCTTGTGCTGTGTGTGACTGTAATGCTTGGCCTTGCATCATGAGACTGGACAATTCCAAATTTTACTTAACACCTGCCGTCAAGACATACTTTATGCAGCAGTACTGCATGAAGTGTCCAAAAGCGACAAGCAAGAAATCTCTTGCATGCTAATCTGAGCTTTTGTCGTAACCGGCTGTGACTGTCAGTATTGTTGCATAAGAAATTTTGCCGTGCCATGCTGGGTGGCCCTGCCCACAGTAAGATTTCATTGGTTCCTGCTCTATATTGCTGGAAATTAAACGTCTAGTATATATTATGTGACTTTGTGCAGGATTTTGCATGCAGCAAAACAAGAGGCCTGTAGAGTTTCAGTGACTTTGTGTGCAGACATTGTTGTGAAATCGAGTTGCTCTGATAGAATTCGAGAACTGAAAAGAGGAATTGTTGATTTGATGATTGTGTGCTTTTAAAAAAAAAAACTGCAGTTGCAGCAATAATTATTAAAACCCCTGAACAGATCATCAGATTCATCCCAATGAAGGTCATCTGAGTGTTTACAGACAGCTGTGCTATAATGTTACACAGTCATGTCAGCATTACATTTCAGCAAAATTTCATTTGACATTGTCTTTAAAATATGGCGATTGAGGATATGTAAACATTCACGCCATCAAGCTATTCACCAAATTTTCAACATTCTCCGAATGAAGTGAAAAGGAATTGAATGAATTGTATACAAACAATTAAAAAGAAAAAACAAGATTTGGTGAAACAATGAATGATTGCAGTGCAATATTTTGGTGTATATGTGTATGTAATTGTATACAGTGTCTATGCATATTTACTATGTATAGACAACAAGTCACATAAGTATATTTTCCCCAGTGATGCTTTGTGTTTGATTATAAATTAACAGCTTAGTGCAAATGATTTATCTAACCTCATGTTTGATCATTATTGATAATCACTTCATGATGCATGCCATGTGTATTAAGGCACTTTCTGTAAAGCTGATATATATAAACTACAATTTAAATGTATGGGGTCAGTAATTAAAAAAAAAATAAACACTTTTATTTAGCAAGGATGCGTTAAATTGATCAAAAGTGACATTAAAAACCTTTGCATTTCAGAAAATTTCTATTTCAAATAAATATTTTCCTTTTGACTTTTCTATTCATCCAATAATCCTGAAAAAATGTATCACGATTTCCACTGAAATATTAAGTAACACAGAATAAGAAGAAATAATAACAATAATAATAAGAAATGTTTCTTGAGCACCAAATCATATTAGAATGATTTCTAACAGATCATGTGACACTTAAGATTAGAGTAATGATGCTGAAAATTCAGCTTTACCTTCACAGGAATAAATGACTTTTTTTTGTTTGTTTATGTATTCAAATAGAAAACAGTTATTTTAAAATATGTTATTTCACAATATTACTCTTTTTACTGAATTCTTTGATCAAATAAATGCAGCCTTGGTGAGCATAAGAGACTTTAAAAAATCTTTCTGGCCCCAAACTTTTAACAGTAGTGTATATAGTTATTCAGTGCTAGTGAATTTACTGTATTGTAATGTGTTATCAATATGCCCCAATCCTGTGTTGAATGTTTTGTGAAATGCAGAACTAACACCTCGTGCTGTTCCCTGTATTTTTACATCTTATTAAAATGTAAAATCCAGCTGTCCTGTTCCTGTGAAGCATTTTGCCAGTGACGTCTCATTTTTCGCTCCATTCTTCTCAGGGTGGAGTGATGGTCCTGATAGTCCTTAAATATTTTTTCTGTCTTTGCCAGGACTCTTCTTGTGGTGCTGAGGACTCACTCCAGGACTCGGCTTCAGAACACAGCAAAGATCCGGCCGACAGAGAAGGGTAACATTCATTGCTTTAAAGAAATACTTTGGGATATGGCATTTTTTTTCTCCCACCAGCAAATGGATTTTCTTGCATGTTTTGTATTTTTGATAACCTGCCCTCTCATTCACAGCTGGAAGCAGAAGTGTGTGGATTCAGAGTTGACCTCAGAAGAGGTGGATGAGCTCTACCTGATGGACCACGACGAGATCATGTCTCACTTAAAACTAAAGCAAGAGGTAAAACAGAAATGGCAATCTTTAATTTTAGAAGTTTATGTCTTCATTTGCATTAGTTGCAATGATAGAGTGCTAGTGTGCTCTCTGCTGCCCTCTGCCTGTGAATTCAAGCCACTGCAGTGCCGCTGTGGTGAACCTCAGTATTGAAGTACTTGTGAAATACTGCTGTTCACACTGCAAGGTCAGACCTACTGCAGACGGCATCTCCCCTGAATGAATACATAAGAGAGTTAATAAGTGGACCACTTGTACTCTACAATAAGACAGGAAATATGACTCTAGTGAGCAGGCATGCTGCTTCCTGTGCCATTCTGCTTTTGAAAACAAGTCTTGAACATCCTGACATCTCTACATGTGTTGGGGTTCAGTTGACCCTAAATATACAGGGCTTCCTTGAGACCAACTGGTTGTTCAACTAGTAGATTTTGAAAATATTATTTTGCACATCCCTCTAAGAAGTTATATTTAGGAGCTGATTACATGAAAAGCTCTAACTTGTCAAAAACCGCACAATCCTAATCTGTGTTTCTCAGAACGATGACGGCCCTGACGTCAGAGCTGGATCAGGCGATATTTTATTGGTCCACGCCACCGAAACAGATCGCAAAGGTAAGAATAATCCCTTCTAATCTGAAGGAGTCCATTCATTTGTGTTAAATATTTATTTATTTAATAGCACATTCAAAAGGTAGCTTTTCAACTACCGTTCAAAAGTTTGAGGTCAGTAAAAAAAAAATGTTTAAAGAAATTATTACTTTATTAAAATTATCAAATGTGACAGTAAAGACTTCTACATTGTTAAAAAAATGCTGCTTCATACAAATGCTGTTATTTTGAAAAAAGTTCTATTTATCAAAGAAATGTATCATGGTTTCCACAAAAATATTAAGCGACACAATTTAATGTTTTCAACACTGATGATGAAATGTAATAAGAAATGTTTCTTGAGCAGCAAATCAGCATATTAGAATTAACTTAAATGATTTTTTATGCAATATAACAAAGAGTGAAAAATTGAAGGGGGTCTGAATACTTTCCGTACCCACTGTGTATATATATATATATATATATATATATATATATAAATCCAGTGAAATTACATTAAATTACTTGGATCTTTTTTGTGCAAGTTGTTAAAGGGGTTTTCCTTGATGATATGCTGTGTTATGCCACATACATACAAGGTTGGAATACCCTAATATTAGATGATTACAGTTGAAGCAGCTTGAGTTCTGATGCAGTTATTCCACACTATTTACTCATAGGCCCATGTGATGTCACAAAAAAAAACTACATAAATGTAAACCTTTATTTGTGTGTCAACAGTTTGGTGGAGCTGACAGAAGACATCCTGAAGCAGCTCATGGAGCTTGTGTTCAATCTGTTGTGTAATGGTGAGCTCACCCTGGCCCGGGTTCTGCGCAAGAACATCCTGGATAAAGTCCAGCAGAAGAAGTTGCTGCAGTACACTAATTCCCTCAAAACGCTGGCTGCACGAGGTGTGGCCGCCAGGTAATGCTCACCTAGATCATCTTTCTTTTAAAAAGTGTTAGTTTAGAGTGAATTGAACTGATTTTGAATGTTTGTTAACAGGCCTGGCACTCTGCATGACTTCCGTAGTCATGAGATCGCAGACCAGCTGACTCTCCTCGATGCAGAGCTGTTTTATAAGATAGAGGTATGGCTTCTCTAATGTCATTCATCAAGCTTCCTACATTTAAAGTTTCAGGGTTTTCCAACACCTTTTTCCTGTCTGTCTGCAGATCCCAGAGGTGTTACTTTGGGCAAAGGAACAGAATGAGGAAAAGAGCCCCAATCTGACCCAGTTCACAGAGCACTTCAACAACATGTCATACTGGTATGATGCTCTGATTCTCAAGCTGCTGTAAAACCTTTAGCGTTTAAGAAAAGAAACGTCAGGTGCCACTGCACAGCCAGAAAAACTAGTCTTACGGAACCAGACTTTTGGCTTGCAGCATAAAGTCTGGTCCATATTACAACTATCCATATTATTATTCTGCAAAACCTTCACATTTAAGGCTTGTGCACACGGGACGATTATCGTGTGCGATTATCGCCGACGTTTAACGCCTCGTGACTAAACAAAGGGTGCCAATGTGAGTGTGCACAAAGCCCCAGACGTAAAAGCGTCATTTAAAAAAAAAAAACACGCCTCGGGCTCGTTTTTTTGGTTTGATGCGCCGCGTTAAAAACTGGCTGGAGTAATGATGCTGAAAATTCAGCTTTGCATCACAGGAATAAATTACATTTTAAAATATTTTAAAATAGAACACAGTTATTTTAAAATGTAAATAATATTTTACAATATTACTGCTTTAAATTTAGTTTTGAACGGTGGTGTAATTTATTTATTAATCTATTTATTGTTCTTAAATCTTAACCTATAATTATGATTAAATTAATGTATCTTATGTTCTCTTTTGTAGATCGAGTTTTATACTGTGAAGCTTTTTTGACCACATACCGAACGTTTCTAGCCCCAGAGGACCTCATTAAAAAGCTCCGCTATAGATATCCTTTCTGATGGTGCAGGAGGGAACTTTACATATCTTTTCATTACTAACCTTTGTACACTCCAAGCTTCTTTTTCACCCTTAACTCTGAACACATATACCAGATTTTCTCTCAGCTCTGACATTATCAAACAACGAGCTAGTAAAAACACCTTCTTCGTGCTGGTGCGTGTCGTGGATGAGCTTTGGTGAGCTGGAACTCAATCAAATATCAAATGCACACTTTACAAAGGGATATACATATATACACACACACACACACAACACACACATACAGTGGGTACGGAAAGTATTCAGACCCCCTTCACCTCGGGCTCGTTTTTTTGGTTTGATGCGCCGCGTTAAAAACTGGCCGAGCAGTGAGATTGGTGCTTTTGTTCACGTGCCTGGAGCTGCTGAAGTTACAGTGAAACACGACTTGGTGGTGCTCAAGCACAAAACAGTCTTGCCGAGCACACATTGATACCTAACAATGAAGAGGAAGTAAGTAGACCAAGAAGATGCATCGAGGCAAGCTGCTGGTCTCATTGGTGTCTGAACACAAAAAGCTTTATGACAAACACGACAGCGACTACAAAAATCTCGATAAGAGGGAGTTGTTATGGAGAGGAATTGCAGATCAAATAGGATTCGATGTGTACACTTTACATATTTTATTATTATTATTAATATATTATTTCTGGTATTTCTGTTTTTCATTAAGCGCCATCTAATGTCAGGGAGGGAATTTGCACGTTCACTCGGCTCATCGCCAGCGAAAATCGCTTAGGTATGAAAACAAAGACATGGCGATATGTGCGCGCGATAATCGTCCCGGTGTGCACGAGACTTTAGACACTGACAATTTTGTATATTTGGGTTTCTAAAAATTAATTGGTCACCACAGGACTATTTAAAAACAAGTGAAGGCAATTAAAAGTGGTGAAAATGACATGGTGACAACTTACCTAAATGATACACAATTTCTTTAAGCATTCATATACATTTGAGCCCAAAATTTTGGGTTTATGGACATGTTAATAAGTATACAGTACATTATATATTTTTTATTCTCTGTTTTAAGGGTTCGGTCCTTAATAATCCAGCAAGAGAAAGCCCAGGATCGGGAAAAACTACTTCTAAAGTTTATCAAAATTATGAAGGTACAAACTATTGTACCTTGATTCTAATGGTTTATTTGCTTAATTTATTTAAAATAAAAAACTTGAACCTGTGTCTCTGTAATTTAGCACTTAAGAAAACTCAATAACTTCAACTCCTACTTGGCAATATTATCAGCGTTGGATTCAGCGCCTATCAGAAGACTGGAATGGCAGAAGCAAACGTCAGAGGTAAATCAAATACCCTGTCTCTATATTATTTTAGTGCTCAGTCGATCGTCACGTAACTGATGTTATCTTCACAGGGTTTGGAGGAATATTGCACTTTAATTGACAGTTCCTCCTCCTTCCGGGCGTACAGAGCAGCTTTGGCGGATGTGGAGCCTCCATGTATACCGTATCTGTAAGAACAGATGTTAAGCATTAAAAAGCACATTTTGTATTCCGTATCATATGTAATATTTCATCTATAACTGCTCTTTCCCCTATTTTGCCACAAAATACAGAGGCCTCATTCTCCAGGACTTAACTTTTGTGCATCTTGGGAATCCTGACCTCATCGATAGAAAGATAAACTTTTCCAAACGCTGGCAGCAGTTCAATATCCTCGACACTATGAGGCGCTTCCAGCAAGTGTGAGTACTTCGACACTTCCATAATCAAGTGAAAACAAATTACTTGGGACTTGATTTTATCAATTAGAATTGTATTGGATTGTGAAAACTTGCCTAGAGAACTATTGCCTAGAGATGTCTTTTTAATAGATGTCTCTTCACATTTGATATTTTTTCAGCTTCAAATGAAGCGTTTTGCATGACTTCTACTTTTCTTTCTTTCAGGCACTATGACCTCAAACACAACGACGACATTGTCTCTTTCTTCAACGACTTCAGTGACCATCTAGCTGAGGAGGCATTGTGGGAGCTCTCTTTGAAGATCAAACCTCGCAACATCACTCGCCGGAAAACAGAACGAGAGGAAAGGACGTAGCTCGCTCGGCTAGAACAACAAACTGCTTTTAAAAGCCACTCTCCTCTGAATTGCATCTGAATCTGCAAGACACAGCGATCACAAATTACTGTAATGGCAGCTACGAGACTGGAAACGATACTGTATTTCTGTTACAGTTTACTGAATCTTTTTTTAGCAAAAAAAAAGGGTGATTAGATTTTATTTTGTAATTGCACTGCATCTGAACCTGTGTGTAAATTTGAAGTGGAACAGTGGCAAGCGCAAAGACAGAAAGCATGACTCTGATATGTGAGATTACGTGGTTTGAGATCGTAACCTGGGATTTACGGTGATATTCCGGGACCGTCTCGCCATCTGGATGTTTGCGGTGCAATCTGGAAAAACAACTGCGACTCCAACTGCAAACTGATACCATGATGCCTCAGTGGGCACTTTGGATGTTGAAGTTCCTTGAAGACTGATATTTTTATTTATTTATTTTGTATGTAACAAATGCACATAAAGACTCTTTGGGTTTAGGGGGATTGCTGTAAACTTAGCTGCTGGATTGAACAGCTTGAAGCATGTATGATAATAGGTCATTATGAGGTCACTGTTATTAATAGCACTATCAGGATTTTGTTGCTTATTCTGCCAGATTAACACAGTATTCGGCTTAATTCAAAAGGCACTTTTCTGGATTTGAGTTTCAAATTTTGTTACTAAAATTCTTCAAACAAGAGTGCCAATTTTAATGTGCACTAAGTTCTAGTAACTATGGAAACCTGTTTCCCCCATTAGAAAAAAAAAGACAGTTGCGAATTTTTCTCACAATTTGGACTTTCTCACAGTTCTGAGAAAAAAGTCAGAATTGCAAGATATAAACTCAGAATTCTGATTTTTTTTTTTCTTTCTAGAAATTCTTAGTTTATATCTCACAAGTTTAATTTTTTTTTGTTAGCTCCATGGAATAATAAAAAAAGGTAATTGCAAGTTCCAACTTATCACAATTCTGACTTTTTTTCTCACAACCTCAATTTATATCTTGCAATTATGAATAAAAATCATCAAGAATTGTGAGATTAAAAAGTCACCATTACCTTTTTTTTTTTCGGTGGTGGAAACAGGCTTTAATAATTATCTACATTTTCATATTTCTGTTTATATTGAATTCATACTTATTTCCGAAATTTGAGGCTTCAAATCAGTTGTCTTCCAATTACAGTTAATTGCTAATAATCAGGGAAACTCATTGTTTTGTTAATCGTGCATGTTATTTATTTGTGTATTTATGTGCGTAGATTAACAATATGCTTTTCTAAGATCATCCGCATCATTTGCAAAGGATGGTTTGTCTTCACCGGTGTGGTTTTTGCAAGAAAGATTTTAGGAGTTGTGTTGCAACTCTTTTTCTGGTGCATTTCAATAATTTGCCCAACAGCAAGGCACAAAATAACCACATTTCTGTGGATCTCCCAGAGCCATCGCAGTGATCAAAGACCTACTATCAGGAGCTTGAAGCTGTTCATAAAGTGGTGTCAGTGTGATTAATTTTATATAATGCGGTTTTCCTTTTGTTTTTTAAAAGGATTTTACATGGACATTTGCAGAGAGATTTACTCTGTTGTTGTGAGATGTGATCAAATGTGCACTTTGAAGTTGATTGTGGGAAACCGATTCAAAACTGTTAGGTAACAGTTTGAAGTGGACATGCATATGAGCCTGAACCCCTGCAACGACGCTTACAACGGGATCCTTTTCTTACCTGCAAATTGGACTGAAGTCGGTTTCAAAATTCCAAAGACCCCAGACCATATATCACCAGTTTGAACATGATGATGATTCAGTTGCATATAACATACAACTGACATGTAACTCTGTACACGTAACCCAGTGAAGCCTGGTAAAATAATATACATATCATCAATGTGATTGTTTTGTGTGTGTATGTGTATGGGATCCATTTGTTCTGGTTTGGGGACGACAAAGAATTCAAGAAATTAAAATCTGTGTGTGAATAATTAAATATATATCTAAGGGTATATAAAAGGATGTATTTAAGTAATTTGAAGAACAAAATTGTTTAGATTAACTAACATTTCTCAATCAAACATTTCACAGATACCCCAATAATTTAATAAAGTATCCAATCTTACCTCCTAAGCCAATAATACAAAATGAATAACCAAGTTATTAGGTGTTTTAATAATACAAAATGAATAACCAAGTGTATTAGGTAAGTTGAAATAAATATTGATAGTTCATATGAGTGCATTTAATTATATTGTTTTTAAAATAATTGTAATTACAATCAACATGTTCTTTTGTAAAATATTATAGAGTTGCAAAGAGTTAGAAAACATTTTGAGGTAGGAGAGTAGGAGTCCAAAGCAAGTTTTCTCTCCATTTCAATACGCATATATATATATATATATATATATATATATATACAGTGTTGGGGAATGTTAAACAACACAAATATCCTTTATGTATTTAATCCCATTCTATTAACCAATGTCTTTGCTTCTGACCTTCGATGATCCAGTTCAACCGTACTAATAAGCAAAAATGACTCTAGACAAACATTTGTGTGTTTTTTTTTATTGCTGAAGTGTGTTGAAATTTCTTCTTCTGCATTCTACTGTACGGACATAAATTTACATTTCCTTCAGCCTGAGGCTTATTCATTTCACTTTTGGTGTGAAAAGGCTTTTATATTTGCCAAAAATATAACTTTTTTATTTTAAAAACAAACAAGTAAGCCCTGTCCAGATTTTTAAAAGTAACGCGAAAGTAACGTAACGCATTACTTTCCATAAAAAGTAACGAAGTAACGTAATTAGTTACTTTTTTATGGAGTAACGCAATATTGTAATGCATTACTTTTAAAAGTAACTTTCCCCAACACTGTATATATATATACACTGATATTTTCTACACTCTGTTGACAACAGTGTACACTCTGTTGTCAATAAAATAAATTAATCACTATTAATATCATTACTTCCTTTCAGTATTTAGAAAGCAGACTTAAACAGCAATAACAATGTCTAATAATTGATATACGATCATGAAGAGGACGTTCATAAGAAATAATGATTTAAGAACCAATAACGTTCTCAAAAAACAGCAGGGTGAAATCGTTATAAACATCATGTGCCAAGTGCGAACTGCGAAGACTTTTCGTTTGGCGATTAATTGTTCCCATCCGACTTTTATTTTGAAATTGCATAATTTCCTGCTGTTGAAAAAACTCTTCGCTGTCTGTAGCGCTTCTGCATCTTCCGTCGCGGCCCGTCTGTTAACTAGAATTGTGCTTTGGAATTGAAAGCTAATCGATTGAAGATGAATGTGATCGATCATGTGCGGGATATGGCAGCGGCCGGACTGCACTCTAATGTCCGGATCATCAGTAGTTTACTCCTGACCATGAGCACCAACAACCCGTGAGTCTCTCCAGTGCTTCACAATGTAAACACATCTGAGCTGTCGCATGTGAAGTAAACTGTGCGTCTGTCTAGTGATGATATTCAAATTCAACGGTTTGTTTATTAGTTACACCGCAAGTCATACAGAAATGTGTTATTCTGTAAGCTCGTAAGAAGTCAATATAATAAAAGTATTAATGTATTTAAGACCGCAGAGCAACAGTTCACCATGGTAGCCATAGTTTTCCCAATCAAGTTCTCATGAAATACACTGAAATGCATCATGGCAGTTTGCCTCAGTTTCAAGAGATGAACCCAAAGCCATAAAAGTGTGTTTCTCTTTTTCAGTGAGCTTTTCTCACCGTCTCAGAAGTACCAGCTGCTGGTGTATCATGCTGATGCTATTTTCCATGATAAAGAGTACAGGAACGCAGCCTGTAAGTACAACATGGCTTTACAGCAGAAGAAAGTGCTCAGCAAAATATCTAAAGTGCGTCCATCCAGCACAGGCGGCACAACATCTGCAGTTCAGGCACAGGTGAGCTCGATGAGCCTCACACACACATCCACTCAGTACCATCGTTTGTTACATTACCTGGGCTTAATCACTACAGTTTGTATCATTAGGTAAGTTCATGCTAAAGGAATAAATGTAAATAGTACAGTGAATTTTTTTATTTAAAAAAATTGTGACTTGGTATTAGCCACTGTCATTAAAAATATATTATATTGCACTACCATACAGTAGGGTTGTGACGGTGAGGAAATTTTCCCACCGGTTAATCGACGTGTGACAACACCGGTAATACCGGTATCACCGCGGGGGCGGGGCGTTCCCTCTTTTCCTCACTTTCCTTCGCTTTTAAATAGCTTGTAAAAGCGGTGTGCCCATTTTACTTTCACTTTCAAATAGCGGCAATTCGGAGTAAAGCAATTGTTCGTTTTTAGTGCGTTTGAATTTTTCCTCGCTTTCCTTCGTTTTTAAATAGCTTAAAAGCTCCAAAATCACCTTAGATAAACGGCAAAAGTCAACAGGCTTTTCAAAATCCAAAATATTATCTAGTTTCGAAACTAAATCATCCGCGATTGTCTTGTCTGTCTCACCCCATTCTTCTTGTCAGTCAGCTTGACTCACTCTCCTCACTGGATAAATGAAATCTGATCTGTGATGCGACTGTCGTTCGGCACGCTGCATTGAGCAGCCGTGTTCAGTTTTTAATTGTAGTGTCTGTTCTTTTACTGAACTAAATGATTTTTATTACTATAAAAAATCAAAACAACGGTGGGGGTCGGTGCCGCGGTGGGCAAGTGACGTAACCGGTGTTGCGGCTTAACACCGGTATCACCGTCAACACCGTCTATCGCGGCAAGCCTACCATACAGACATTTGGTCAGTAAGATTTTTAAATGTTTTTGAAAGAAATCGCTAATGCTCATCATTGCTGTAATATTGTGAAATATTATTACAATTTATAATAACAGTGCTATTATAAAACGGATAGCTCCGGTCCTTGATTCTAATTGGTTGAGCCAAGTTCGAAGCTGTTGTAAATTACTCTGCAAACATACACCTTTTGTTTACATTTGTGTGTTGCTCGGCAACCACTTTGTTTCTGAGGAACTACATTGTTTGGCGGAAGACTAATGTTTTTATTAATATCATTACACTTTATTTACTCTGTTTTATTTTGTGAAACCTTACTACGTATATGGAATAACCGTTTTATAAAAGCAATAAGCCCCGTGAAGCCATGGTTTACAGTGATTTAATAACAGCTAAGGGGGTTGTAGGCACTCCGCTTCGTTTATATAAATTGACTGTAAACCATGGCTTCTTGGGGCTTACTGCTTTATTTTAATATACTTTAAAATGTAATTTTATGAATTTTCAGCATCATTACTCTAGTCTTCAGTGTCACATGATCCTTCAGAAATCATTCTAATATGCTGATTTAGGGCTGAAGAAACATTTCTTATTATTATCAATGTTGAAAACATTTGTGCTGCTTAATATTTTTTTGTGGAAATCATGTAAATTTGTTTCATGATTCTTTAAGAGAAAATGCTAAAGAACACCATTTATTTGAAATAGAAATCTTTGGTAACACAAAATGTCACTTTTGATCAATTAAAGGTTTTCTTGAATAAAAGTATTAATTTCTTTCAATTAAAAAAGTCTTACTGACCTCAAACCTATGAACGGTAGTGTATATATTATATTATTTATATTATATTATTGCTATTGAATTGTTATTCTTTTTTGGCAGAAATTATTATTATTATTTTGTCAGGAAAAAAAAAAAAGATTGTGTGAAATAGTAATAGTGATTACCGAATCATGTCTATTCAAACATGACTAATTATTATGATTTCATAGAATTGATAAGATTTGTTGTTGCTGTGGCGTTTTGGTGGAAACGGAGATTTTTGTAATGGCTCCTTTATTTCCCATGTTTCTATTTGAATTCATTTGAATGGAGTTAACCAACTCTGTGTTCATCAACTACAGAACTTCCCGTCAGAGATTGAAGTGAAATATAAAATCGCAGAGTGTTATACTATTCTGAAGCTGGATAAAGATGCCATATCCGTGCTGGAGGGAATCCCTTCACGCCAGAGAACACCAAAGGTGTGTTTTCACACGCGGTCTAGTGCTTTTTTTGTTTTACAAATCTGTGTGTGTGTGAATCTAACAAGCTAATATACACATAATTATTAAGTCTAAGAAGTGGCATAAAAGAGCACTTTGTTTGATTGTTTTCCAGATCAACATGATGCTGGCGAATCTTTACAGGAAGGCTGGTCAGGAGCGTTCAGCCGTCACAAGCTATAAGGAGGTGTTGAGACAGTGTCCTCTGGCTCTTGATGCTATTATTGGTCAGTAAGAATACAGCCGTGTTCCTGTGGTGGTACATCTTGTCCTTTCTTTGTCTTGAAAGTTCACTCTGAACCCAACATTAAAGCCTCGTCCTGTCTGCTCCGCTGCAGGGCTTCTGTCTCTGTCGGTGAAGGGGGCAGAGGTCGCTTCCATGACGATGGACGTGATTCAGAGCATCCCGAATCTTGATTGGCTGTCTGTCTGGATTAAAGCACATGCTTTCACACACGGAGGGGACAATCAGAGAGCCATCAACACTATCTGGTGAGGATAGGACACTCAGTTCAATTGGGCTTTTCATGATCAAATTCAGGATTTCAGTAAAGCAACTTTCATTTCTTAGCTGTTGTGAGGCCATGGAAACATTTTGGAATAATTAAAAAACTTTTTTTTTCTGTAGCAATCTTTACATTTATACATGTTTTATAAATGTTTTTTTTTTTAATAAATAAAATTGTGTGATTTGGTATTAGCCACCACTGTCATCAAAAAGTATGATCTTGTATTAGATTAGATTAGATTTTGTTGTTGTATTATTTATATGCTATTATAGTATTTATGAATATATTTTGAATGAGCTTGTTTAATATTTTCACTTTTCATTTTAGTAATTTTGTCATTTATTCGTTTTTTTTTAATATTTATATTTAGCTTTTATTATTTCTGTTTTAGTCATTTTAGTACTTGAAGTTTCTTTTTTTAAGTTTTAGTTTTCATCTTATTTTTATAAAAAAAAAATTATTTCAGCATTATTTCAATTAAAAATTATTTAAAATAGTCTTAGTTAACAATAACAATGATTATATATGGTATTTAAACTATTAGATTATAATAGATTCACAGTCATTGTATTATTTATTTACTCTTATAGTATTTAATATTTTGAATTAGCTTTTGTATTTTTAGTTTTCTTTTTAATTTTAAGTTTTAGCAATTTTGTTATACAATATTTTTAATATATTTTAATACTTATTTCAGTCAGTAGTCAAGGCAAAAAAAAAATTTTATTCAAACAATTTCATTCAAGTTTAAGTTTTCATGCGATATTTATTTTATTTCAGATTTCAATTAATAATTTTAGTTATTAATAACAATGATTATTTAGTTTTGTAGATTTCCCATGCAAAAATATTTAGAAAGTAATTGCTCACCTGTCACGTGCGTAGCTCTTATGTGTGAGTTTTTGTTGACTAGTCCATCTCTCCTCAGCTCTTTGGAGAAGAAGTCACTCTTGAGGGATAACGTTGATCTTTTAGTCACTCTGGCAGATGTGTACTTCAGGGCTGGAGACACCAAAAACTCCATCCTGAAGTTTGAGCAGGCACAGATGCTCGACCCTTACCTGATCAAAGGTGCATGGCATCAACCAGTCATTTAACAATCTAGATACACTGCATGACGATTATTGTTTGTTTGAATGAGATGATCATGCTGGTTTGCAGGTATGGATGTATACGGCTATCTTATGGCTAGGGAGGGTCATCTGGAAGATGTGGAGGTTCTCGGAGGACGATTGTTCAACATATCTGACCAGCATGCTGAGCCCTGGGTCATATCTGGGTGAGTTTGACCTTCTCCTAATGTGTCTGAAACGCGGTTGAACGCTCTTATTGTTTTGTTTTCCCCAGATGTCACAGTTTCTACAGTAAGCGTTACTCTCGTGCCCTGTATCTGGGAGCTAAAGCCATCCAGCTGAACAGCAACAGTGTGCAGGCGCTGCTCCTGAAGGGGGTGGCGCTGAGGAACATGGGCCGAGTGCAGGAAGCCATCATACACTTCAGAGAAGCCATGAGACTGGCGCCCTGTCGTCTGGACTGCTATGAAGGCAAGAAAGAATTTCACGATAATAGGGATATAATGTTGTTATGCATATTTTGTAGGGTAGATCTTGATAGTTTTGTGCAATAAAAGTTTATAGATATTTAGTCTATTGATTTGCTGAATATCTGTTAGTTACTGTCCTGTTTTATAAAGGTTAGACAAATCTCACAGTCTTTGTCAGTCATCTCATAGTGATATGTCCCTTGTTTTCAGGTCTGATTGACTGCTATCTTGCCTCTAATGGTGTCCGGGAGGCTATGGGAATGGCCAACAATATTTACAAGACCCTGGGAGCGAACGCCCAAACTCTCACCATCCTGGCCACAGTGTGTCTGGAAGATCCCATGACCCAGGAGAAGGCCAAGACTCTGCTGGACAAAGCCCTCGCTCAGCGGCCCGACTATACCAAAGCTGTCGTGAAGAAAGCAGAGCTCCTCAGTATGTCAAAAAGTCACATGTCTTTCTATGTTAATCGTAAACTGTGCAATTATTTCATTATGATTTATTTTGTTTATTATATTTTTTCGATGTATTCTTGTTTTTGTTGTTGTTAATTGATTATGATTTATGGATTTAATTATAATAATTTTATTTAATAATAATATTTATTTTTTTATTTTTTTTATTTTTTTTATTTTAATAGTGATTTATTTATTCCATTTGTCATTTTATTTATTTTATTGTTATTATTATAGTTTTCTTTATTAACTAGTTATCATATTAATTACATTATTTCCTATTTTTAATTTTATTATAATTTTTATTATACTTTTTCTATTATTATTATTTTTACTTATTTATTCTTCTATTGTTAAATTATCATTATTATCTATTTTATGATGTTATTATAACTTTTTATTTATTAATTACATTATTATTATAAATTATTATTATTTTATTTTTTGTATTATTTATATGATTTCCTATTTATTAATTATATTATTATTTTATACTTTTCTAGTTATTATTTTTTCGTTTATTTATTCTTCTATTTATTATTAGTTTTATTATTATTTAAAATGAGTCACTAATAAATAATTTTTTTAAGTTATTATAAATAATTTTATTTTAAAATGACAATTATTACACATTTTATTTTATCAATTAATTCGTAGTAGTAATTTATTTTTATGTATTTGTTTTTCTATTTGTTTATTTTGTTCATTATATAGTTTATTATTATTGTTGCCGTTTTTGTTCTTTAACTGTTATGAAAGTTAGTTATGAAATAACACACATTATTGTTAATAATTAAGCTTCAAAAGCTGATATTTTGGTGTAATGCTGTGTAAAATCTAAATTGTTTTCATTACAGGTCGAGAACAGAAGTATGAGGAAGGAATAGCACTTCTACGGAACACTTTAGCCAATCAGAGCGACTGCGTGCTGCACAGGATGCTGGGGGATTTTCTCGTAGCTGTTAATGACTATCAGGAGGCCATGGACCAGTACAGTATAGCGCTAAGGTAACGTCATCCACACTGTACGGTACAATCTTAAACATTAGAGTCGAGCAAAACTGACTGTTCTATTCCTCTTCTGTAGCCTCGATCCGAATGACCAGAAGTCTCTGGAGGGCATGCAGAAGATGGAGAAGGAGGAGAGTCCCACAGACGCCACGGTGGAGCTGGACGGGGACGATATGGAGGGCAGCGGGGAGGAGGGAGATCTGGAGGGCAGCGACAGCGAGGCGGTGCAGTGGGCCGATCAGGAGCAGTGGTTCGGCATGCAGTGACCCTCAGCACTCATTAAGAGACTCTTCAGAAAAACATCCACACTCATGGATTTTGATGTGTGAGAGTGGAGAGATGCCATTATTGCTCACTGCTGCTGTCTAGTGGTGAGTTACGAACACTGACTTTATTCGGATTTGTGGATGACATTTGGATTTGTTTGGTAGCTTGTCCTTAAAGTTTCCAGTTTTGTCATATCCAAAGATTATCTTTCTCATACAGCACTACACAGATTCAGTCTGTCGCCAGCTTGGCCACAAGGATGGTATAATCTTTTTTTCAACAGTGTGTCTACAGTGCTGCAGATGTTGGACTAAATACACAAATGATTCACTCTTAATGTATTTTCTAACAGTTTTTAAACATCATGGGCTTCACTTTTGCTGTTTTGGGTTAAACACAGGACTAGGCAACTGTGCTACTTATTTTTCATAAAGGTGTCAGATCTGTCATTTGTTTTGCATGCTCTAAGCTTTTTTCAGTAAAAGTGATGATTGTTAGAGACGTCTTTTAAATGAACCACAATCACACAAAATCTTTGTTTTTTTTCTGATTTGGTGTGTAATGAAAACATGTCAAAGTCGTATATCACGCCAAAATAAAAAGAAAATGTTTTGTGTAGAAAATGAATCCTGTTAGGAATTTCACATTTTTATGGCATTCAAGTACATTTCACCCATTCATTTAATGCTCATTCAGCGTGGTGATTTCTATTAAGATAATGCAGCGATACTATTTAAATGTTCTTGTTTTTTTGCTTTGATGAAAATTTTTATATTAAGAGATTTATTGCTTATGCAACAGTGGTTTATTTTATGCATTTTTTTCCCCCCTTTTGGTTGTGGTGTGAATAACTCCTATAAATTCATTTCTGTAGCCCTATGCGCATTATTTTTTTTCATTGTCTTGTTTTGTTTCTGTATTGTTGTAAATAAGGCTATTTTTAAATGTTTTTGAATTAAAATCATGGCATGAAAACTGTTGACGTGCTCAATGTTACTAAACAGAGTATCTCTTTTCCTCATACAAAATCGTGTTGACAAGGTAAAGAAACAGCAGTGCAACCATGTAATATCATTTTATTAACCACAAGTCTTTGTGATAATTACAACACTGATTCAGCAGCGCCCGCTCTCCGTTGTCATGGGCACTGCTGTAAAAGACCGCCTGTCTCTCAATGTCACACACACCTAACACCTGAAATGAGCCTCTGCTTTAAAACATACTGCACATCCCTGTGCAAAGCAACAAGAACAATCAGTTTTGGTTAATTTAAAAGATCTGAGGAGAAACGATGCCTTTTTTCACTAATGGCATCTTTTGTCTTTTCAAATGAAATATTGCAGTGCTATACAAGAGTTTCTAACAACAGGGGACATGCACCATGAAAACTGCTGTAATGTTTAATGCATTGTTTTTTTTTTTCTCCAAATTTCACTGGCTTCAGACAGTTTAACCTGGAATATCAGTGTTCAATGTTTGAGCTTCTTCTAAACTAATGACACAAATTCTTAGGTTTTAGCACAGTTGACATGCAGGCCTAGAAAGATGTGTGGAGCTGCCGAAAACAACATGCACTAAAGTCAAGAAAACCTCACAGCTTCTGCAAGGAATACAGAGAGCGGATTGGCTTAATCATCCCGAGCTGGAGAGAGAGAGAGAGAGAGATGGCAAAATAAGGACACATTTGAAAACAAATGAAAAACACAACGATACTGTATACATAAGGAAATGTGATGTCATGCAACTATAGTTAGACATGATTAAATGCCTCTTTACAGAGTTACATACAGGTCCTTTAGAAACATTGTAGAGACAGTTGCACGACGTCAGTCAATCTGGTGCAGGCAGCAGTACAAACAAACATGAGGTTGTGAATGTGTATTATGTGAGCAGTACTCACTCGCTGATGCACACAGGACAAAATTATTAGTTTTAATAGCAAATTTAATCATGCATGTCTGTTGGGCACCTGCAGTAAGACACTTTTACAAGAGAACTGATTATTATTATTTTTAAAGGAAGAAAAAAAAAATTTGGACCCCTAATTAATCAATTGTGCCATTTATAGATGTAAAGAGGTCCCGTGTAATAATGCCAGGGTTTTAATCTCAGAATTCATCCTAGATATAACAAAAAAAAGGGATCATTTGTGCTCAGTTCATTTACTCAGCATCTAGTATTTACACACATACATTACAGTAAAAATAATTCATCTATAATATTATAATCACTACACTGTCTCTGTAAATACATCCAGCACATGAAAAAGTAAACATCTTCCGAGGATCTACGCAAAGCATATTCTAAACACACTGTCAGTGTCATGTCTTTTTTACTAAAGCATTAATAAAATAAAACCATGAACAGCTAGTGTTTTAGTTGAAGGAAAGAAGTACATTTGGCTAGTCTTCTATCGAGCAAAAATAAAGTCAGGAAAGGGGTCCTAAGAAAGCAACGGACGGAACTGAGGTAGCTGCAATCTACTTAACACCGAGGAATCCTTTTTGCTTCAAGCGAGGAAAGGAAACAGAAACGACATGGGTGACGATGCAGTGGAAAACATCTAAATATAACCCAAATGCACATTCGCTCTTTTTGGCCCAGCGGACTCAAAAGGCTATAAAGAAATCTTAGAGCTCTGAGCCAAAAATATCCAAAGAAATCTGATCAATTTTTCATCTCTGCATTTTAAGCATCCAAAAAAGGCCATAAGGGGGACCTGAGAAAATATACACCTTTCATAAGAAAAAAAAAAAAAGTGCTTAAAATGGAATGATAAAAAAAGGAACATACTATTCTCCGACAACAATATGCCATATATGAGGATAAACATTATATATACACTTAAAAAAAAAAAAAAATGAAACCAGGCTGAAATGCATGTGCAAATGTGAACGGGTGACTGTTGTTCCTTGTTAATGTTTCTTCTCTGGTTATTTGGAGTCATGTGTTAGCTTGGATGGGTCAGGAGGACCAGAGCTGCTGGGTTATGTTAGTGTCTGTGCCGTACAGCCACACCACTAGAGGGATTGTCAGAGCTACGAAGGGCCAGGAGACGCCCTCAGTGCATGCAGAGAGGGACCAGCCTCTCTTGTCGGGCTCCTGGTCCAGGTCTTTACCGGGCTCCAGGTAGTTCCTCGCGATGAATTTGAGCAGCTCGTCCATGAGGATGACAGGCAGTGAGATCTTCAGCACCATCAGCCACTGGGTCACATTCAGAGCGGTGATCTGGAAGATGACCTGAGGAACAACAGAGGGTGAAGCAAAGAAAATATGGAATGAAACGGGGATCGACACCAAGGCTTTCACAGACACCAGTGTACCAACAGCCTACAGGCTTTAATGATATTTTATTTAATAAACATTGACAATAACGGTCTTTTATTATACTATTATTTAATATAATAACATTCTATTTATTAAATTAATTAACTATTTATTAATGATATATTTTATAATATAAATAAGCATAAAAATAGAAAGTAATAAGTAATAACATGTCCACACAATTTTTAAAAGGATTTCTCAACGTAAAAAGTATTTATTCATATAGTATTCAATATAGATTTCTTTATTTTAAATAATAATAACAACTATAGATTTTAGAATAACTATATAGATTTTTCTGAGTGACATGGATATATACTGTGTGTATATATATATATAAATAAATCTACATTGTTTATTCATTTATATATAAAAATATATAACTGAAATTAATAAGTAAAAATATGATAAATATAAACAAAATAAGTGAATTATAAAAATAAAAACAAATAAATATTAAATAAATAAATGACAGACATGATAAATTACTCATTTTAAAATAACATTAATTTATATTATGCTACTACTACTACTCTGAGTGTTAGGTAGTAATAGTAGAAAAATATTTTACAAATAATTTTCTATTTTTTTAAATGATAGATTTTTCTAAGCGAAAAAGTATTTTAATCATATTTTAAGTATTTAATCAATTTTAATATATGCGTGTGTGTGTGTGTGTGTGTGTGTGTGTGTGTGTGTATATAAGTGGTGTGCGGTGGTGTTCTGAAATTATTATTATTATTTTTAATCAAATGTAAATTCATGTCCCAGTCACATTTTCTTGGTTAAATAAACATTGCTTACACTATCAGAAAAAAAACAAACAAAAAAAACAATTCTACTTTAACTTGATGAGATTCATACTTGGCTTTAATTAATAAAATATTGATTACATTGGTGTAAAAGTATAGTGTTTTTAAGCATTTTACATTTATTCCAAAATAATAACTCCAGGCAGAAACAATTTAATATATTTTATTTGTGAACTTATGTTCAGCTATTCTTTTTAATATTTAACTTTTAACTAAATGTTCCGTTGTCTAATTTGTACTTTTTCAGATCATCCGTCATTAAAGCCCGGTAAATATTGAATTTGTTGAGATAGTGAAGTGAATTTGTTAAATGTGAGCCAAAATCATCACAATTAAAAGAACCAAAGACTTAAACTACTTCAGTCTGTGTGCATTCAATTTAATACACGAGTTTCACAATTTGAGTTGAATTACTGAAATAAACTTTTCCACAACATTCTAATTTATTGAGATGCACCTGTATGTGAAATAAATAGTGTAGTTGGCACAAATTGTCAAATCAAAAGAAAGGTTCTGAACTTTGTCCACAAAACTGTTAATAGAACCATTTAGAATTGCATTATAACTTGTAAGAGTAAAATAAACATTTGGATTTTTGTGAAAGTGAACCTGGAGTGCATACCGGGTCCATATTCAGAGTTTGTGTGGAGCAGTAGTGGAGAAATAAATGTTCCGTTATAGATATAATTCTATTCTGGGCCCCAAGATTATTTTTGACATCGGGCACTTAATGATCTATAGTGTTAAGATGCATCATGATGGGGGCCTACCGGCAGCGGATCCACGTAGAGGATGAGGAAATGAAGAGACATGGAGAGGCAGATGGCTCCCAGCAGCCAGATGTTCTCCCAGGGAGGCATGCGCAGCAGAGACTGATTCTCTGACAGACTGCAGGAAGAACAACGACACGTTTACTTGGGTTCAATAGCAACACAAAGCTTGTTTTTAATCACCATCATGCCGGAGTCTAGATGTCAGGTGGATGGTGACTGACCTGTTGAGGGCGTTACACATCTCGATGGTGACCAGCACAGACAGGGCCATGGTCATGGGGTATGGAGACTCGAACAAGTTGCACTCCAGGTCCTGGAAGTCAGGATTATCAGGAGAACACTGGAGGAAATGACTCTGAGAGGACAAGAGAGAAATAGTTACTACTTAGATGCTTAGTTACTACCACTACAACAATTTATATACAAAATATATTAAAGAATATAAATAAATTCTATATAACAACAACAATTCTCATTATATAATAAAACCGTATTAAATATTTACAAATATATATGTACATACCTTTAATAATAATAATCATGTATTATTATATTAATTTAACAAAATGATACATGTATATAAAATGTAATTATATGATATATAAAATTAATTTAATTTATTAAGTAAGTAATGTATGCAAGTAAGTAATGTATGCAAGTAATGTATGCAAGTAAGTAATGTGTGCAAGTAATGTATGCAAGCAAGCAAGCAATTAAATAAGTAAATAAATAAGTAAATAAATAAATAAATAAATATAAAACATTGATCCAAAGTAGACAGTAACGATTTGTACATTGTTACAAAAGAGTTATATTTCATATCAATGCTGTTCTTTTGAACTTTCTATTCATCCTAGAAAAAAAAATATTAAGCAGCACAATGGTTTTCAACATTAATAATAATAAAAAATATTTATTGAGTCTCGCATATTAGAATGATTTCTGAAGTGACACTGAAGAGTAATGGCTGCTGAAAGTTCAGCTTTGCAATCACAGCAATAAATTACACCATTGTTTATAATGACTCTATTTTACATTATTATTATTTTTTTTTATTATTATTAAGAGTCCAAAAAATTGTGCTGCAATCGGTCAAAGCTAGGTCAGCTTTTTAACGGTTTAAATGTCAAACAAATCTTTTAGACATTCAAATTTTTTTCTTTAAATGACAAAAATGTAACCAGTCTAGTTTTGGTGAAAAACTAAGCATTTATGTGTTATTGCATCAGACTCTGTGTGACCCAGCCTTAAGGCTACAGTTTTAGTCACACACATTTCATTTATTTTAAAAACAGAGATATATACCAGCTGGTAAAATGTGACCATTGGACCGTCATCAGCAGCAATGAACCACCAGGCTGCAGCTCCTACAGTCGCAGCACCCACATAACCTGAGAAACACAACACACACAAGATAACAAGACTTAACAGACCAGCAATACCGGATATGTACATTTTTCTAGGTTGTCATCAAATGACATATGCAAACTCTTAAATCATAGCCACTAGGGTACATAAGTCACGTTTGTGACTCACAGCCGATGGCCAGGTATCTGAAAAAGAGCCATCCAGAGATGAGGGGCTCCTTGGCGTTGCGGGGGGGCTTGTTCATGATGTCCAGGTCAGGAGGGTTGAAGCCCAGAGCGGTGGCGGGCAAACCGTCAGTCACCAGGTTCACCCACAGCAGCTGGACGGGGATCAGGGCCTCAGGGAAACCCAACGCAGCGGTGAGGAAGATACTGTGGAGGAGTCCAACATATTAGCAACATACAACAAATGGAAACGGAACTGAAAACCACAACCGGACTGACCAGACGACCTCGCCCACATTGGAGGAGATGAGGTAGCGGATGAACTGCTTCATGTTGTTGTAGATAGCTCTGCCTTCCTCAACGGCAGCCACAATGGTGGAAAAGTTGTCATCAGCGAGGACCATCTCCGAGGCTGTCTTGGCCACGGCAGTGCCAGAGCCCATGGCGATGCCAATCTCTGCCTTCTTCAGGGCAGGGGCATCGTTCACACCATCTCCTGTCTGCAGAGACACAACTGCTCAGCCAAATAGGACAATCAAACACGATTGAGCTAAATCACTGTCCATTTACACCATACGGCCACCTACCATGGCTGTGATCTCATCAAAGCCCTGCAGGAACTCCACAATCTTGGACTTGTGCGAAGGCTCGACACGTGCGAAGCAGCGGGCAGTCATGACGGCCTCTCGCTGGGCGTGAGGTGAAAGGTCGTCAAATTCGCGGCCAGTGAAGGCCATGCGGTTGATGTCATCGTCCTCTGAGAAGATGCCGATGCGTCTGCAGATGGCCACAGCCGTGCCTTTGTTGTCGCCGGTGATCATGATGACCCGGATGCCAGCGTGGCGGCAGAGCTTGATGGAAGCGGCCACTTCTGTACGAGGAGGATCCAGCATGCCCACACAGCCCACGAAGGTAAGATCCGACTGGCAGATGGGGAGGAGAGGGAAGTTTAGAAAAAAAAAACTTCAGTAGCTGGCTAGATAGAGACAGCTAACTAGACACAAAGATGCTTTATTAGATACTGTGGATAAATACATTTCTAGATAGTTAAAATACTTAATTGGATAGCTATCTAGCTAACTAGTTGGATAAACACTTTTAGATAGTTAACTAGTTGGATAAATAGTTTGCTAGATAGAAAGCTAGTGAGACACACACAAAAATTATATTAGATGGACGTTATTACCTAATGAAATACTTTATTAGATAGCTAACTAGCGGGATCAAAATTATTTTTTTAGACATAACTAGCAAGACAGAAAATGGTTTATTAGACAAATGGTTTATCAGGAAGCTAGCAAGACAAAAAGATAATTAGATACCTAGATACATTACTAAATAGTTAAATAGTTACATTACTAAATAGTTAAATAGTTACATATTGTATTATATAGCAACCAGCATGATGGACTGTTTATTTAACGGTTAACTAAACTGATTAAAACTATCAATCTAGCTAGTTAACAATAATAGTTTATTAGATGGCAAGCTACCAAAAAAAACAACTATTCTTTATTAGAGAGCTAGACGTTACTACACAGGTAAATAGTTAGATACTTAAGATAGCTAACTAGCTAAATGTAAAAATACTTTAATATAACTGATTTATTTATGTAGCTAACTAATAGTTAACTATAAGATAGCAAACAGCTAGTGGGACAAAGATATTAGATAGATAGCTAGATATGTTATTAGATACTAATACTAATAACTAGCTAGCTAGTAATTTGATTGCCAACTAGCTAGACAAATGAACACTATTAGATAGTTAACTAGTTTCATAAATAGTCTATTAGATAGGAAGCTAGTGAGACGCAAAGGTATTTTTGTAGATAGCTAGATACATTACTAGATAGCTTGATGTTAAATAGTTTAGATAGATGGCTGAACAGTTTAACAGATAGTAATCTACCAAGATGCAAAGAAACCTTTTAGATTATGTTAACCATTAGACAGTAATATATCTAGATAGATACTTCAATAGATAGCTAATTAGCTAGATTAAAAATTGGTGTATTAGGTAGGTAGCTAACTAGATGGCTAACAGAGTGCAAAGACACTTTTATTAGAGAGCTAGATGTTACTAGATGGCTATCTAGAAAGTATTTATCTAAACAGTAAAATGGAAAAATTATTTATTAGCTAACTAGCAAGATGAATAAATAGTTTATGAAACTTGTTAGATACTAGACAGCTATCTAACTATTTGGATAAACGCTTTATTCTATAGCTGTGAGCATGACACAAAGACTGGCATAATGCAGTATTGTACAAGTTCAGTAACTCAGTCACCTCATACTCCGCAAAGCGGGCCGTTTCTGACAGGATCATCTCCTCTTTCTTCAGCGGACTATCGCTGGTGGCCAGTGCCAGGCAGCGCAGGGTATCGCGGCCAGTGCCATACTCTCTGATCACAGACAAGATCTTATCCTTGATGCCTTGAGTCAGGGGAACCCTGGATCCACCCACACGCACGTACGTGCACCTCTCGATCACTCCCTCTGGAGCTCCCTGAGGAAGACACAGCTGTTTATCAATCTGAAAAACCTGCCAATACAACAACTCCGTATATAACAAACAAGTATCCGGTTAGTACCTTGATAAACATCTTAGCAGTAGAGGATTTGGCCTTGTTGGGGGAACAGTACACAGACATGGACTTCCTGTCTCTGGAGAACTCCAGGGTGAACTCCTTCTTCATCAGCTGCTTGATCACCTACGCATACACACATATTGAGTTATTAAATCATGATTAAACAAGTGCTTGCATAATTATTTACTAATCGTATAAATATTTACTGAGTTGCAGGCGTTGGCTCTCTCGATCGTCGACAGGCTGCTGACGTCAGTGTCAAAAACGTTCATCTTTTCCACCAGGCAGGTCAGAGCCGTCTCCGTGGCTTCTCCAACCTTCTCATAAACGCCTTTAGACTTAAAGAGAGTTAGCACTTATCACCAAGTGTGGAACTGAACTTCTGATGAAGCTTTTTATAGTGACTGTTCTACTTCCGACAAACATGGTTAGAGATGCAATCAAATTAAATCTTGAATTATCCCAAGAATGATTACATAATATATTTATTAAAAGTGTATTATATCTAGTAATCATATCTAATATATGCCTCGGAAGACTAAATTAAACTACAATAAAATATGAAACTGGCCAGAGACATTCATGATGACGACATACATGTCTCACTAGCGTTCAAAATTTTGGAGTCAGTACATTTTTTAAAGGGGTCATATGATGCGGTTTCAATTTTTCCTTTCTCTTTGGTGTGTTACAAGCTCTTGGTGCATAAAGAAGATCTGTAAAGTTGCAAAGACTAAAGTCTCAAATCCAAAGAGATATTCTTTATAAACGTTAAGAGTCAACCACGCCTACCTAAAACGGCTCGTTCTAACACGCCCCCACATGTCTACGTCACGATGTGGGAAGATTTGCATAACGCCGCCCAAATGTTCACGCAAAGAA
>NW_015555768.1:2645268-2647568 GCF_001515605.1 Sinocyclocheilus anshuiensis | reverse complement strand
ATGTCGTGAAGGCACTGTGTGTTTCGTTGTGAAAGCGAAACTACTTTGTTTGGCCTTCCAAAAGAGGACGCTATCCGGAGCGGAGTCCAGCCCGGGGTCGTCACATGTAGTTGCCGCAAGCCCGCTGGACGCTCCTTCGGCGAATCCGCCGGCCGCACCGTTCTCAAGCCCGCTCGCCTCATCTCACTCAGCCCGCCGGCCGTTCCTCACTCTAGCCACCCGCCTTCCGGCCGGACAGGGCATCACAGTATGGTAAGGGGCGTAACATTTCCGTCACACGCTTGAGGTATTCGGCCAATCACAATGCACTGGATAGCTGGCCAATCAGAGCACACCTCGCTTTTCAGAACAATGAGCTTTCTAAAAATCGACGCGTTTCAAAAAAGCGGGGCATAGAGGAGAAACAATAATGTACAGTATGTGGAAAATAATGTTCTTTTTAGCAACATCATATGACCCCTTTGATACTTTTTAAAAAAATGAATGAATACTTTATGTAGCATAGATGCATTAAATTGAGCAAAAGTATTAATAATGTTACAAAAGATTTCTATTTCAAATAAATGCTGTTCTTTAGTATCCTGAAAAAAGTTTTCCGTAGAAATATTAAGAGGAACAACCGTTTTTAACGTTGATATTGATTAGCAAATCAGCATATTAGAATAATTTCTGAAGGATTATGTGACGCCGAAGACTGGAGTAACGATGCTGAAAATTCAGCTACGCATGACAGGAATAAATTACATTTTAAAATATATTAAAATTAAAAAAATAATTTTCCACAGTATTTCGGTTTTGAATGTATTTTTGAATAAATAAATTTAATTGACAAAAAAAGTAGGTATCATATTATATGTAATTTTATGTAATATACATACAGATAGATAGATTCATAGATTTTTTTTTTTATTCAAATATATATTTTATATCTTTCATTATGTTTTTTAATAATTTCTGGAATCACTTTTTGAGAATATCAGTTTCATAAATATTAATTTTGAATTTTATAAACAAAGCGATGGACATTTTTGCTTATATCATCCAGGCTAAGAAAGTACAATTAGAAAACACACCTCATTATAATCCAGGGAGGAATCATTACACAAGGCACAGATGGTCGCCAGCTCCACCAACCCGTCATACTGGGAGCATTTCACTAATCGGTTATCAAGGAATCTGAGCAACCAAACAGAATGATCAATAAACTACCTACTAAAACAGAAGCTGGCAAAAATGTGAAGTCATAGGCATCAGTTTGACTGCAGTACTACAAGTAAATATGAGAGCAGAGACAGATACTCACACGTCTCCTTCAGGAGCGTATGTGGAGCCAGAGATGGTGAATTCGGTCAGTGAGCAGTTCTCCCCCTCAGCCTTGTCTATAACGAACATCTGAAAGACAGAGGAATAGTTTTGTTATTTATTTACCATGTAGTTCCAAACTTGTATATTTATAAAACCTATAAATAAAATTTTGGGTGAACTGTTCCTTTAAGATTCCAATTGTTAATTGAATGCGTCAGCGTACTGTCCATCAAGAAGAATTTGTTGAAAAGTTAACTGACAGAAGATGGCAGCATAAGCAAGTATTAGCATAAGAAGATTATATGAACGCAATGACTCAGAGTGCCATAATTCTGTCCTGTGTGTTATTATGTTTAAATAAATACAGAAACTGGCAGAACAGCAAGTGGGAGGGGTCTGTAAGCACACAGAGACACAGGGAGATGAAACACTGCTTATACTGTATTTAAGTTCAGACTTAAGACTTTCAATTCAAAGTACGCTAACATCCGATGGAGAGAAAAAAAGTCATAATTTGGACACTACAGCTATCCATCACTGAGCTTATTCTTGCAGAGCAAGCAGCTCAGTCCGATGACAGAGATCTTTATCAGTGTAGTTCAGGAAGCTGCACCAAAACTCTTCATTTCCAGAGAATGCAGCATTAAATTATAGTTACACTTACACTATGTTGTTATAACAGTTATCTGGCGTTTTTTCAAAACAACTTACTAGACTTTCATTGCTGTGTTAATTTCTAAGAAACCTTGTCTGGTATGTGGTAACTGGTATGTGGCTATTAAAGCAATTGTTTAATTAAAAGGCAAAATACAGTAAGTGGCATCTACTCCTGTAAACAATTTTGGGGGGAGGACCCACCCACATTTTTTTGCTTCCGACGCCCGTGGTATAATAGTATTATATTTATTGTAATAATACCGAAACGGTATTATTACAATAGTAATATATCTTATAAATGATAATAATCACAAAAATATTAAAACTATGTCATTAAG
>NW_015555768.1:2641473-2645248 GCF_001515605.1 Sinocyclocheilus anshuiensis | reverse complement strand
AGACGAGGAATAAGGGTCTTATCTAGACCCTTTTTAAAAAAAAAAAAAAAGTATATGCTTCAAACAAAAATGCGCGCCTTGCACTGCTCGTGATGCATGTCCATGACTTCACGTAATACGTAATTACGTTGAAAAGGTCACGCTTGACATAGACGGAAGTTAGGTTTCAAAAGATTTAAACATCCAGGATACGCACATGAAGTGACCATTTTAAACGATAAACTGGCACAAAGACATTTGAATATGTGTCATTGAACATACAACAACTTTTGAACGGTCCTCCTAATCCACATTTGTAAACACTGAGTCGGTACGTTCGCCTACGTCAAGCGTGACCTTTCCGACGTAATTACGTATTACGTGAAGTCATGGACGCGCATCACAAAGCAGTGCATGGCGCGCATTTTTGTTTATAAAGCATATACTTTTTTTTTAGAAAATGACTGATCGTTTCGCTAGATAAGACCCTTATTCCTCGTCTGGTATCATGTAGAGCACTTTGAAGAGGCACTGAAACTGTAATTTTGACCTTCAACCGTTTGGTAGCCATTGAAGTCCACTATAAGGACAATAATCCTGGAATGTTTTAATCAAAAACCTTAATTTCTTTTCGACTGAAGAAAGAAATATGTAAACATCTTGGATGACATGTAGGTGAGTAAATTATCAGGACATTTTAATTTGAAAGTGAACCAATCCTTTAAAGGACTTAAAAAGGGAACCAGAGAGAGAAAGAGAGAGCGTGTTTGCCCATTGAGAACAAAGTAGACATGTAAGCTCATCTGCACCCTTGAGGGTGAGAGAAGAAAATAGCATGGGGAGCAACAATGCACCGCGCCAAAAATGGAGAAACTATTTTGATATGTTCTGCGATGCGCTGATCAGGTTTAAACACAGAGGCATGACAGCAGCTGCCCCTGTGCTCGACAGGAAGAGTGACGAAGGTTAACACCCCCCAAGCTGTCAATCAAGGTGGGAGGTGTTACACTCTCCGTGTATTCGCAACTTATAACAATGGCATTCAAGAGCACCTCTGAGGAGTATGTTTGTGATGAGCTTTCTTAGGCCACACTTAGCAGGTTGAAGTGTCTATTTGCTGATCTGTCAATGTTAAACATTAACATCCATCAGTGAAAGTCCAGGGAACCTGCTCGGCCAGCATGTGAAGTGTGGCAGCATGAGAAATAGCAGGGCATGATAACAATGGATGCTGCGTGGTATTGGCACTGATCATCACACATGTGCGTGCAACAGGATCTCTGCGCTGTGGATTAACGGGCTGTGCTTTCGCCATGATCTGTGAGGAGCTACGGCGACAAGGTCACACACACACACACACACACACACACACACGAGACAGTGACTGCTTTTCTCAGAAAGACTTAATGGAGCTCAATTGCAACTTTCAGCCACCCTAAATAGGGAACGAATGTACAAAATGAGGTCCAGTTCCTAGAAGGTCACCCAGCATTGTTCACTGGCAACAAGAGAACGAACAAGCTCAGCCAACATGTACTCTCTTGTAGGAATGGACACTTGACGTGAAGATGATCAGAGGTTGTCTTATGGACAAACCATCATGATTTGGAGGAGGAGGAGAAGTGTAGATGATGCTATAGATAACTGCTCATAAGTTGGTGTTAATGCAAACAGGGTTGGGCAAAAGTCAGAATTGAAGAATTGTCTGCCTTTCAATTTATGAGTGTGAATTTAGCCACACCGCAAAGGAAGATTCAATTAGAATTTGAATCAGGAAGATAAATTTATGGTGCTTTTCCAATGTATGGTAGGGCTCGGCTCGCCTCGGTTTTGCGTTTCCATTGCAGTTTAGTACCGCTTTAGAGTGGGCGGGATTATAGACATGTCGTTATAGTTGCGCCGCCTCTACTGCCGTGACATTATTGTAAATGCGTTCGATCCTCGCTGGCTGTGCTGATTTAATATAGCAGGTCTAGTGTCTCGTGTTGCAAGTTCAATGATGCAGGTAGTGACGATTCTCTCCAACCAATCAGTGATCAGTATGGTTTACACGTCACATTTTGGTAATGGTACGGTTCGCTTGGAACCTCAGCCAAGGTGGTACTGAAAAAAGTACCAGGTACTGTACACCGTACACAATCAATCAATCAATCTTGGTTGCATTATAAGCATCCAACCAAGGCTTATAAACCATTTTTAAATGTATTTTTTTATAAACCACTTTTAAACGTTTTTCAAAACTTTCAAACAAACATTTGTAAAATCAAGTTTTTCTTGACAAACTTGGCTTTTCTAGCTTTAAAAAAGTCAGTTAAATGAATCTGAATTCATTTTCACTCTACTTACTTTACAAATTTGAATCATCTGCATCTTGTTTACTACCTCAACTCAAATTCACTTCAAATTCAGGAATTGAAACAAAAAATAAAAGGCTTCTTGTTGCAGTTCTGAATGCTTCACAATGCACAATCCTGAATGAAACAGTGGATTAGATGGAGAGGAGCTTAAGACTTTTTTTTTAATTAAAAGGTCCATACTTCAAATGACATGGACAAGTTTCAATGAGATGCTTAATTGTGCTGCTGACTAATGTAGACCAGTACCACAAGATGAGAATGACGTGTCTATTCAATTTTGCTCTAGCTGAGAGCTGATTCATGATTTAAGAGAGGCCCGATGGCACAATTCACAAGTGCGTCAACGCTTTCCAGAACATAGCAGCATTTATCAGTGTGCATATACAAAAAGCCCCAGCGATGAGCTATTTCAGGCATATCTGGCCTCCAGGTAGAAGAGTGACCTCCGAACCCCTGAGCTGTTGGAGTTATCTTTCCACCCACTGTATGCACACAGCCTCCTCATCGGCCCTCACAGAGCACGGAGAGCCCAGAACAAGCCCAGCAAAAGGGCCCTACACAACACCCACACAAGGACTCACCACATATTCAGCTCAATACTGAACTACTAATGGAGCGTTCAAGATCAAGAAAGAATACAGTGGAAAGGAAGATGCAGCAAATACATGCATTCCAGCTGTCATATCATAAAGCACTTTAGTATCTTAAAATAACTTCAGCATGCATCAATCAGCAGCACAGCAGGGTAAAATAGCTCACACCTAACCCTCCTCAGGAGGAGGCTGGAGGACGGAAAGCAGAACAGTTTTGTTTAAAGGTTTATGCTTCCATCAGTCCCCCAGCAACACAGTCACAATTTTTATTCCTCTGCTTGTTATAGCGATGCAGGACTAGGGGTCAAACAAACATGCCTGCTCTTTACTCGCCACATGTCATCACAGCATAGCCATCTGATTGGCAGAGAAATGTTGAACCGTGTGGGTCTCGAGGTTATTGGGTCAAACTGATGCTGGGCGATATACCGGTTCAAACAGTAAACCGGTTTGAATTACGAAACTGGTATGAATTTTTAAAAACCGACATACTGGTACAAGTGCCTAAGCAACATAGATAGCATCGTAAATTGAGAGTTAACTGTTAACTTAACCTGCAAAGATCACCGGCAGCTTCAGATTATACATCACACATTTTCTCAAATTAACACCCCAAATGTATGCTCTTGTATGATGATAGCTCATATTAATGGTACTGACAGGTAAAATAACTTAATATAAATGACAACTTTTAAATGCTTAAAAACACGGATGAAAACAAATAAATCTGCAATAATTTAGATCACACAAAACTGAAATGACAATGGCACAACTGAACTAAATATTATAATTAAATATATGTTTAATTTAAAAAACATTATATATATATATATATATATATATATA
>NW_015555768.1:2639637-2640814 GCF_001515605.1 Sinocyclocheilus anshuiensis | reverse complement strand
ATATATATATATATATATATATATATATATATATATATATATATACACACACACACACACACACACACATTTATATCATTTTAAAATTTATTTTTAATTAAATAAATCAATAATAATAATAATAATAATAATAATAATAATAAATCATCATAGCTATTGTCAAAAATATGAATAAAAATTACATTATTATTTAATTATTTAAAATATCAGTTATCAGACACTTAAACATCAAAATAACCTGTATCAGTCAAAAGGCAATATACAATATACAATCTATAATCTACAAATCACTGGTTTTGTGCATGATTGGCCACTTAAGAGAAGTGTGTTGAGGGTTACTGGATGCCTGGACCAACCCCATCATTGATAAATGGCAATAGCTAGTATCTCCTTTGCTCTCATTCATATTAACTTTGTGGATCCTTGCGGACAGGCCGGGGGCCATCAAACACCTGCCGGGCCCCCGCCACTTGCCGCAAGGCTCCGTGGTGATAGGCGATGGTTACCAGGTCCAGCATAATGTTGCATGCCACCGTGGGTGCTTGAATTCCTAAAGCACACAGAGTGCTGATGGGTAAGGCCAATGTGAAAGCGGCTGCATGAGGGGGAAATGGGATGGGACACCATGGGCACTTTCCTATAAGGTCATCTCTCTGAATGAACAATAGGAACAGCTGTTAGAGCTGGACCCCTTCCACTTGGCATTATGGCTGCACTGTACACACTTGAAAGGGGTCATATGATGCGATTTCAATTTTTCCTTTCTCTTTACACAAAATAATGTTCTTTTTAGCAACGTCATATGACCCCTTTGAAAAAACTTAATTGGTTTCAATTATTGTTCTTTCCTTAGCTGATCAGCATTACATAAAAATGATTGATCTTTGAAGATTGGAACAATCTTCCCCCAGGCCATCAGGCTCCTAAACTCAAACTCAAACTCAAACTCAGTCTCTTAACACCAACATGACTTCACTTAATTATCAGTATGACACTTAATATACAGACATTGTCACTTGCACACAGCAATTTCTGTAATATTTTATTTATTTACTTTTTACCTCTATTGCTGCTATGTAACTACCCTGTACAACCTGTTTGCACATTCTTCTCTTGTACATTCCTGCTCATCTTAATATTTATTAAGTCTACAGTATACTGTCCTGCGCATTTTATT
>NW_015555768.1:2634568-2635340 GCF_001515605.1 Sinocyclocheilus anshuiensis | reverse complement strand
TGCCACTGATGATTCAAACGCGAGTTTTGAGCAGTGTAGAGTAGCGCTTGTTGTTTGTGGTTTCACAAATGCAGACATGGTTTTAGGTTTACGTGGCGCTGCGCATTTTATTTTATTCTTATTGTTTATCTTACTTTTTCCATACCTATATTTATATATATAATTTTCTTGTGTTTGTATTCTTTAATAATTGCCCTGTCCATGGAGCGGACCTGACTTACATTTCACTGCTGGTCATATATTCCCTATATAACCATGTATGTGACAAATAAAAATCTTGAATCTTGAATGTCTAAAACATGTTTGGATAGACAAGATCTTTCCGTTTGATGTTGTTGTTAACCACACTGCTTGTTGGGTGTTTGGGCAGAATAAAAATACATAAATGGTCAGTAAGAAATATATATATAAATTTTAAATAATATCTAGCTAACAATATATAGCTTAAATGAAGTTTAAAATAAAGTTTTATACAATTTTTCTTCACTTAATGCATTCCCTGGGAATCAAACCCATAATCTTGCTGTTGTTAGTAATAAAAATAAAGTAATAAAAATAAAATATAAATACAAAATGTATAAAATAAAAAAATGAAACCATAAATAAATAAAAATATAAATACGTAATAAATGCATTTTCCCGTAATAAATGGGAAAATGGTAACAAATAATTGTATTATTCATAAAAAAAATTTTTTGTAAGGCTAAAAAGGACAATACATTAACACAGAGGGAGGAAAATATTGGGGGGGGGGGGCAAATATAAAAAAAAA
>NW_015555768.1:2627234-2634422 GCF_001515605.1 Sinocyclocheilus anshuiensis | reverse complement strand
AAATAAAACAAAAAAAAAAAAAAAAAAAAAAAAATCGAACTTTTGAAGTACACTAGCATGGATGGTCTTAAAGCTATAAAGACATGGATTACAGTAAAAAAAAAAAAAATAATAATAAAAATACCAAATAAATTTCTCAAGAGTCAAATTTAGATTTCAGGAAGTCTTAAAGGAGAATTATCCAAGAATTATCCTTACATCAGACATTCCTCAAAGATTACACCTGAGGTTGTATTATAAACCAAAGCACCTTGGTTTGGAATATCAAAGAGCGTTGTAAGTTATGCTAATTAAAGCATCAGATGTGCACTGAGAGGACTGTGAGGTGGCCAACATGCTGAGCTCGGCCCTGCATGGAACTGATAGGCTGTCAGGATGCCGCTGAAAGCATTTGTAATTCTGTTCACGACTAAACTGGTTACAGTCCCAGAGTCCTCTGCAGAGTGTGCGCCGAGCCGAGGCTCAGACTGCGTCATGCTCACAACCCACAGCAGGAGCAGAGACAGAGATTCAGAGACAAAGAGAGAGAGAGACCACAGGCACTGCACTTTAAACGATCAGCGCAGATGTCACACTACGAAATGCTCTCCAGATTCAGCCAAAAAGCTCCAGGTGACCCACTCTTCCTAAATTAATCACATCCAGACGGTGTCGGTTCTGGTCAAATCTGTCATCACGTCCCTATCTGGAAGAATGGACGGAGACATTTTGCAAAACTGCAGAACTACGAGACAAATGCATTAGTAGACAATTTACCCATGTTTAGGCCTAAGCACTAACACCAAAACAGCACTATTCCACCAATGACCTCTCCAAGGTGACACTGCAGTCTGTCTGGATCACATCTGACGTCACGGGCTGCAATTCTGTGGGACGCTGCAGAAGGGGTGGGCGGTGGGCCCGGGGCCGACACCTGTCATCTGCACCATTGTCAATGTTAGTTATAATTAAACCATTCCATAATCTGCACAGTCTATCGGTGCTAAATATAACATCTACCACTATGCACAAAACATACAGCACTGGTTCTACTGCAAAGAGTTAAAGGTTAAAACATTCTACCAGTTCTTTCATGTATCAGATGACCACATCCATCCCAAAAAAAGACCCCGCATGAAGATCCTTTCACACTTTGTTATCATCACAAGTGCTGCTTCAATTCTTTTCTATCTCTCAAGTCTTCAAAAACATGTATTAATGCTAGAAAGCAGGGGCCTCGTCTATAAAACATGCATACGATTAGATTTGATCCTACAATTAAATGAGGAAAAAAAATTTGAGATTTATAAAGGCAGAAACTAGGACTGCATTATTCTTTTTTTTAATAAAACTAAAAGTGTGATATGTCTTAGTGCTATGATAAATCTCGAAGGCTGTGATTCCATTAAATTTGTAATGAGAAGTGATTATAACAGGCTTTAAAGTCGGCATGAAACAGAAGTCTTTTCTTCTTTGCGAAATATGAAAACTTATCGAATGATTAAAAAAAAAAAATGTAGGGTGGGATTTGATTTGGTCCACTGGGAATTGATTGGATCATTGGATTGTTGATGTTTGCTATTGCTGCGATCTCATGTGAGTGACAGGTTGACCCGCTCTTGCACCGAGACATACGTAATCAGGGATGAGAAAAAATGTTGTTGCAAGAGGGAGGGGAAGTTATTTTTATTTAAGATTATGAGGGCACATAAATTTAAAAAAATAAAGATGTGCACAGATAAATCATTGATAATAAACACTGCAATATCCCATAAAAATAAGATTTGTCAATTCTGATTTCATTGTAAGTTTAAGGTCATCCAGCAGTTTTCCACTAAAATGTAATCTTGATGGTTTAATGTTTGGAAATAAAGAAATTAAGACTGCAAAATTATTATATTATTTTTTCTAAAATACCCCTTTTTATTTTACAGTAAAATATTACAAGAGTAATACTTCTTATGTTTAATATTTTTATTTACCACTACTACTACTACTACAATTATTAATATTGTTGCTGTTATTATTTTATAATAATATTGATATACAATTACACCATTTATATGGTGACATATAGTCACAAATTATGCAGCCATACAAACAAGCACAGCAAACCCGGAGCTTTTTTAAATTGCATTTTTTACAAAGCTTGCGTCACTTTTGGAGCAAGGAGTAAGAATCATGATCAGATAATGATGTGGATTTAAACATCAGCGAATGAATCTTTAATTAAACGATGATTTAAAAAATTTGCGATCCATAAAGCAGGATGCATTTAGCAATGTGCGTTTTATGCATCGTCTGCAGGAACATTTGGGAAATTATCATAGGTTTCAGTTTTTAATATCACATTTAATATCATTCTCTACAAGTTTTATGAATGAAGTTCCAGGTACTTCAAGAAAATTAAGCTTCACATACTACATTAATTATTTGCAATAGCTGAGAAATCTGAAAGCCATCTTCAAATGAATATAAAGCAAAACTATGAGAAGCAAACCAAAAGAGCCAACAATGGATATAGATAAGCTTCTAGGTAGAGCATGAGAACTGATGAACATGTGATGAGGACTGACGCACAGTCCATTGAGAATCAACAGGTGCAACCAAAAATACCTATACTCCTATAGTGGAGCTGTACAGGGTCCATACAGAGACCGGAGAGCTGAGAGGCTGTAATTACCTCATATAACAACCCAGAAGTGCAATGAATTCAGAGAAATAAGTGAGTGACACTGTGATCACATAGACTTTATGATATAAAGGCAGCACTTACCAGCGACCTCCACAATGTCTCCAGGCACAATGTCTTTGGCTTTGATCATCTGGACGGTCTTCCTGTCCTGACGGTACACCTTGCCCATCTCTGGCTCGTACTCCTTAAGGGCTTCAATGGCATTTTCTGCATTACGTTCCTGAGATGGAGAGAATCAAATGTGAAAAAAAGAAGATTGTATTCACTGGCAAATTCAGCATTTGAGTTTGGGATGGAACTTTCTGTTAGACAGATGTGAGAAACCCGTTTGATAACAGTCATTATGTGTTCCAATTGTGCAGAAATGACACACTTAAATTTATGACTCTTTTCATGCTCTACTGACCTGCCAAACACCTACGATGGCGTTAGCTATAAGAATTAGTAAGATTACAAAAGGCTCCACAAAGGCAGTGATCGTTTCATCTCCCTCCTCGAACCAGGCTAATACCTGCAATAAAAAAAAAAAAGTCATGTCACAACACGTCCCATTAGATCTAATAAAATATTTGACATTCAGAATACCTCGTGGATATTTTAATACCGGTAGATCAAGATTCTAGTCAAGACACGCCAGTGACATTTACCTTCTCATAACAGATTCAACACAACCAGTTTACAAATGAGACTGTTTAGATTGCATAATCTGCATGATTTGAAACAAAGTTTAAACACAGGAAAAAAAACGGGACCGAGCGGCATAATGAAAGCCCAACGCAGCAGTATGTTTTAATGACTGGAAATAAAACTCCTACAGCTCACTGCAGCCACAGCACGACATCTGTTATTTCCCTCATTAAATGCATTATTACATATGGACTCCTCCTAAAATAAGAAGTTGCGACATCTATTTACTTTCCTTCACATCATAGACTTTTATAGCAACTTAGAGAGCAGCTTTGATTTGCACCTTTAAAAATGGATTTGCATGATCTTTCTCGGACAGAAAGTCCTTAGATGCATAGCATGAAGATCATATGCCGAGACTGAAGCCCTCTAATCAACATCTTGGTGGTGTTCTCACGAGACAGTGGAGTTACTGGTCTGTCTGTGGTAATGAGAAGCCTGCAACTGAAGGTCAGAGGCCTAATTTGGCCTGCAGTGATGCCCTCTTACACAGCCAACTACGAGACAGCTGTCAAACCACAGACTCCAACACCTCAGTATCACTCCGCTGGGTGATGCTGGCATACCTCTCACCTTCCACCCAACCAGCCAGTTTAATCTCATCAGATGGATTGTAACTAATGATTTTGGCCAGCCAAAGAATAAAGATCCTTACTTTTTTTAGTTGTATTATGAGAAAGAAAAAAAATAATAATATTATTAAAAATAATAATATATACAGCAAATATATATACACACACACATGCTTATATAATTATATACGGAATAACAGATTTATATTCCATATAATTTTAACCTTCTTAATATTTAATTTACAGTAAATTCTAGTAGTCATTTTCAATAATTGAATGAATACATAATTAATAAACATATCAAAATTAATATCTTCTATCTTTCATATAGGATATTAACCCATGCGCAGTTTGTACCAACAACTTGTTACTTACTAGGGCCAATCTTTAACCACTAGGCTACACCACCACTATTTTAAGCACTGGTTCCATACATAAATTTGATTGACAAGCTAACTACACAACACTTTTAAGTCTCCAAGCAAACAGCCACATGTCTTCATTCGGTGGTAATCTATCTATGCTAATTAATCAAGAGGTCCTTAAACCATGGCTGTAAAACAGCAGTGCACTACTAAGACATCTTGTTTGGCAGCTAGCGACAGACACTCAATCTCACTGAATGCTGTTGTCACCATTCCTAAGGAGTTCCGCTTCCTCAGCTGTTTAGCCCTTCAGATCTGCGAGTAACCCAAGACGAGGCATGCAAGACTCAAGGAGCTAACAAGACATCTTCACATTCACAGCTCTTCCGGATAGCAGTCGGTGTTTATTTCAGTGCATGTATCGCTGTAGTTTGTTTCTAGTGTAAAGCAATCAACACCTGACATGAATCTGTGCTGAATCACGTCTGAGAAATGGCTGTACTGACTCTATTTGCACTCAAAGAATATTGCACAATAACAATAAGTGCAGAAATCTGCCAGAACATGTTACTAAAATGTACTTACAAAAGATATACAAGCTGCCAATAAAAGAATCCGCACAAGTAAATCTTCAAACTGCTCGATGACAAGTTCCCATATAGATTTTCCTGTCAAACATCAAAATTAAATCGATCAATATCACATGAGGAGTAGAATGATAACATCATGTTATTGTTTAAAATGTAATATTACCTTCCTCAGCAGGCAACTCTGTGTGGTTTATTGAAGGATATGAAAAAGACAAAGTATAAAGTTACAAATACACACCCTGAATACATTCCAAAGCATAAATTGATTTGACATTGACTAAAACACAACTGTTAATTACATTAAGACCTGTGGCTTTATTAGAACGTATTAAAACTCAAAGATTAAATGGAAACATAAAAAAAGATTTAAAAAAACAACAACATTGATGAACACTACTCCCAAGACGTAATGTAATATTTCAGAAGAGATTAACTGTCATAAGCACCTTCCACTCTGAGAGGAAAAATGTGAAAGAATATTTGGTTTTAATCCAAACGAGTTAATATTTTGGCTCCTCTTTGAGCACATGCTGTGAAACATTTACAAGCGGTTTCTGAGCCGGGTGCTGACAGGAATATTTTCATCCATATCTTCATAAAAGCATGATTCTGTATAAAGGATGAAAGAGAAAGACTGGAGACCGGCCTTAGCTATGCTCGCTTTGATTGTCCTGCGACATAATAAATGGGTGGGAGCTAAACATCTCTTTCAGCTTATTTCTGACCTATGTGTGCCTGTTTTCCACCTTGTCAAAGTCAATGAAAATGAGCATGGCAAGCTATTTCAACATTTTTTTTTTTCTAAGTAGCATCCATTTCTATGTCATCAGCACTTATAGACAATACAACTGAGACTAATATTTTTCAGTTTCACTAGTACAGATTTCTTGGCTACATATCACTATGGCAGTAAAGGCAAGTGTCTATTCCATTGTTATTGGTAACGATTTAAAAATGTTTGCCATTGATTTCTATGGGAATCTGTAGTTCCGACTAGTCTGTAGACCAGATGCTGCTGGAACCTATTCTAGTTTTACTAGTAACTATTCATTAGGTACTAGTACTTTTTTTCTATCCCAGTAGTTGCTTCTACACATATTCAAGCTTTACTAGTCCTTATTTATTAGATGATAGTATTTAATAAATAGGGCTGGGTATCGAGTTCGATACTTTTTAGGCACGAACCGAAATGCCTCGATACCATAGAGCAGGGGTGCCCAACCCTGCTCCTGGCGATCGTGACTTTCTCATCACCACCTGCATTTGGTGGTTATCAGTGTATTACAAAGGTACAAAACAGATTTCAGTACTTCAGTAGGTTGGTATATTAACATTATATCAGTTAATGAAATTACGGTATTTAACTGTAAATTTAAGTTAAAACCGTAAAACGTTGCTACCGTATTTTTTACGGTAAAATTCCGGCAACCACAGCTGCCGGTTTTTTACCATAAATTTTACGGATTTTTTTTTTACAGTGTAGCTGCAATTACTACTTTACTTGCCAATGACTAGTCAGGATGACTACTATTAACTATCTTACCAATACACTTAAAAACGCTGAAAGTAACAAATGGAATTAACAACTAGTGTCTATAATTTAGGAAAACCAAGTAAAATGGTGAAAGTAACTAAAAATAAGTACTAGTACCTAAACTACAGAAGTGAACAATATACTAGTCACTACTGAATTGTTTACTAGTAATTTAAGTACTAGTAGCATAAAACCGATATTAGTTAGATTTTTTTTTTTTTAAATCAATGTGTCAGCAGCTTGCCATAAAAACGTGTTTGATGAAGTCAGCCGTTTCGAACGCTCCAGCCGGCTGACTGCAACAAATGTAACAACTTCATGTCAACTTCAAATTGTCTGTCGCGAGTCTCTGGCCGTGAAGAACATAAAAGTATCAGACGTACCGTTGGGACCCCATTTCTCTTTCTGCCGTTTCACTTGGTCTAAAGTCAGTCCCGTGCTCTCGTTGACGCTGAAATAACTATAAACTTCTTCCACACTCTTGGTGTGAGAATTCTCCATTGTTAGATGGGAAGAGAATCCCTCTCAAGAATCTGCCTTGGTCAGAAAAATAGATACGAATATGCCTATGAGTGACACATGCATTGACATCCAATGTAGAACATATGTAGAAAGTTGAGACGGCCAAATGCACCTTCCCGGAGTTTTATCCAAACAGATGAGTTCTTCTATTTTCTTCCTTTTCCCCAAAGAACTGGGAGTCAGTGGAAGCCAAAAGAAAAGATCCTTGCTTAGTACATCACATTCACCCCCCGTCCAAGCCTCT
>NW_015555768.1:2625001-2627147 GCF_001515605.1 Sinocyclocheilus anshuiensis | reverse complement strand
TATATATATATACTACACACATACACACAATTTTTACATTTTATCATTTATAAGAATCACAAGAAAGAAAGGACCCCAAATAGAAAGGACCCTTTTAGACCTTCTGCACTGTGTCATTAGAAATATCACAAATGCTCACTTTTATTGCATTTTTGTTCAGGTCATTAGAAAACATGACGATGTTTCTCAAACATATGAGTGTGTTTTCATGAAAATAATGATTAATGTTCACTCACATGTATTCAAGGTTAAACTAAAGCATTTTAGTACTTTTTAATCATAAGTAGAAAAGGGTATAAAAAATGAAATCAGCGTGGATACACATATTACATTTTTAAGAACTACCCAATTTTTTAAAACTAATTTTTATCACCTCATACACCCTTTTGCAATGTAAAACTAATAAAACATTAGCTGTTCTATTCTAATTGTTGATAAAAGAAAAAATTATTGTGATTATGATGTGGCCAATTTGAATGAGACCGACTCAGTATTAAATAATTTAAGCAGCCAGATGTCCATTATACTGCAGACACATGAATACGCATCAGTACGCCAGGATGCAGTGCTTACACCTACTCAGGGTGACCTATGCATATTATTATATTATAAATATATGAATAAATGAATGAATTACCACCCTGGAGCTCTAGCATATCCATTTTTATAGAAAGGATCTATTTATATATGCTTATGGGTATGCTGTGGTGATATTGATTCTTATCCAAACAATGACATTCTGGATGGATGCACCAAACAGAGAAAGAAAGAGAGACAGTTTTACTGGAAATTCTAAGTATCACCAGAATGGCACCTGTAGCTGCAGGGTCAATATACAGGATCCGAACTGCTGAATATTCTACATTAGAAAGTTAAAAAATAGATACAATAACTGCATAATTGTATAAATCTTTAATTTACAATGTGTGTGACTTTGATACAACAATTCTTATAACTTTTCAAAAAAAAAAAATACCAAAGTGAACTAGCCTAGCGGTCTTCTCACTTGTCCATACAGTGGAAAAAGACAGAAAAAGAAAATTAACATTTAGTAAATAAGCTATTCACGCATGATGACTGGACAAGTCAGACTGTTTACTAGTGTAGCACTACCCTGACAGAGCAACAAAAGGAGATCCAACTGAATTCCTAAATTGGACAGCTCTTCTACCCAAGGTCATGGCTGTTGTTTCCCAAAATAACCTGGAGCGTGGACGCATCCAAAGTGTAGCACTTTGTAGGGCATTATCTTTGGACACATAGACTGGAGCTCTGTTCTTGAAGACGTGTCAAAACTGAGACTAAGGACTTGTTGGAAGTTAGTGTGTCAGAGAGTTTTGAACCCTCTTATCCAGACAACCCTCATTAAATGAGTTCTTTTCACTTCAGAATGCATTTATATGTACTAAATAATATACAGTTTTAAAGGAATATTTCACCCAAAATTGAAAATTTGCTGAAAATGTACTCCCCCTTAGGCCATCCAAGGTGTAGATGAGTTTGTTTCTTCATTGGGAACTGGGAGTCAGTGGAAGCCAAAAGAAAAGATCCTTGCTTAGTACATCACATTCACCCCCCGTCCAAGCCTCTGCCTGCCTGGAAATGTTACGGTCGACCCCTTTTGCCGTCTTTCTCTCCCGTTCAGTGGTGATGGAAGCGGCGTTTACTCGTTTTATTGCAGGAGCCTCACTACTGCCTCACTGCCGCATGTGGAGGACGATGATTGGACAGCGAGTGTCCAGGGAGCCCATCGACATCCAATCAATCGTCTTTGGCTCGAGCAGCACTGACGTATATTGAGCAGACGTTTGCTTATTGGTTTAAGAGATTGCCACTCAACGCGGCTGACTTCACTTTTGCCCCGCCTCTTCAACGCTGGTGGATGCTTGAACCCACAGGTAAACGGTGTTCTTAGAAAGCTGTCTGCACGTGTGTTTCTTTTTTATATCCTTAGTATTTTACTTTTTGTGTCTCTATATATAGCCTATAATATATAGGGGTCAGTGACGTAACGGTTGCAAAGATATCTCTGTAATGTTTTCAATGTCTCGAAAAGTGATTTTCATATTGGTGTAACTGTTTGGAATTATTGAATAAAGAATTTTTAGAGTAAGTTTAAGCTTTTATTAAAAGTGTGAAATATATA
>NW_015555768.1:2615809-2624896 GCF_001515605.1 Sinocyclocheilus anshuiensis | reverse complement strand
GCATGCCAATGTGCATTGGCTCGTTTAGTTTACACTCGAAGTAGATTGGTCTCTCTAAGCGAGATCCCAATTCGCCGGTCACCGACGTGACGTTTCCGTTCCCTCCTTCAGGGAACGAGGGTTACATACATAACCGAGACATTTGGCACGCACAGTATGAAGTAGCATCAGAGGGCAAGAAATTGCTGTTGCCCAGTTATTAACTACAAAAATTTAAATGACACTTCATGACAAAAATGTTTGTAACTTGAAACTGGTTCACTATTGCACAACTTGTGTTCCTGAATGAATCAATGGGCCTGTCCCAATACACACATTTGCATTCATTTCACTTGACCATTTGTTTACTCATAGCACTCTCTTGTTTACTCATGAAGACTGCAAGTGTGTTTAACTTTTGATTAACCTGATGGGACACAATTAAAACAGAGTGTTGTAAAAGTGCAACTAACACTTTAACAGAGCTTTATTTACAGATAAATGAAATGTCTGTTCAGTCCCTATGAAATGGATGACACACTTTAGTAATTGTGATGCTTAATTAAAGGAATTGTTCACCCAAAAATTCTAATTTACTCACCCTCAGGCCATCCAAGATGTAGTTGGTTTTTTTTTACCCGTAATCGGAGCAGGATTAAAGAAATGTAGCATTACATCACTTGCTCACCAATGAATCCTCTGCAGTCACTGAATGGGTGCCGTCAGAATGAGAGTCCAAACAGCTGATAAAAACATCACAATAATCCACATGTAATCCACATGACTCCAGTTTATTAATTATGCTTGTTTGTAAGAAACAAATACATTAAGACGTTTCTAACTTCAAATCGTTGTTTCTGACTAAAATACTAGTCCTCTATCAATAATACTGATTGCTCCAGTGAAAAAGTCATGTTGCCTGGAGCGTGGACGCATCCAAAGTGTAGCACTTTGTAGGGCATTATCTTTGGACACATAGACTGGAGCTCTGTTCTTGAAGACGTGTCAAAACTGAGACTAAGGACTTGTTGGAAGTTAGTGTGTCAGAGAGTTTTGAACCCTCTTATCCAGACAACCCTCATTAAATGAGTTCTTTTCACTTCAGAATGCATTTATATGTACTAAATAATATACAGTTTTAAAGGAATATTTCACCCAAAATTGAAAATTTGCTGAAAATGTACTCCCCCTTAGGCCATCCAAGGTGTAGATGAGTTTGTTTCTTCATTGGAACAGATTTGGATAAATTTCTCTCACCAGTGGATCCACTGCACTGAATGGGTGCCGTCAGAATGAGAGTCCAAACAGCTGATAAAAACATCACAATAATCCACATGTAATCCACATGACTCCAGTTTATTAATTATGCTTGTTTGTAAGAAACAAATACATTAAGACGTTTCTAACTTCAAATCGTTGTTTCTGACTAAAATACTAGTCCTCTATCAATAATACTGATTGCTCCAGTGAAAAAGTCATGTTGTCTGAATCAGGAGAGAAATATGCACAGATCAAGCACCATTTACCAAAACAGTTTTAAACAAATATGTTGCTGGATTTTGATGTAAGAGGACAACAGGTGGTGGACTTTTTCACTGAAGGAAGTGTTATTATGGACTAGTATTTTGGCCAGTTGTGTGTTGTGGATTACTGTGATGTTTTTATCAGCTGTCTGGATGCTCATTCTGACGGCACCCATTCCCTGCAGAGGATCCATTGGTGAGCAAGTGATGTAATGCAAATTTTCTCCAAATCTGTTCAGATGAAGAAACAAACTCATCTACTTCTTGCATGCCCTGGGTGAGTAATTTTTCAGCAAATTTTCATTTTTTTTTTTTTTACTATTATTTTAACTATTGCTTTAAAATACAAATGAATATACATACAATTGTACATATACAATAATGTATACAATGATTTATGTAATGCATATATTAATGACCAGAAAGACAAGTTTTACAAGGGCATCACAGAACCAGCATATCCTTGCCAACATCCTGGATGACGTGCCCAATAGGCGCCTGACTGAGCCTTGAGGTAGCACTGCTTCTTGCACTCCAACAGCGTCTCCAGGTCCTTCCACATCTTCATCTGTCTCATACTGGGCTCTTGGCTCTCTCGCACCTGCTTCACCTGCTGACGTAGAACCTGCAAGCCCAGAGACACAATGTTTATCGGCTTTGAAAAACTGCCTAGTGCTACATGTTCTGACTCTAATTCGAGATAAAAACAATCATTTACGTATGTTCAAAGCATGCCTGGTGCAAAAAAAAAAGACCCATGATACCTTATCTGAATCTCAAATTCTTGCTGAGCCATTCAATTTATTGTACCCACGTGCCGGCAGTCAATTTTGGCGTAATTAATGGATTCAGAAAGCTTGTAAAGTAGCAGCTGTAAACAAGTTAAAGGGCAGGACGGGCAGTTATGGGAGAGTTTGGCATGCTGTCGTCTCTCTTTCCACCGTGCTGAGAGGGTGGTCCACTGGTTGTACATCAGGGCAATGATTACACAAGCTTTGTTCGAAAACTGGCACGATGTGGAGCGACACTGATCGCATGCTCCACACAGTTTGGCAGAATTATCACAGAGGCCAGGCCCCCCGCCCTTAACTAACACCAAGTTGACCCCGACAGATGAGATAAAAACAAGTAAATGACCTGATGGAACTAAGTTATGAGTCAGAGAGGTTTGACAGATGGTCAAAGACGGTCTCCTCACCTTGCCCAAGGACTCCTGCTCTGCTGTGTTCGCAATGTACTTCTCTCTGTAAGGGAAGGATATACAGTGATTCCTTAAAGGAATACTTGTTTTAGTTTAGTTAAAATTTCTTTCTCATGTTTTTCCAAACCTGTTTGACTATTTTTTAATGTCCAAGCTGCTCTTTTCCATTCACTAAAACCATATAGTGGATCTTTTTCATACAGTAAAACCATATAGTCAAGCTCCAAAAAATTATGATAAACATCATAAAAGTATCATAAAAAATCCACATGCCTTGCACACTATTTCTCAAGTCTTTCAAAGCCTTATTTTATGTGCACATGAAAATTAGATTTATAGCAGGAAATTAATGATTATCTTTGAAAAACAACTTATTATTAGTCTGTTGCGCACACCAAACAATTTCCATTAGTTGCAAAGACAAAAGTTCTTATTTTCATTTAATTTAAATTGAAGTTATAGCTATTTTTTAATTTCTGTTAATGTTATTCCAAATAAAACTTATTGCTCTGCTTGGAAGGAAAACAAATCTAACCTGACAATGGTAAAAGAACTTATGACTTATGATTACAGCAATTCGCCAATTCCTGAGTCACTCCTACTTAGGATTGAACCTGTAACCTTTGTGTTAACAGCTTAAATCCTTAACCACAAGGCTATCGCCCGCCTCCACGTTTAGCAGAAAATCTGCTAAAGTTTTCGAATGTGTAGGTTGCATGGACCAGGAATGGGTGAATAGATACTTGAAGCATAACTGAAACAAAAGACATGAAGAAAAACAACAACGGTTCTGAGCAGTAGGCAGGCAGGCGTGCTGAGAGCTGCCAGCTCAAAAGAGTCTCTCAGGGATCATTTGTTTGTCTGTTATGAAGCATGAATTCATGTGTTGTGTGCATGCCTGTCTTTTCACTGGAGCTTTTAGGTTTATCTATAGCAGATATATCTCCAGTTTCTCACCTGTCCTCCGCACCTGTAAGTCCATTGACTGATTGATCTTACTCTGATCTGCCGTTGTCTGCATTTGACTCTCAATAATCTGTGAAGGAGAGGCCGGGGGGAGAGTGAGAGAAAACCACAGGACTAGAAATCTCTGATGTCTGAGAGGAAGATGGATTTGACCTCTCTCATGCAGTTAATGTGATGATATCGGCTTTCTTCATGTGCCGTCTCTTCCCTGAGTACCCTCACTTCCTGTATAACATCGGGACATTAAATCATTGCCGGCTCAGGTATATTCAATTTTGTTTCATAAGATGCTAAAACAGTCAAGTTGAGACCAAGGTTGGCTATCTTTGAATTTATGAGTTGGAATTTGAACATCCACAGGATGTTGAACTTGAATCTGAATTGGACTAAGAGGAAGAATAATTGCAGTTCAAAAAAAATAAAAAATCAACAAATTAAAACTCATTACAGTATGAATGTTACACAACCCTAGTTGAGCCCCATCATACCTGTTCCAGCTTGGACCTGTTGCTCTCCAGTCCTACAGCACAGGTGTCATACTGAGTCTTTTTTTGTTCGTACTCTGGAGCGAGCTCCTGTTTTAACAAGCAAAACAAAAGAGAATGCAGTTCTGACAGCTGATATGCTGATTGGCTCTTTATAGTTGATAGTGATTCTCAGTATGGGGGAGAGAAACAAATGGCTTTGTATCTTCAGTATCTCACTTGACGCTAAACAGTCACTCACCGCGTGTTCCTGTCTCAGAGCTCTCAGGTCCTTTATCAGAGGAGATAGAGCAGACTTCTTCTGTGCTATCACTGAATTCAGCTTCTTTACCTGAAATAAACACAAATCTTCATGACAGATGATGACCTGAGAGAGAATCAACAAAATGTTAGGGAAAATTACCGATATTATCTATCAAAAATAATGATTTTGAAAGAAGTCTCTTATGCTCACCAAGGTTGTATTTATTTGATCAAAAATACAGTAAAACAGTAATATTATTGTGAAATATTATTACACTTTAAAATAACCTTTCTATTGTAATCTATTTTAAAATCTAATTTATTCATGTGATGCAAAGCTGAATTTTCAGCATCATTACTCCAGTCTGCAGGGTCACATGATCCTTCAAAAATCATTCTAATATACTGATTTGGTGATTAAGAAAAAGTTGGTATTCTTATTCTTTTATTATTATTAATGTTGAAAACAGTTGTGCTTCTTTAATTTTATGGAAACCGTGATACATTTTTTCAGGATTATTTGATGACTAAAAAGTTCAAAAGAACAGCACTTTGGTCAATTTAATGCATTCTTGCTTAATTAAAGTATTATTATTATTATTTTAAGCTTATTGACCCCAAACCTATAAATGGTAGTGTATCTCATAATGAAGATAATGATTAAAACTCTAATTAGCTTTTGCCCAAATCACTTCTACTGACTCGGTTTATCTTGTTTATCTCTGATTATCAGGGAAATGTATCAGACAAACTGTGCACCACTGTGGCAAAATAAACTCCTCTAGAAAGTTTATGACTTTATTAACGTTCCCCAATGTAATATGCATATTGACAGTCTCCCAAAACAGAACAGAACATTTGGAGGAAACAACACATTTCAAGATGAGGGCTATGCATCATTATCCAATCCGCCTTGCCCAGCTCACCATTTCAGACATGTCGTCCATCGTTCGTCCCTTCATCTCGTCCAGCTCGCTCTTGATAGCGGAGACTCTCTCCAGCTCTTCCTGAGTATCGCTGTAGCCCGAGATGCCCCGCTGAGCCTCCAGAGATTGCTGAACACCAGAACACAAGCAAAGCATAAATAGAACAAATGTTTATTTGCCTTGTCAATTTGATTAGATTCCTTACTGAAATGTTTCTCAGTTTGATTATTTGCATATAGTAAACAATCAATGTTACTGAAAAACATTTTAACTGCGAGCTGCATAATTTCATCCCACAACAAAACAAACAAGATCTGAACCATATTAGCCAACCTTTGTCGCAACAATCTTATAATGAAATTAAAATTGACCCTATTTACCTACATAATAAATGTCCATGGTCAATGTGCATGATTCATCAGAACATTCTAAAATAAAATCTTTTCATTATATTTCATCAAAATGTAATAATGGTCTCTGCCTCTTTAATTACTTTTCATGTCTGCTTTTGTGAACAAAATTACCAACTATATTACAGGCAGCCGATAAAAACAAGTCCCGTCTTACATTATATGCTAATGAATATTCTGATTATTGGATTAGAGAGTAATGATTATTTTCTGATATTCTGAAATATGAAACAACAGTGAATACAGTTTTGTCAGGATGTTACGGAAGCCTGTTTTCTGCCACAGAATAAAATAATAAAGGTAATTGAGACTTTTTATCTCACAAAAAGAGTTTATATCTCACATTTCTGACTTTTTTTCTGCAATTCTGTGTTTATATCTAAAAAACGTCCAATTTATGAGATATAAACCTGTAATTCTTTATCCCTTGGTGGAAACAAGCTATCATAGGATGTGTCCGCAGTGACAGTGTCATAGCCAAACACTTTCTGAAGGGTTGTGTCTGTACAGACAGCCAGGACTCAAAGCTATAAATCGCAGTGCAAAGCACTTTATTCTCCATGTACAGAGGGAACTTCACAGGTCAAGCTAAAACTAACGGCTATGGTTTTTATAATAGGACTAAAAATGTGCTGAGCATTATGTCTGGGAAGATTACATGACTAATCGCATTTTGACACTTCAGTACAACTCAACTCAACTTACCTTCATCTAGACATTTCAGACTAATCAGGGAAAATGAAGAACTTTGCAAATATTATGGGTGCAACCTTTTCACAGTTCGGTTTGTATTAGTTCTGTGGTCAGTTTCAATTTAGTTTGGTAAATACTTTGTATGTCACTATTGAAGGTGATAACTTTTACGTTTTTTCAATGAATGAAATTTTATCTATATCATGTCAATCCTTCATTTCTATTGGGTACAATCCTTATTCATAGCAAGAGGACATATTTTAATGGCTGATGCATTTGTAATGCTCTTTATGCAGATGCACTTTGCACGTAACATAACATGACTGATGCCCAGGTCATTTGAGGGGATCAGGTGCCAAAAGGAGGGGTGGCCCAGGCTCGTGCAACCAACCGCAAAACGGAGGACGAAAATTCCCCTACTCAAAAAACAACAGCATGGGACGCAGACAGGGAGCAAATGCCGGGATCATAAATAGCCCAAGCTCAGCCTTTCTGCGTCAAATGGGCTTGCTGATAGAGTCAGAGACAGGGAGGGTTCAGAGATGTGAAGTCATTTCCAGGAAGGTGCTGTAGCTTCAGCGTTAATGCAATTTGAATAGACAGGGACAGGTACAGGGAAGGTAGATTATGTACCAGTGCGTATAAGATGGTGAAATGATATGCTAATAGACACAAGCTAAAACACTAGTGATGCAAGCAGAACAAAGGTGGACTTTAAGCAGGGTACTATATTCAATTTCAGTTCCTGAATTTGAATTCAATTTGAATTGATGTAACAAACAGGATGCAGAATTGCAATTTGGATTTCAATGTAAGGAGGTGGAATTAAAATAAATTGAAGTTAAAGAAATACATATGATTGTAATTTGAAAATGATGAAGCGAAGTTTGGCTTAAAAAACACTTCTTTGAAAGCTCAAAAAACATTTGAACAAAGTAAGAACGTTTATAGACCTTGCGGACAGAAGGAACGACAGAATGATGAATAAATATGTGTTTACTAGCTGCTGTTGTCCAGCTGTGTGTCGTTCTCTCAGGATCTCTTCAGTCCTCTGTAGAACACCGTACTCCACCTTCAGCTCAGCGATCTCCTGACGTTTCTTCTTATAAGTGCTGCTCTTGCCACGCATCTTGGCCACATAACGCTTAAACTAAAAAACAGGATAAAAACAACAAATCTAAATCTTAAGACATGAAAAAAGAACCATAAAAAACATGAATAAAATGAAAAGGACAATAAATGAAAAAAGAAAATAAGGACAAAATGGACAAGAAATAACTGTTTAACTGTTCTGCACTTCATGCAAGTTTTCACTATTTTTAATCTCCCTTTTGCCTTCACTAGTTAATTTGAAATGCTCCTGTGGCGTGACAAATGACTTTTTAAAGACATAAGCACTCATGTAGTTTCACAATTAATCATAGTTTAATTTTAGGTCATCAAATCCGTATGCATAATAATTATTTAAAAAAAAAGGAAAAGTTAAATGCTGTTTAAAATCAGAAGAATCAGCGTCAGAATAATCTGCTGTGCAATGAGAAAATGTGACATTGAATATTTCAGAAGGGATAAACACAGATCACAACACACAATGAGCCCTGGTCGAGTGACTGTGTCTCACTAATGACTACAAGCAAAGCAAAGACACCGTCTCAAATAGGAAAATGGTAATGATATGCAAATACCACCTGAGCTGCATGTACATGTGCAGGGTTAAGGGATGCATTGAGACAAAGTCAGGGGAACATTGTGGCCTTGGCTCTGTTTCCGGAAAAAGTGAGAATCTCTAAGAGAAATCAGCTCTGAGGAATGAGTGGGTATGAAGAAGGGGAAAACCAGGGTGCTGCTGGGACATCTCAGTGGATCTCAACAAAAGAAACCTGAGCCCACAAGCATGCAGCCAGAGGGACAAAAAACATCTTCATCTGGCAGCTCATTCGCTCAGGCTATTCTTCTGTCAGTACTGCCAATGGCTATAAATGTTGAGAGGCACCGGAGAGCAAACTCAGAAATCACACAATGTGCCGTATGTCACTTGGGGCATGCAGAGATTGTGTGTGAGAGTTTATGCTTTGTGTATTTTGAGACAGCAAGGGCAGACAAGGTTGGTGCGGTTTGGGAGGGGAGCAACAATAATACCTTGCTGTGTTCTCAAGTTCCCTCATTGCAAACAATCGAAACACATGAGCATTTAAATGCTTTATTGCAGGTTCAATATAAGTTAAGCTTAACCGACAGCATTTGTTGCATAACGCTGATTACCACAAAAATAATTTCACTTTGTCTCTTATATTAATTATTCACTTATGTAGCATTTGATATTGGAGTCATTTTAGAGTTTTAAAGCAGCGGTCACACTAGACTTTTTCGATACTGCAACATTTTATATGACGTCACACTCTGTGGCGTCTTTTTTAAAAGTATAAATTCAACATAAATATAAAAAACATAAAAATATAAAATCTACTCCACTTTCCTGCATCACTGAAAATCTGTAGCTTTAAAGTCTGTCACACTGTGATGTGTTGTTCTTCTATGCAAACTCATAGAAAATAACCAAAACAATCCATGGTTTGTATTTAGCACAGTGGCTAGATTGACAAATAACCAGACGCCACCCGATCTAAATATTCCCTCACAGTTTAATAGTAATGACTTTAT
>NW_015555768.1:2586939-2615311 GCF_001515605.1 Sinocyclocheilus anshuiensis | reverse complement strand
GCATTTGGCTCCCAAACTCTGGAATAGCCTTCCTGATAACGTTCGGGGTTCAGACACACTCTCTCTGTTTAAATCTAGATTAAAGACACAGCTCTTTGGCCAAGCATTGTATAATAATACATAATCTTGTACTACAGTTATATCTGATCAAATGCACATTAGTATTCCTTAGCTTGGGTTGAACAAATCATTTTTGCTTGGTTGGAACAGCAGCTACGCTAATTATGTCTCTATTTGTTTCTCTGTTTCTGCCACGGGATTGACATTCCATGGTAACTAGGAATTACACAAGCTTCTGTCTGGATCCAACCCTTACAAAGGCCTGAGATGACCGAACACCTGAGAAGAGATGATGCCAACCCCTCAGAGGACCTCTGATGATGCCAACCCTGAAACAACATAAACTACCAAATTTTTTCTACAAGTTTGATTGCAACATATAATCACAATTAATTTTCTGTAAAGTTGCTTTGCAACGATTTGTATCGTGAAAAGCGCTATACAAATAAACTTGAATTGAATTGAATTCTATTGATCACGTCTTCACGTAGTTAAAATTCGTAGGTCAGAGTTCACCAAACATGAATGTTACACAGGTCATGTTTGGTGAACTCTTGCCTGATTCAATTTCATTGTACTTTAAAGCCAAAAGTATACTTCTTGTCCATGTTCTGCTCTGTCTCCCAAGCAGGCCAGTTTTTGTATCCTTGCGGACAACAGTGATACTCAGAGCATTTTAAAAGAACAAGCCGATTCCATCCATGCTCATTGTGAAAAGAAAACATTATGAAAGACCTGTGTGTGCAACTGTGTGCGAGACGGAGCGGGACATGACAAAAAGTATACCTGAGCCTTAAGTGTCTCACAATAGGATTTTTGCTTTTTTGAAGAAAAAGAGGATTAATAGAAATTAATTTTTGTAGTAATTACCATTATAACACAAGTGTTGTTGATTGAGTTGAATTTGTATTGAACCCAGAATATTCATTTAAGGGAAACATGAGGGTGTGTGTGTGTGTGAATATGAAGAACTGAAAAACACAAGACAGACCTACAGATCCATCTATGTATGTTCGCAGGGTCCTTCTTCTTATTAGGGATTTTTGTGGCAGTTGGCATACATCATAAGATGCATTACTGCCACCAAGGAGTGTGGATCAGGATTTAATAATTTTTTTATTTACTAAAATGCAAACAAAACTATATTCTCTTATCTAACTTTGCTTTCAGTATTGTAATAAAAATAAAAAATAAATCATCTTTTGAATACCTTTTCAAAATGTTTGTTAACTCAATTAATCTTATTTTTATTAAGTTTAGAAATAAGCAGAAAAAGTTGGAAATCATAACCCTAACCCTGGGAACATGGAACTGTTTCTTACTTTTTCTTTCTTTCTTTTTTCCCATCATCTACCTGTGATTATTTAATTTGAGTCATAACTGGGTCTCCCACTGCTCCAAAAGCCATTCTTCCTTCTACATTGTGCCACAAGTTGACCATACTTGGTTATTGCCTATTTCAGAGGCTCAGACTTGCACATCCCTATCACATGTATAGACACATACTCTCTCTATAGTTTCAGCTATCCATCAGTTGGCTGCTGCTGTTCACGGTTGGATGAGCCATGGACAGAAGTGAGTGTTATCATGGAGAGGCTGATAAAATTGCAGGAAGTCCAGAATTGGGGGAGGGATGGTGGCTATTTTAGCCAGGGAGACGCTCTATCTGCTCGGCCTGCAAATATCTCTGCCCAAGGCCAGCCAGGGAATGGAACGTCTGCTTGTTAAAAAATAAAAAATTGCAGACAGACAGCAAAAAGTGAGGACAGGATAATTCACAGGTCTCAGAAACAGACACAGGCCTGTTCATCACTGACAGTTACTCCGGGAAATGTCCTGGGAAAAAACATTACAGCTCTGGCTCCGGGGCCAGTGTGAGAAAGTTCGAGCCAGATGGCATAACTGTCACCTGCCCTATTGGAGCAGTGCCGCTTAAAGGGCTAATTCACCACTGGCAAGATGGGCTTTTAATAAAACTTGCCTGTCTATGCAGTAGAAACCTGAAAAATGGTTTGAAATAGGTCCTACATGATTAGGAAAAAAAGAGAAAATGGGCAGTGGTGTTCTCTTTTGCCAAAAACTTTTGATTTTGGTGCCATCCTTCTGTTGATCCGGAAAGGAGTAAACAAAATGCAGAAGTTTGATCTAGTTTAAAAAAAAAAAGCCCTGGAGCTGTCAAAACCAGCAAAATTACATCTGATGGTGCAAATGTGCATCTGGCAGAATTTTCCTAGCAAATAAATGGCACAAATAACACAGAGGAGTACATACTGCTCATTTACATACCCAACTGCCATTGTAACAAAACAAAGCTGGTTGGAAATCTGCAAACTTATCCTTTAAGTGTACATACTATATGTTTTTATGCCTTGCAAATTTGGTTTTCTATTGCACATGAAACAAGCCAATTCTGGTGATTTAGGTAACACAATAAAGTTTTAATACAATAAATGTTGTAATATTTTTTAAATAGAACAGAATGAGTTTGTGTGTATACCCTGAAGCACTTGCAGCTGTGTTTCTATGTGTTGTAGATAGTGACTGTGTGTTTTCAGAACCTCATCTCCACGGATCAGCTCCGCTCCGCCCCGCTCTCGTGCCTGACTGCTCTTCATGTTCAGTTCTCTCTCCACAGCCGCCAACTCCTCACGGGCCTCCTGCAACTCCTCCACCTTGGCCTCCTTCTTATGGACTATAATAGCAGCCTAAACACACAAATTAATTATATTTTAAATGTGTTTTAAATTTTTTTTTTTTTAATAACTTCTTGCTGGTTTATTGACTCCCACATTTTCTTAATATAAATTAGAATATTAGAGAGTTTTAGTAAGTTTATTTAGTTTTATTTTTTTACATATAATTTTTTTTTCCTCTGGAACATCTAAAATCATGCTGGAGCACATTCAAGCAAAAGACGGACAAACTCAACACTATGCTGATAAACAAATGTAATGCAAAATAGAAGAATTCTCACTAGTGGTGGTTTTAGAATGTGGTTTTGCATTCTACTGCACTGCTTTTACATTGTTTTTCTATGTAAACGCGTGATAGATGGACGTGTTTGAAATGGCGATTGAAAAACACAGTAATTAAGTAAAAAGAAGTTTGCCTTTTAAAAAAACACATCTCTAGACCTTTTTTCTATTCCACTGCCCAGCATTTCGCATTTTTAAATGCAAAAACATATTTTGTGTCAATGGCCCCATAGACCTTTGGAAACCACTGTATGTAGGATGATCAGTTGCCTGGGACAAAGGTCGATTATACAGTCTAAAATATTTGACATCAGAATGCCGCCACTGACCAATCAGAATGAAAAGAGCCATGTAATAGGCTATGATAATGGACATCTGGCAACTACATATGAAATAAATGCCCATTGTTGTATTAGCAAATCAGAGAACATCAAACATTCTTTCAAGTTCAAAGACATGCAGGACAAGTGCATCATCTCTCCATACAGGTATGAAGGCCACATGGTCACCTCTATCCTGTGTTTCCATTCTGGGCACGATGGGCATCAAAGGCTTAAGGGGCAAACACTAAATCACATATTACTCAACCCTGCATGAATAAAGATAGCCTGCAAAACAAAGTTACTGATCATCTTTCAAGAGCAAGTGTTTTGTAAATCCCGTGTTGAACTCCCCGAGATTAGAGAAGCAGTCATCAGTAAAATGACAGGAAGATTGCGGTTGTACTGCTGTGGTACAGTGGAAAAAATGAATTTTAACCACTGATTCTTTGCAGCCTAATCTTTCGGAAGTGAAAATAAAACGAATTTACTTTCATAGCATAGGAGACAGCATCTTCTCGACTTGAACAAGCTACAGTGTTTGAGGGCGGGTCAAGTTGTTTGCGGCTGGCCATCGTAGAACATTATGCAAATCTGTTACCCTGTGACGTGTAGCCATCACGGAAGTAGAATTCAAATTACTGGCGACTTGTTTAGTCAATTCTTTCTTTTGGGAGACAATAACTTTATTTATCGTGCACTTTTGGCTTTACAACTTTGCAGATCGTTTACATTCACATACAGATACATTACACACTGCATGAAAGGCAATATTCGAAATGGCATAATAGGGGCACTTTAAAATAATCTTATTTAAGGAATCACTCACATACATTTTTTAGTATGGGTGTGCACTGGGAATCGAACCCATGACCTATGCTTAAACTCAGTCAGTCATTCTACGACAGGAGTCCTTAAGTATAGCAACTTACTCTCTGGCTTTTCATCTGTACCAGCCTGCTGCAAGTCTTTGAGCTGGATCTGACATCTCTGCAGTCTCTGCTCTGCCTGGAAGAGCTACAAGAGAGACAAAACACAGCCTGAGCTATCAGAATGTCCAGTAGACAATGACTGATTGAAAATAGGTCATGGAGCTCCAATGAGTTTCTTCAGACATAAACATACGAACTGACATATTCGTGCAAATATTCAGACTGTCTGTACCTGGTTTTTCTGCTCCTGTTTCTGATGAGCAAGAGATTCTTCTTTTTCTTTTTCCACTCTTAGCTGTCTGGCCAGTTCCAGCATGCGTTGGTGGTTTGACACTGCCTCCACCTAGTGGACGAGAACAGCATCACCAAGCTGTTTCACATGTTCTATTCTAAATTTGTGAATTGTCAGGAATGGTTTTGAATATGGTTTAAAAAAAATATATAGATATATATATAGTATTATTGGGAGTTGCAAGGAGTTATGATCATATGCGTACATGGAATTTTCAGCTCCGATTTGAGCTTCGGAACTTTTGTGGCTATGAACATTTATTTCAGAAAAAAATATTTTATAATTGTTAAATAATTAGTCAACCTAAACCCACTTTGTTTTTATTTCAGATGCAATGGTGGTCCTTTATTTTGTGTGGATTTAAATGCATTCATTATTCCATTTAAGCCTTTTAAACAATGACCTCAGCAGTTGACTTTGATAGTTCTCAGCAAATGTGTGTATTTGCAGGTGCGATTCCATAATTATATTTAGTTTCACAAACAGATTCAGTAGCATTCTGTCTTTCTTACCCTCTTTTTAAGCCGCTCCACCCCTTTTATGAGTTGGTCCTTCTCCTCCTCCATTGCAACAATGTCCTGCAGCAACACATTATTATTGTGTATATAATGTGAAACTCTACATGACCAGATGGGACTTCAGCAACACTGGCTTTCTTACCCGTCGAATCTCAGCAGTGGAGAAACCTGAGCTCTTCAGCTGTTCACACTCTTTGTGGATGTTCTTGAATCCCTCCACCAGCTCCTCATACTATAAAAACAACAGAATGAAAACATTAGAATAAAGCACAAAAAATAAACATCTGATAATCTAAAATCATGCAAAAATACACAAACAGAATCTATAGGAGGTATATAAACAGGGTACAAAAGAGGCTTTAGCATTCACAACAAATGACAATTTTTTTTTAAAGTAAGCAATCATTATTTATACTGAATAATACATAATTAATTCATTATATATAATTATTTATACAAAATATATCCTAGGACGTTTTTCATATAACACAAAATATTATATGAGCTCTTTTTACAATTTTTTGCAAGCTTATCATAAAAATTTGGGACACTGATTTGTGTAATGTAATTATTTGCCAGCAATACATTTTCAAATTAAATGTCATTAATTTAATTTCTGATGAATTAAATAAATAATGTTTTATATATATATATATATATATATAGTCTTGAAAAAAAAGACAACAGTTTACACTCACTGTGTGTAAAGTGCCAGAATGTGTGCTAAAGATCAAAACAGATAGAATAGAATAGAATCTAAAAGCATTTTTGTTGTTGTTGTTGTTGTTGTTTTTAAAGGCTTAAAGGAATAGTTCACTCAAAAATGAAAACTTACTAACCCTCAGGTCATCCAAGATGTAGACGAGTATGTTTCTTCAACAGAACTGATTTGGAGAAATTTAGCATTACATCACTTGCTCACCACAGGATCCTCTACAGTGAATGGGTGCCGTCAGAATGATAGTTTGAACAGCTTTTCACTTCACAAGATGTTAATTGAGTCTGAATTTAAGTTGTGGATTATTGTGACGTTTTTATCAGCTGTTTGGACTCTCAGCCAAATCTGTTCCGATGAAGAAACAAACTCGTTTACTTCTTGGATTGCTTGAGGTTGTGTCAGTTTTAGGGGGAAGTCGTGGCCTAATGGTTAGAGAGTCGGACTTGTAACCCAAAGGTTGCGGGTTCGAGTCTCGTACCGGCAGGGATTGTAGGTGGGGGGAGTGAATGTACAGCGCTCTGCTCAATACCACAACTGAGGTGCCCTTGAGCAAGGCACCGAACCCCCAACTGCTCCCCGGGCGCTGCAGCATAAATGGCTGCCCACTGCTCCGGGTGTGTGTTCATGGTGTGTGTGTGTTCACTGCTGTGTGTGTGCACTTAGCATGGGATAAATGCAGAGCACTAATTCCGAGTATGGGTCACCATACTTGGCCACATGTCACGTCATTCATTTTTGGGTGAACTATTACTTTAAGCCATATGTTCAGTAGTCATACCTGGTGGTAGGTCTCAGCAATTATATCATCTTGGAGAAACTCAGCAGGAATCTCTAGTTTGACGAGGAATCTGGCCAGGTACGATCTCTTCTTCAGCTCTGGAATCCTCTGTAACAGCCAGTGCAAGATGGGGTGCACCACAGGCTTACTGCCAGTCACCAAACCCTGACGAAAACTGCTTCTGTCGAAGGAATACACATTTCAAAGATATATGAAGTACTTAAATGTACAAGAGTACAAATTCTAAACTTTTAATCCATTTCATCTTTCTGTTAGGATAGCAGAAAACAAACTTGGCTCCCATATATATGGTACCCAAATATGCCCAGTTTCATACTCTGTAACATTTTGCACTATTTCGGTCTTACACTTCAGACATTCCTCCAGGAGGTTTATATTTCAGCATCCCCAGAAGAGTAAACATTCTCTTAGCTGTCTGCTCAGGCATTTCCTCACGTATATCAATGGCTTGCTGAAACAAAAGATACATGGATAGATAAAGAGACAAGATAAAGTGTGAAAAACACACTTACAATATATAAATAACTGACAGATAAGGTCTGTATAGCTCACCAGTCTCTCAAATATAATATAGATAATAAAAAGCAGATGACAGATACTGACACAAAGAATACAGTTATGTACTGTTCTGTATTATATTAATTAACTGATATTGTGTATCAGTAAGTTAATAATAAAGATGATTTTTGACTTACCTTTGGATCAATTTCAGCCGGAACATCATTTAAAGTCTGCAGCAACTGCATTGTCTCCAGAGAGTCGAATGTAATGAGAGGTTTTTCTTAAAAGGCTCCCTGTTTAGCTGATCAACGATACATTTGAGCTGTTCGCTCATCTTTAAGGGTTTGTGGGTTTCAAACCTAAGAAATAAACAACCCTCACTAGCTTGCGATGCTTTGAAACATACTTTTTTCCCCAACTAGCTAATTGTCGAGTTGATTATCGGAGTATAGTTCTCTGAGCGTCTCCAGAGAGTCGAATGTAATGAGAGGTTTTTCTTAAAAGGCTCCCTGTTTAGCTGATCAACGATACATTTGAGCTGTTCGCTCATCTTTAAGGGTTTGTGGGTTTCAAACCTAAGAAATAAAAAACCCTCACTAGCTTGCGATGCTTTGAAACATACTTTTTTCCCCAACTAGCTAATTGTCGAGTTGATTATCGGTGTATAGTTCTCTGAGCGCTGTCACAGAATGTCGTTTTTTATTTGACTTTAGCAAAATTAAAACGATAAATACTTATATACGCTGTGTAACTGCGTGTACCGCGAACACATCAACAAATTCTGCCTAGGAACCGTTGTCACACAAGGCCTGGTTGCTAACAGGAAGTTGGTCATCTGAAGAGATTTCTTGTTTTTTTTTTAAATAAAAGTCTCCATAAAAGACTTTTAATGGTTTCTGCACTGCAAAGTTTAGTACCTGATTGAAAGAAAATATCATAAATTTAAATTTAAATAATATATAAGCAAAACAATTATTGGAAAAATGATTTTAAACACTTCAGAGGTGATATATAATATCAATCTCTGTGAATTACAGGAATTTGTCAGTGGATAGTTATGCATTTTATTTAGGGTGTTATTTTATTAAGTTGCCAAATAGCCACTGATTACTAAATAAACTTGGTTTACAAAAACATAACTTATAACTAAGTACCTGCAATGACATGCTAGGTAGTATTTAAAATATAGCTAGGGGTCTATACTTCAGGTGGCCCGTGGAGAAGATATATAAAAGCTTTTTTTTATTTAATTTTCATGACATTTCTAAATTCAAATGGGCACTACATAATGATCTGATAAGCTTAATATAATGTTAATTTTTTAGTGTTTTTAATAATAAGGCGGGCCTATTATATCACAGAGGAAAGCTATCCTTTGTCCCAATTTTTTATCATCATCATCATTATTAATATAATTATATAATAATAATAATTGTATAGCTGTTGTTATTATTATCATCATTTACCTGGTGTAAGTTACACATTATTCTAAAACTACGTTATAAAACGATTATTATTTACGTGTTATAGGTTACACATTATTATAAAACTGTTATGAAACTATTTTTAATCTGGAATCTAAGTAGGCTACTGTTTAAAATCTTTTCTTTAATTTGTTCTTTAATCTTTGTCCACTTGACTGTTTTTCTTTAGTTTACAAGAGCAAATTTGTACACTATATAGGCACTAGATAGAGAACAACTAATAAATAACTTAATAACTTAAGTATTTTTCACAGCTGGAATGGGACAAAAGAAGAAAGAAAGAAAAAAAATGAAAACATTTCAAAAATTCCTTTCCCACTAATTTTCCTTTGTGTCCGTATCTGTCGCCTGATTCCACGAACACACATTTAGCAGCAGTTGATCTCAGAGTAACTGGTGTTGTTGTGAGGTGGATTTGGCGCTGCGTGCTGCTCTGTGCGTGGCAGTCTACGTTAGTTCTTCTGTCTGAGACGCGTGAATGAATGCACGAGTACGTTGGCATTATCTTCATTTCCAGTTTCATCGGCAATTTACAGAATGCGGAGGTGAAAACGGCCGGACTCGCCGATCGAGGTACAAATCCTTGACGGTATACGCTGGTATTACACCAGGTAGTATTATTTGTATTGTCTGGAAGCTGTTCCTGGGCGAGAATCACGCATGCATTCAAACAGAGGATTATCGCGGAGGAACTGCCTCGACACCATGAGCTGCAGTTGGGGGACGGAGCTGTGGGTGAGTACAGCCGCGAGACACTTGAGGCGAATGCATCTGCAAGCCATTAAGCAATATAATGCACAAAATATTTAGGATCTCCGTTAGTAACATGCATTTGCCCATTAGTGACAGATAAATAGCCCACCCCACCGCCCATTTTGAGTGTTGCAGACCGCAAATTCCAGCTAACTGTTACAGGAATCTTTCATTTCACGATTTTAGCACTGGATCTTATGCATGCACGTCCAGATTTTTGAATGCAAGCAAATGCATGCTCTCTAAAGCTCGTTTAATGCAGTTATTAGCCATCAGCATTGACTAAATACCCTGGATGGCAATAATCCTGGGCTAATGATGTCCCTAACCACATGCAAGTGAATGAGGCTGGAGCAGGTGCACAGGTCATATTCCCCATGCATGTCCTTTTCAGCTTTGATGTTGCAATGTGCATGTAATAAAGTAACAGTGTTATATTGTTGCACCACACGTTACAGCATCTATTATGATCTTAAATACTTAATATTTTCAAGACTGTCCCTTTTTGGCTGTAACATCACGCAACCTTAACCTAGTAGTAATAACACCATAATGTTGTGTAGCCGGTAGTTAAACATCTGGGCTGGTAACCAAAAAGTTTAGACCTTGCAATGTTCCACTTAATCTCAATTTGTTGTTATAAGTGTAGAGGAGACAAGGGAATGTGGAAACATGGGGTACACTCTTAAAAATAAAGGTGCTTCACGATGCCATAGAAGAACCTTTTTGTCTAAATGGTTCCATAAAGAACCTTTAACATCTGAAGAACCTTTCTGTTTCACAAAAGGTTCTTTGTGGCGAAATAAGGTTCTTCAGATTACAAAAAGGTAAGAAAGAGATGGTTCTTTAAAGAACCTTTGACAAATTGGTTCTTTGGGAAACCAAAAATGGTTCTTCTATGGCATCGCTTGAAGAACCTTTTGAAGCATCTTTATTTTTAAGAGTGTAGGCTAAGTTGTAACATCATCAGTTTAAACAATTAGAAATTAGTTATGTGGGTGAGATCATCTTACATGGCCACCACCCTCTTCTGGTGACAGTAGAAGCTGTAAGCCTTTGTAAAATATTATGAGGGTAATATTTTAAAAGGATTTCTGTCAGGACCACTATCGTCAAAGATGATTGACAATTAGCATACAGTTTGGATTGGCGGTATGGTTCCGTTCTGGGCAAGAACTCCCTGCGCCTCCATGCAGCCTAGCATGGATGAGAGCAAGGAGAGCAGCAATAACCCCCCAGGGTAAACAGAACAGAACTAACATAAATGTATTGCAGATATTGTTAAGTTCAATCATTTTATGTACACATTTTAGAAGTAGTCTGATTCAAGGAGAATCAGAAGGCTGAATCCCGACTGACAGAGGAGGAGTTGGGGATGGAGGAGGGTAATTAGCTATTGAGCAATGCGAAAACTGCTGATAATACTAGGGACCTTATATATGAATGCTTAGATAGGTGTCGTATTCCCATAGGTAGATGGGGATCAGCTGAAGGTCACTTCAGAACTAACCCTACGCTTGATTTATAGGACTAAAACCAAGTTTATAGTTTAATTTGTGGTCATGCTATGGATGTTAATTGACAGAACTCATATAATCTGAATCAGCAAGTTTTAATTTTAATTAATTTAATTTAATTAAAAGCCTTCCATCATTGTGTTTAAAATACATATCTGGGTTGGTAAGGGATTGTATAAAAGTTATTTGAGCATGTACATTTGACAACCATAGTAAATTAATGCATTCATCCATTAGTAGGTTATTAAGACAACAGTGCTCCTTGTAGTTGACAATAATTCAAGTTATTTTAAAATACTTTAATTTGTAGCAGACAAATATGGAATTATTTGTATTAAAGTTTAAGACATATTGTGCACCGAATTACAGACATTGAAAATGTTGCTGTGGATAAAAAGACTAATCAGTTAAATGACTAATAAGTATTCAAATTGACTATTTAAATGGACAAATACTCTAAAAGCTAGACTATGGAAGTCACAGGAGATTCAGATCAATATGTTTTGTAACAGTAACCTAGTGGTTAATAGGTTTCAAAACAAGTTAAATGCTTTGTGATGGATGAAGTTTGTACTGTGTATATAGCGATAAGCATTAGGCATGTTACAGCTGGAGGGCCAGCAGTGCTGAATAATATATCTGACACGTTGCCAATGTCAGAGAATACTGCAAACTCATGAAATTATATGGGATGACTTTCATTCTGAGGGAGTTTTGATATCTCTCCTTTGGGCCCTCTTTCACAGTTATATCAAATCCATCAAAGCAAAATCTATAATTTTTATCTCCTAAAGTGTTCTGTTGGCACTGTACCTTCTTTGGTGTTTCATATTTTGTCAATGTTATATGAACGTGAGACGCACTAAATGGTTAGTCCTTCATATGTTAACTCTCAGTCTAATGTTTTTCTGTCCTTTGCAGGATCAGTTTGATAACCTAGAGAAACACACTCAGTGGGGCATTGAGTTTTTGGAGCGCTACACCAAGTTTGCTTTGTGGCGAAATAAGGTTCTTCAGATTATAAAAAGGTAAGAAAGAGATGGTTCTTTAAAGAACCTTTGACTAAATGGTTCTTTGCGGAACCAAAAATGGTTCTTCTATGGCATCGCTTGAAGAACCTTTTGAAGCATCTTTATTTTTAAGAGTGTAGGCTAAGTTGTAACATCATCAGTTTAACCAATTAGAAATTAGTTATGTGGGTGAGATCATCTTACATGGCCACCACCCTCTTCTGGTGACAGTAGAAGCTGTAAGCCTTTGTAAAATATTATGAGGGTAATATTTTAAAAGGATTTCTGTCAGGACCACTATCGTCAAAGATGATTGACAATTAGCATACAGTTTGGATTGGCGGTATGGTTCCGTTCTGGGCAAGAACTCCCTGCGCCTCCATGCAGCCTAGCATGGATGAGAGCAGGGAGAGCAGCAATAACCCCCAGGGTAAACAGAACAGAACTAACATAAATGTATTGCAGATATTGTTAAGTTCAATCATTTTATGTACACATTTTAGAAGTAGTCTGATTCAAGGAGAATCAGAAGGCTGAATCCCGACTGACAGAGGAGGAGTTGGGGATGGAGGAGGGTAATTAGCTATTGAGCAATGCGAAAACTGCTGATAATACTAGGGACCTTATATATGAATGCTTAGATAGGTGTCGTATTCCCATAGGTAGATGGGGATCAGCTGAAGGTCACTTCAGAACTAACCCTACGCTTGATTTATAGGACTAAAACCAAGTTTATAGTTTAATTTGTGGTCATGCTATGGATGTTAATTGACAGAACTCATATAATCTGAATCAGCAAGTTTTAATTTTAATTAATTTAATTTAATTAAAAGCCTTCCATCATTGTGTTTAAAATACATATCTGGGTTGGTAAGGGATTGTATAAAAGTTATTTGAGCATGTACATTTGACAACCATAGTAAATTAATGCATTCATCCATTAGTAGGTTATTAAGACAACAGTGCTCCTTGTAGTTGACAATAATTCAAGTTATTTTAAAATACTTTAATTTGTAGCAGACAAATATGGAATTATTTGTATTAAAGTTTAAGACATATTGTGCACCGAATTACAGACATTGAAAATGTTGCTGTGGATAAAAAGACTAATCAGTTAAATGACTAATAAGTATTCAAATTGACTATTTAAATGGACAAATACTCTAAAAGCTAGACTATGGAAGTCACAGGAGATTCAGATCAATATGTTTTGTAACAGTAACCTAGTGGTTAATAGGTTTCAAAACAAGTTAAATGCTTTGTGATGGATGAAGTTTGTACTGTGTATATAGCGATAAGCATTAGGCATGTTACAGCTGGAGGGCCAGCAGTGCTGAATAATATATCTGACACGTTGCCAATGTCAGAGAATACTGCAAACTCATGAAATTATATGGGATGACTTTCATTCTGAGGGAGTTTTGATATCTCTCCTTTGGGCCCTCTTTCACAGTTATATCAAATCCATCAAAGCAAAATCTATAATTTTTATCTCCTAAAGTGTTCTGTTGGCACTGTACCTTCTTTGGTGTTTCATATTTTGTCAATGTTATATGAACGTGAGACGCACTAAATGGTTAGTCCTTCATATGTTAACTCTCAGTCTAATGTTTTTCTGTCCTTTGCAGGATCAGTTTGATAACCTAGAGAAACACACTCAGTGGGGCATTGAGTTTTTGGAGCGCTACACCAAGTTTGTGAAGGAACGGTCTGAAATTGAACTGAGCTATGCTAAACAGATCAGGTAAGATAAAGACAAATTTGTGGCTCATATTTGCATTTTGTATTTTCTTATAATTCTCATTATCATGAATTAGATGCTCATATTTTGTCAGTTGAAGTCTATAGTCTATAGTAGTTTATTCGATATAGATTGTTTTAAAGCAGCTTCACAGTAATAAACAGGAAAGTAACAGTATTTAATGTTCTGAAACAGCTTCAATTTTAGCTGTAATGCATTATTCAGCTCAGTTCAGATTCAGTTCAGTTCAATAACTGTCAATGTTGCAAAGTTCATCAATTATGAAAAAACTTCAAAAGCAGCTCTACGGAAAACAACAGTGTCATTATCCAGCTCAATTGAGTTCTTTTTGTTGTAATATAATCAATACTATTTTCTGAATTTAATAAAATAAATAATCTAAGTTTGTAGGGTTGTAACCACAGTAATTGTATATATTATAATATAATTATTCTTGGTGAAAATTCAATTGAAAAATAATTAATCAACAATGTGGGGGGAACTGCTATTTTTGTACTGAACTGTCAGTACACTGCAGTCAAAATGTATGTGATGTATATATTTTCTCAGACATTCAGAATTGATTTTTTAAGTCTGAATATACCAAATACCTGCATAACTTATGATTCACAGTAAATGACAATTGTAGCATACAGATGTTCATAAAGATGGTGTTTTGTATTATGTCAGTGGGAACAAACGTAAAACAGGTCACATGTCCAACGTGTATTACCATGGGTTTCCACCGCTCTGACCCACATTTTATTATCTACCACTGATTCTGTAATATTTCTTGCTGGCTGCGTTTTGGAAGTTTATTGAGCAGCAGTTTCCACTGGAGATGTTGACCCCGAGGACACCGGCTGACTTACCAGCATCATCTGCGCTACCGCTCAAAGACATATGCAGAGAAACCTCAGCGTTTATAATAAACCCCAAAGCTGGAGCTCACAGCGGCGCCGCTCGCCGATTTGACCAGACGTGCAACAAACACGCCCTTTCTGTTTGTATTTTCTGATCACATAAGAGAAAATCCTCTTTTTGTAGCCGTCCGCTCAATCCGTGCATTGTTGTTATTTTTAAGAACTGTGTCAGACTGTATTTTGCTCTCAAGAAAGTCTTTAATTCACAACATCTCTCAGAGGCTTTTTTTTTTTTTTTAAATCGCAGCCATGGGTGAAAGATTTATAAAGCGCTAAGCACATGTTAGCAGATAAACGGCATCGACATGGATCTGTCTGGCCGAAGAATAATAGTCCTATAAAAACCGCTGGGTTGGGTTATTCTAATGAGGATTTATTTATGGCGTATTGACGCATAGGGCGGCCCATTTAGGCCGATCGCAGGGAAACTAGCAGACAATAAAGCAACTGCATCGGTGTGGTCTTGTCAAGAAACTGCAAGATGGTGATCTGCCTAGCAACACGTCAGACTCCTGGGAGGTACCGTTGGATGTGTGTGGAGAGAGGGAGAGATAGAGTGAAGGAAAGCTGCAGGAAAAAGCATCGAGGGGGCGGCACAATCAGCATGCGCTCTCACCATCATAATTGATTTGAAGCCATTTATAGGCCCTCTTGAAATTGATCACATAATATTCATGTATAAAGCAGTGATTTTCTCGTTTTCACTATGTCATTTGTCGTCTTCCTGTGCTCAGTTTTCCACTCTGATTGACAAAGGTCTGCCTCATGAATCGGACAGTGGGATGATACAATTATTCTGATGGTGACAATATTAGCTTTTGTTTGCACCGCAGCCTCGCGTTGCACCACAAGCACCATTAGATCTTATTTGTCACTGACGTGCACAATTTCACTCATTCAAATTACTGGGAGACAAAGACACCTTTGAAATCAGTGAAATGTCTTGGTTTGCCTTGCTTGCTGCAAAACAAGAAGAAATGTTGCTAAATTGCTGTTTTTTATGTTAGGGTAGCCGAGAGGATGTAAGATAAGAAACAAATTATTTTTCTAAATTACTATTTAAAATGTGCAATTTATGCACCACTAGCTTCACTAAACTTGATTGCAGACTGGTTCAAACAGGCATCATTTACAAATTACTTGTTTATAGTTGCTTTATAGAATAAAAAGTCTTATCTGTCTTATTATAGGAATCTGTCCAAGAAGTATCAGCTCAAGAAGAATTCCAAAGAGGAGGAAGAATTCAAGTGAGTGAGAACAGTTTGGCATGCATAAATCATACACATTCATCGAAATACTAATGTAGCTATTTACTAATGATGTTTCAGATTTACTTGCACAAAACAGTTTATGTCTTACTACTGTTCAAAAGTTTGGGGTAAGATTCCAGTGTTTTTAAAAGAAGGCCCTTATGCTCACCAAGGCTGCATTTATTTGATGAAAAATACATAAAAATTGTGAAATATTATTACAATTTAATATAACAGTTTTCTATGTTCATATATTTTCAAATGTAATTTATTCTTGTGTTGGCAAAACTGAATTTTCAGTCATTACTCCAGTCTTCAGTGTCGCATGATCCTTCAGAAATCATTCTAATATGCTGATGTAGTGCTCAAGAAATGTTTCTAATTATTATCCATGTTGATAATACTTCATAAAATATTCATTTCTGTCAAAAAAGAAAAATCTAACCCAAACTTTTGACTGGTAGTGTATATACACAAATTAGATTTTGTTTAGGTATAATCAAAGTTGTTTGAAATAATTACCAGTTAATTTTAAGTATCTATTGTGTGAAGAGTGTTCATTTGAGCAATTTTGTGCATGTCTCATTTGCTGTTATTAAATTGCATTATTCATTTGCCCCAAAACTATTTGGACAGCCAGACTTGCTTGAATACAAAATATCAAACTTTTAAAAATATTATTTAAAAGAAAAATAACACACTTTTAAAGATAAATCTTTCACAAAAAGAAATCTATTATGTTATGAGTTGACACCAATTGGGTAAAAGTGACATTTAGACATTTTTAATGTGACTTGAGGCTCAAAAGATGCACACTTTTAGAAAAAATGGCTTTACTAAAGGTAAAAATGCCCATAAAAAGTAAAATTCTATTTAAACTTATATGAAAAGATTCATTTCTTTTCACTGATGTGAACTGACCACACAGAATGAAGAATATCAAAAACTGCAGCTGTCCATGGTAGTCAGATATCAGCACAATAACACACTCGGCAAAATATCATCTAATTATCGTTATCGCAAATATCCCAAAAAATATAGAGATATTTTTTTTTTTCAATATCGCACACCCCTAATCTGGGCCCGCTCCCACTCGCGACATTCATGTTTTGTCCCGCTCCCGCCAGCAAAAGCAATATCTTATCTGGGCACGCTCCCGCCCGCGACATTCATGTTGTGAAGTAATCTATATATAGATTTTTTCAGCACATCAAAGAAATTTACATTAAATGGTTCTGTAACATCTCCTAAGATCCACAACATCCCAACATAAATGTTCCCGATAAAATATTTGTTATTGAGGCTAAGCATCAGCATTCACAAACCACTGTTATTTTTAACAGAAAAGCAAGCATGGGCTGCTGCGTACATGGTTTGGCATGGCAGAATGCGAGCAGCTTCCTTTATTATCACTAAAAACTGACATCTCTGTTCATCGCGATCTCATAAAGCTGTTATAACACGACGAACATATGCACAATGAACATATGCACAATGAATCTTTCACAATGTCTACACTTCGTGTGTTAAAATGAGACGATTCGTGAGCACGCAATTTCAGCACTGCGGTGAGTGGATTCTAACTTAATCACCTCTGATTGGCCATTGCGTTCCAGAAATCAACAGCTGAGTCTGTGATTAGCTACATTGAGCAACCCTTTAAACACGTGTTATAAATAGAAACTCTGCCTAGCTAGAGAGTTAATCATTTTAATGTTATTAGTTGTTGTTTTTGCTTTTGTGCAACACATAAATAACAATTTATATGTTTTAGACATTATATGTTTAGATAATTTCTCCGCACACCCACGAGTCTCTTCCCGCCCGCACCCGCACTCGCCCATCAAGAGTTGTCCCACGCCACACCCTGTTGCGTTGGGTCCCGCGGGAGTGCGGGTCTCTAACTTGAGGGTCCAAAAATATTCATATTTTGGGGCCACTATGTATTCTGTCATTATATCAGCCAGCATTCATATCAACACCAGTACCAGACATTAAAAAACTTTAATTAAGTTGACCACTATTGTGTTGATCTTGCTTTTGAATTTATTTTACTTTTTGAATAAATCAAGAGAAACTACTTGTCTCATCTTGCTTCTTTGTGATGTATTAACGTTTTCACATTTGCCATCAGGTACACCACATGTAGAGCGTTTCTGATTACCTTAAATGAGCTGAATGACTACGCGGGTCAACACGAGGTCATCGCCGAAAACCTGTCCACTCAGATAATCGCAGAGTTGACCCGCTACACTCAAGAACTGAAGGCTGAGCGAAAATCGGTACGAACATGTCTTTTCCATGCTTTTCTTGTCATGACGATGCCAAAACATCCCGCTCTCGGCTTTCTAGAGATCATTTAAAAAGATTATCTTCTGAAAAAAGAATCAAATCCCTCAATAATGTAAATCACCAGTTAAAGACATGTATGAAAACCACTAAAGTAATTCCTTCTCTGCTCTCCAGCACAGCCCTCACCTCTTTCAAATCCAGGGTTAATCACATAGGAATATGGTATTATTTTGTTTATGATTTCTCCCAGCTCTGTGGAATGAAGCCAGGACCAATGTGGGTCATGTATTCAGGTCAGTGGAGTTTGAGAAGGTCGCCCTCCCCCCGCTCTTGGCCTCTGTTGTCTAAAGGTTCTCGCGCGGGTTCAGGAGGCCTCTGTCTGAGGCTGCTGGCTGGAAGTAATATGACAGCGGAGTAAAACACCACCACGCTCGAGCTCAGGGAGGCTTCGTTCACCTCAGACCTCCGTTGATGCATTTTGTCTTCCTTTTGTGTTCAAATGTCACGCCGAGAGTAAGTGGTCCTTATGTATTTTTCATATAGAGTGTCGTGGTATGCCGTGAGTGGGCAGACGCAAGCGATCGCCTGTGCTGGTTTGTCAGTGATGAGAGCCCCTATATAAATTATTTGTGTTCCAGTGAGGAATTCTGAATCACATAGGAATATGGTATTATTTTGTTTATGATTTCTCCCAGCTCTGTGGAATGAAGCCAGGACCAATGTGGGTCATGTATTCAGGTCAGTGGAGTTTGAGAAGGTCGCCCTCCCCCCGCTCTTGGCCTCTGTTGTCTAAAGGTTCTCGCGCGGGTTCAGGAGGCCTCTGTCTGAGGCTGCTGGCTGGAAGTAATATGACAGCGGAGTAAAACACCACCACGCTCGAGCTCAGGGAGGCTTCGTTCACCTCAGACCTCCGTTGATGCATTTTGTCTTCCTTTTGTGTTCAAATGTCACGCCGAGAGTAAGTGGTCCTTATGTATTTTTCATATAGAGTGTCGTGGTATGCCGTGAGTGGGCAGACACAAGCGATCGCCTGTGCTGGTTTGTCAGTGACGCTTATGATAATGAGAGCCCCTATATAAATTATTTGTGTTCCAGTGAGGAATTCTGCAGTTAATTAACATTTATTGTACATGAGTACGTCTTTGCTTCCGTAATTGAATTCTTTACGGAATGACGAGGGATTTGGATTCAGCAATAGCTCTGGAATATAATCTTTCTAGCAGCTGCTGTCTGGCTTGATTGTGTCATATTTAATTTAATCAGCTTAAATTCCAATTAAATGTCTTTTCAGCATAATATTTTAAAAGGAGATGTCAGTAACACAGTAATAAGATAGTTGTCATCATGACTGTGCAAGAACTGAAATAGAATTTTTTTTAACCCGAAATTTGTTAAAAATACAGTCTCTCATGGTTGGTTTCCAGTATAAATAGCCAAATATTTAAGGGCAATGTTGAAAAAAATATTTTTAAATATTAATAATAATCAGATTAAACTATTTTACTACCAAGTAATAAAGTTACTACTTGTAACAAAAACCAGTTCACCTAAAAATGGACATTTTGGAATATAGTGAACAAGCGGAATGGACTACTTTTATGACACTTCACTGTCCAATTTGTATGGAAAAGAACTGCTTTGCTTTATATCTCCTTTTAGATTTCATGAAAATGTTCCTTTTTGGATGAGCTGTTAATGTAATTGCTGTCAAATATGTATATATTGGCTTTGAATGCATCTCATCGGATCAGATTTTAGAGCAGTAACTATTTGTTTTATAACAAATATTATCTTAATTTATCTAATGTTCTGTACTGATTTTATTATCCTGTACTGTTTTTATTAGGTACAGACTCCACTGCAACTTTGTTTTATGTGCTATTTTTCTTTTTGCAGAACTGTGGCAGTGAGTTTTGCACATTTTCTTTCAGAGAAATGTAAACGTAAAAAAATGCTGTTCTTTTCAACGGTCTATCCATCAAAGAATCCTAAAATGTATCATTGTTTTCACAAAAATATTAAGCAGCACAGCTGTTTTCAACATAGATAATAATAAGAAATGTGTCTTGAGCTGCGAATTAGCATATTAGACTGATTTCTGAAGGATCATGTGACACTGAAGCCTGGAGTAATGATGCTGAAAATTCAGCTTTGCATCACAGGAATAAATTACATTTTAATATACATTCAAATAGAAAACATATATTTTAAATTGTAACAATATTTTACAATATCATTATATTTTTATATTGAATAAATACAGCCTTGGTGAGCATAAGAGACGTACAAAAAAATTTGTTTTAAATCCGACCCCAAAATTTTGAACAGTAGTGTTCTAAATTTTAGATCTATTTCTTGTCTTTTCTTTCCTCAAGCATTTCCATGATGGCCGCAGAGCGCAACAACACATTGAGAATTCCTGGAAGCAGCTGGAATCGGTGAGTCAGTTTAACTGAACAGAACATAGTGTGAATACTCAAATTTTTCCTGATACTGGCCTCTCTTTCATCACCTGTCTAAGATATGAGCTAGAACTGGGCCGCCTTGTACAATAAACACTTGTGTAAAATCAGCCACAGGTGCCTGTAAAAGACAAGTCTCTTTCAAAATAAACAATAACCTACAACTACAGGTTTTAATACATATAAAATATAAAACTATAAAGCATACCTAACTAAAAGCTGAAATACATGACAGTGGCATACTTTTTTTTTTCAGCAATGAGTAGTGCAATAATCTAAAATTTAGATTTCTCATTTTAATGTAAGTTTTTTTTTTTTTTTTTTGTCTCTTTCAGAGTAAGAGAAGGTTTGAGAGAGACTGTAAGGAAGCAGATCGCGCCCAGCATTACTTCGACAAGATGGACGCCGACATTAACGTGACTAAAGCAGATGTGGAAAAGGTATGGGTCACGTGTGTGCGTGAGAAGAGACAGATCCTGTCACAAGCCCCTCATTCTCCATGACTGCTTTCATGCTTTTCTGTGAGTCTGTGTGGATGATCCCTCTTTGAAATGGGGCGGTGGTGACAGATGCTGATATAACTGATGTCAAGTTCAACGTTCTGAAAGTTAGAGTGAATCTGCCCTTCTCATACCTTATACCTCACCTGCTGCTACCTTATTGTACCTTCACTGTATAGCAGAAAATTACCTTTTTTTTTCTCAAAGGGACTGTAAGCACAATAAACCTGTGACCATATTAGTACCTGCTAATATTTAGTGGATTTTGTGTTTTTTTGTTGTTTTGTTTTTTGGCATTGGGTGATTAGGCAGATGTTTAAAACAGATCATATGTATTTTTTTTCCAATTTAAACAAACCAAATAATTTCTAGTTCAATTCCAGGTTTCTAAAATGCAAACAGTGTACCATCTTTTCTACTGAAATACATAAGCAAAATTATTAACTGAAATTTTAGTATGAATGTCAGGGCTGAATTTAATTAATAAAATGAAGTAACACTGTGAATATTAAGATTATTGTACTTTGCCCTCCCTGATTTGCTACTCTCTAGTATTAGAGTGTAAAAACAGAGTTACTCAATTCTAAAAATGACTAATTTTTTAAAACTATTTAAATGACAATTATAATAATTTTAAAAAATATAGGCTATATAAAAATGCAATTTCAGAATCAACAACATTAAGAAATGTATATTTAAATGTTCAATAATGAAAACAATAAGCTCACACGCCGCAAAAAGGAAGGTAGTTTTAACGATAAGAAACAAAGACAACTAATATGGCAGTGGCCTGTTTGTTATGAATCTAAGGCCAAATGAACAGATTTGGATTTGCCCATGTGTAGATGTATTCTTAAGTACCTTCTGTTATTAGTGTGTCTGTGACACTAATCGACTCTGTCTTTGTTTTTTAACATGTCTTAAAGCGGTGTTCTCTCAAGGTAGGTTTGATCCAAGAGTCATCTTTGTCGGTGGGGAGTTTGTTAACTTGTTCGGTGTATTACCCATATCAGCAAAGAGTGTTTGTCGTAATTTTCGTTGTTTTTCAGTTTTAGCTTTTGTTACGTTCACGTCTATGCTTGCAGCGAATCTTTCCTGTATTCACCTTGTACAAATGTACAGAATAAGACTTGTCATGGAAGACGTTAAAATGGATTTCGATTGCGAAAATAGACTACGTTGTAAGGGTTACAGCGGAGACTGATTTCACAAAATCAATAGCTATTACTGCACAATTTACTGTCAACCACAAAAAGTCCTGAGTCGGAGAGTCTGTGCACACTGTCTGGTTCATGTACATGCAGTTGTTTATGTACAGTGGCCCCAAAAAGCATTTAGACACTTAAAAATGGATACATTTAATTGCATTAGTTTCAGTATTAAATGAAGTGGCAGAAGCACAGTTTTTCAAACAAAAGATTTCAGTTTATTAAGTTTGAAATGATTAACTATAGATATATTGTTCACAATTAATAAAAAAACCTGTAAAGGTTTAGTGGAACATGTTCATAATTACTGTGATGAACTATATATGTGGTTACAGTGCTAGGACTTACTTGTGGAGAACTTTCATTAAAAATCACAAAAACACCAGTTGATTGAAAGACATTGAGCAAAAATGGTAGCTTAATTGTTTTGCATATGCATCTTGGATTTACAGTATATTTTGTGTTTAACGTAATGATACTCACAAATTTGTGCGGGTGACTTAAGTATCGAAATGCTTTTTTGGTCTGCTGTATGTGTTTAGTTAGTATGCATGATGAATGGATGTCTGGTGCGGTTCATTTGGACCACTTTGACATTTTGTTTTCGAACATTCCTTGTCATTTTTGTGTGTGTGTGTGTGTGTGTGTTTATGTGTGTTTGTTTCCTCATTCACTGTTGGTACGCCATCATGTTCTTCTTGTCAAAGTCTTCTTCATCGATAACACACTACCATACTACTCATACTACTTCTAGAATATATTGTTTATGTGTAATAGAGTACTCAACCTACATTACCCAAAATGTGCTGTATACAAGCAGAGCACAATGAGTAAGATATCCCACAATGCAATACATTTAGCTTGACCTTCCATTTCTACAGAGCTCCACACATGACATGAGGTCACAAATATATTTATCATGGCCGTGATTTAAGAATATGTTCCTTCATTTTATTATTCCATTCCCTCATTTTAGCTAAGTTGTGGTAACAATTTCTTAATTCGTTTAACTATTTTTTTTTAATTAGTTCCCTCATTTTAGTAAATGGTGGCCAAGTTGTACTGATTTGTTCCCTTATTTTGATTTAATTCAAATGAGGCAAAAAAAATTGTACAACATGTCCACAATTTACTAAAATGAGGGAACGAATTCTTAATTTGTGGCCACAAAAAAATAACCCACAATTTACTAAAATGAGGGAACGAATTCTTAATTTGTGGCCACAAAAAAAAAAAAAAAACTTTATATATATATACATACATATATACACATTTCATGCGTTTTGTACATTTCCAATTTTGAATGAACCTGAAGTAATATCAACTGCATCTTTTTTGACTATATTACAAAACTACTACAAGTTAAGGCTACGTTTACACGACAGCGATGTAGTGAAAAACTGAAAAGTTTTTCCCTTGCGTTTTTAAAAATTTTCACGTATTCACAATGTTTTCAAAATGATTCGCGTTTACACATATCCGCGAAAATGTCCAAAAACGCTGTATTACGTATGCCAGGCCAGTAGTTGGCTCTGTCACTTTGTTAGTAAACAGTACCTGTAGGGAAGTGACGATTATGTGTTCTCCGCTGTTGGTTGTAATATTGGTGAAGTAAATTCACACTTTGCTGAAGAAGCGTTAGCAAACTCTTGAGCAGCAATAACAGTGCCATGTACTCCGCCATTGTGTATGTTTGTTCGCGCTTGCCTTTAAAATCGACACGTACTGCGCATGTCTACATACCTAACATGTACTACGCATGCGCATGACGTCACCATTTTCATTGGCGTTTTGGGTATTTACCGGGTGTGCCTCACACGTCCTGAAAAGTGAAGCTGCGGGCTCTTTGATCGCCCCCTGGTGGCTAGCTGCAGTACAGGTCATAAACCCCGCCCTCTCCATGTAAACGAATGGGACTCGAGTCAAAATAAAAAAATAAATGACACTTCCAATACAATTTTCCGAAAGATGGTTTTGGTCATTTAATGTAGTTGTTATCATGCTGATATATGTTCAATTGTTCGTTTTTGTGATAAGTTTGATTTTAGCTAGTAATTTGATGCTATAAAAACGGGGAGTGTCGTTATGGTTGATTGGGTCTGCAGGAGTTTGATACCGCGGCTCCACCTCACGACACTACTGCACAGACTCTGGCTCCAAACTAATCTCTACTGCGCAGACTTGGGCTCCAAATGACGTCATTTACTCAAGATGGCAGCAGCCATACTGAGATGCTTTGGCTTCACTTTTCTATAGTGGAAGGAAGTGGAGACGCGTCGTCCAACTTTTTTTTTACAGTCTATGGTATTTACATGAAAACGACTTTCAAAAATATGCGTTTTCAGTCCCCAAAATGCCGTTGTCGTGTAAACGAACAGGCAAAACACATAAAAAGTTTCCCGTTTTTGGCTGAAAATGTTGTCGTGTAAACGGCCCCCAAGACATTTTATTTTTGAAACGGTTTATTTTTTTAACTAACTATTTCAACACCACTAGTTGAATGAAGCATGCAACTTGATGAGGTCATGTCATGTGGTAATTACGTAACAAACAGTTGTTTAAACATTTTTTTAATTTGTATAATGCATATTGTATAATATGCTAAATATGTCATTTTAATATGAACAATATATAATTGCTACTAATAATAACATGAATTAATTTACCAAATTTGGTGTTATTCATTCTGCTTTCTGAACACTTTCTGTCAGAAATACGATTGAGACTGAAATAAGATTATTCACTATCATTATTTTATTCTATTTTTATTTTTTATCACAGTGTAAATGCCTTTTTATATATGAAAGTATTCGACAGTTTCTGCTTAATTGAATAAATGTACTAATGCCACCATGTGTCAGTTCAGCGGTAAATGAACTAACAGCCTTGTTTTTGGATAATGCACATTTTCTGTTTTCATTTATTTTTGAGTGGACGCTCCGTGAATATTATGTCAAGTAAATTATTGAAATCTCATACTCATATCTCAGTGGAATTGTCTACTAAAAAACTCATTCATATATCAGTTAAACTCTATAAAGGATACTATGACCCACAAAATCTGCTGAATGAATTACTGATAAACATAGATCTTTAGCTGTGTTATTTTCCCTGAGTACATCATTTGATTATATTTCTGTGTTTGATTTGTGATGTTTGCGTTGTTTGTCCTCTCTCACTCTTGCACAGAGCGTTTGGTTAAGTGTGTAGATCACTGACTATTGATCTGAAGTTGACACCAGACTACGCTTATATCTTTCTGTAATCTGCTAATTGACTTTCAGTGTTTGTTGACTTGTCATGTCGTAAAGGTGATCGTTTTATTTGTCAGTTCCTGCACTTTACGTTCTGATGTCATTCTTGTAGAAAGGATCTTAATGTCTTTTTTGTTCCCTGTCTCTTGTGTTTTCTGTCTATTTAGGCGAAACAGCAAGCTCAGATGAGGCATCAGATAGCAGAGGACAGTAAAAACGAGTACCTGACCTACCTGCAGAAGTTCAACAAGGACCAACATGAGCACTACTACACGCTTATACCACATATCTTTCAGGTGAGAATCTCTCTCCATCAAATTAAAATACTGTAATATTGATAAATGACAAATATGTTCATTTTTATGCCAGATGGACCATGAATGGCATATTGAGTGTTCATAACGTGGTGTTTTCTGTCTTGCAGAGGATACAGGAGATGGAGGAGAGGCGGGTGGGCAGGGTGAGGGAGAGCATGCGGGTGTACACCGAGGTCGAGCATAAAGTATTGCCCATCGTCAGCAAGTGTCTGGATGGCATGACCAAGGCAGCTGAATCCATCGAGCCTAAAATGGTACGTTAAGTGCTGCGACTGCTTTGTGCTGAAAATGCATCATGTTTCCGGATTACATAGCCATCTGTTGATCAGCCTACTGCTGGAAAATCCTATTCAGTGAAAATCTTTTATTAAGCCATAAAATACTTTTTTTTTTATCAGTGGTTGAGAATCGAGGTTCTTGTTTAGAATTGTTTTTTTATAAAAAAAGAAAAAAAAACACACACACATACACAATGCCTAATCAGTGATTGACTGATTCATGAACTAATGACTCTTTTGAGTCATTATATGTGTCCAAATGACTTTTAATGAATCAGTCAAAAAGATTTGCAGATCAGTCTTAAGGCCGTTTCACACTGAACGCGATGCGAAAAAGTGAGGCGAATCGCCGACGAACGTTGCTTTCACACCGAGCACGAAACGATTGATCGCCTTCTGCTAATTCACGCCTGCACGCTAGGTGGTGCCGACCAGCAATGCATTTTTACTCAGATATGTATCTCATATATGGATTTAACATCGTCCACTGCTCAATATACAGCATTAAATATAGCTAAATAAAGTTTGGTTCTACGCCAGAAACAAAAACTATCTATAATGCTTACAAGAAAACATCTTAAAATATAAATATAAGTACAATTAGCATCAAGCCACATTTGAAAATGTATGTGATTATTGTTTTTGCTTAAAACCCACTATAAACCATCACCGAGTGCTTGTAATAACTTCCGATTGTGATCTATGGTTGATTTTGATTCTATAATCAAAGAGACATGCACTCTTTGCAGGCTATGTTTAATAACGCCACACTGCTTATTGTCATAAACATCCTTTATTGTTATAAAATTACCATGAGCTGCATACAAAACACATACAGAAAATATATCGTCATAATCATATGTCTATTTGCTTTAATATTTCATGTGTAGAAAAATGTTTCACTCTTTTTTTTAAACACGGAATATCTAGAGAGTTAACGCGTTAACAGGAATAATCTAATTTATTCCTGTGATGCAAAGCAGAATTTTCAACATCATTACTCCAGTCTTCAGTGTCACATGATCCTTCAGAAATCATTCTTATACGCTGATTAAACAGTTGTGCTGCTTAATATTTTTGTGGAATCCATGATAATTTTTTTGCAGGATTCTTTGATGGATAGAAAGTACGAAAAGAACTGCATTTATTTGAAACGGAAATCTTTTGTAACATTATAAATGTTTTTACGGTCACTTATGATCGTTTTATGCAGTCCTGCTGAATAAAAGTAATAATTTCTTTCAAATAAAAAAACTTTTGAATGGTAGTACACTTAAAAATTCAGCTCAACGTTTAAAAAAAAAAAAAAGATAACCAATAAGAGCAAAAATACAAGTGAAACATTAAAAAAGGAAGAGGAAATAAGGGGGAAAATAATAAAGATTCAATACAATGACATTGATGTGTGTCACTGATAGGACTATGATTTGTAAAAGCAGAGTTTTCTGGCTGCGGGGTGAATTTACTTTTCCAAATGAAGCAGATGAATAATATAGCAGGTCAAAATGCTTACTGGATTTCTCTGATTATCGCTGGCCCACTTACAAGCTAACGAGTAGTGATCGTCACGGAGCGTCGTCGCCAGGTTACCATCAGTAATTTACAGCTGCGGGGGGGATCGCTGGCAGTTAACGGGGCTGATGTGCTTCTTGTTTGTCTCATCTGCTAAATCCTGTTCCAGTTGTGTGTGTGTGTGTGTGTGTGTGTGTGTGTGTGTGTCCTTTCAGAGATAGTGTGCTGGCTATATGAATCAGACCTCCATTAAAACATCCTCCTGTAGAAAGTTATTCGTTTACATAGTAGGGTTATGGATGCCACATATAAATGCTAAAAATAGTCTCTTGGTCTGACCTGAACAGCAGTAGAGGGATTATATGGAGGGGATTTGCTATGGTGGATGTGCTTCTCGTAGTCTGTAGTACATAATTGCTGCGATTATGACGTCAGTTTGAAGGTGGGGTCTGCATTTCCACACTAATATTTCCACTTTTTAAGTAGTTGAATAACTAGATAGATAATGATCATTTTATTTATAAATATTTTACGTTTTTATAAATAATTAGGATATAGTGATATTATTAATTATATATATATATATATATATATATATATGTGTGTGTGTGTGTGTGTGTGTACATACACACAATTATTTACAGCAATACTATGAGTATCTACTACTACAACTAATTAGAATAGACTTAGAAAAGAGATAGATTAGAAAAGAGATTTAAGTGTAACTAACATTGACTTCAAAAAGTAGGGCTAGGT
>NW_015555768.1:2580730-2586896 GCF_001515605.1 Sinocyclocheilus anshuiensis | reverse complement strand
TTACTGTTTTTAATCTCAGGACAGTAAGCAAGTTGTAGAATCATACAAGTCGGGCTTTGAGCCGCCGGGTGATGTGGAGTTCGAGGACTACAGTGTGTCGATGAAGAGGGCGGTGTCAGAATCGAGCTTCCTGAACGCTCGCGGAGAGAACAGACGCAGGAGCAGGAGCAAACTGTGGCCTTTACTCAAGAGAAATAAGGTTCGGCATCAGACAACACCTACTGAAGCCACAAATAAGCAAATCAAAGAGCAGAAAACTATGATGCTCATTAATGGTCAATTGAGATGCAGTCATGTATGATTTTATGTCCGAGAAAAGCTGAATAAACAATTCATGCTATTTATATTCAAGTAGTGCTATTAAAGAGCGTTTGCAATGGCTATTTTATGCAACTAGTTTCATGCAGCTGGTTATAATGGAATCTTGTAGTTCTGATGATTAACAAGACTCACCATCTGTTTATGCATTTTAATAGTGCCATGCTATTTAAACAAGGAAATATTAAGATGAGATAGGGAAAAGTATTTTAAAGAAAAAAAAATTGCACATATAGGACGGATCTGTGGATTGTAAACACTTGCTAAAGTCACAAATAAGCACATAAAAGAACAGAAAACTATGTTGCTCATTTATAACTCACTGCGATGCAGTCATGTAGATTTAGTAGCCAAATATAAATCATATTATTTATATTCAAGTAGTTTTATTGCTATTAAGTAGTGTTTACAATGGCAGTTTCTTGTAACTTGTTTAATGCAGCTTGTTATAATAGAATCTTGTTATTCTGATGATTATTTTATACGTTAGTGATTTTTGTTTTGATGGCACTAGTTTTTAAACTTGGAAATATTAAGATTGGATTAGAGAACATGTTTCTGACATGCATCCCCTTTAATAAAGTTTGCAGCGAGTTTGTCATAGTGTGAGAAGTTCTGAACTTTTGCTTTGCCCTTGAAAGTTTCTTTCCTCATATTTTCTCTTCCTGTCTTCCTCCATTCCATTTCTCAATGTGCTTCATGCACCAAACACAAAATGCACTGCCTGCGGAGCCTGAAACGTGGGGTGAGTTCACAAGCCACCACGTCACCTCTGTGTCTTTCGTGTGGATCCGATTGGACGACTCCAAAGACTAAAGCACCATCAGCTTAGTTTGGTTATAAACTGATGTGTGGCTGTGTAACGTCTCATTCTCATGCTTTTTGTCAACACCATCCTAAACATATCTGTCTTAACAGCTACATAAGTGTGTGTATTAACCGTTTCCCCTAACACTTTTTTTCTTGTCTTAACGTTCACAGCTTTCTCTAAAGCTGGTAAGTCTGACTTGCTATAAAATCCACAAAACTTTGGCTTTATTTTTTTTTTTCATAATAAATATTTAAGATTTTGAATTTTATTTAAGTTGGACTATTTTGCCAGTTTCAACACTTGAAGAAAAATAAGTTATAAAAATAAGTAAATTAGGTATGACAGTCAAACTTTAGGCATGAAGCCTGCCAATTTACCATTTTTTGAATGCAATATGTGCTGGGCAGTCAGTGGATGTGTTTTTTAAGGCTGAGACTAGGTTATATCTTGTTTATGTAATGTTTTTTAATGCAGCGTTTGAATCGGTTTGTGTTTGGTTAGTTCTTTTTCACTCATAACTTTCTGTCTGTCTGCAGGGAACAGGCCAGGAGGACTACAGTCATCTGCCCCCTGAGCAGAGGAGGAAGAAACTACAAGCTAAGCTCAATGACATCAACAAGGACATCCACAAAGAGATGGATCAGAGGTAAATCGTCCAATAGCTGCCATGCTGGTTATAGTATCAGCCTTTCTTTCTGCCAAATTCCTCATCATCATGTACCAAATTGTTTATAAGAAATACTACAGCTCAGAAGTTTGGGGGCAGTAATATTTTTTTTTTAAGAAATCAATACCTTTATTCAGCAAGGATGCCTTAAATTGATCAAAAGTGATAGTAAAGACATTTATAATTTTACAAGATTTTTAAGATTGCTATTTCAAATACAAGCTGTTCTTTTGACCTTTCGGTAACACTTTCAAACGGTAACACCAGTTGCTTATTAGCGTGCATATTACTAGCATATTGGCTGTTTATTAGTACTTATTAAGCACATATTCTGCATGACCATATTCTACATCCTTAATCCTACCCAATACCTAAACTTAACAGCTACCTTACTAACTATTAATAAGCAGTAATTAGGAGTTTATTGAGGCTAAAGTTGTAGTTAATAGTTAGTTAATAGTGAGAACTGGACCTTAAAATAAAGTGTGACCAAACTTTCTATTCAAAAAATCATGATGAAACATAGTATCATGGTTTCAACAAAAATATTAAGCAGCACAACTGTTTTAACATTGATAATAATAATAATAATAATAATTAGAGCCTGACCGATATATTGTTTAGCCGATATTATCGGCCGATATGAGCCTGAATATGCCGCCGATATGACAATTTTTTTTACAGAACATATAACGCAGATAAAATGCATGAAATGGTGTTTAGAAATGGCGTGCTCCATTGTTTGCTACTGGCGACCTGGATGAAACGCTTTAAAGCTTAAGTCTATGGAAAACCATTGAAACTTTGAACGGCCATATCTCCGTAAAGGCGAGGCAAATCCGCACCAAATTCGGAGGATCCCTTCAGCTCAAGGAACCCTCTCGAGCATGAATTGAGTGTATGTCTCGTTGCCCTCTTTCGAATGAGACCACCCCTGCGTCGATTGCCCCCGGGGTTCGGGAGTTACGGGTGGTTAAATTCGTGGTCCGGCGCCGACCGTATTCTGTAATATACTGTATTCTGTATAGGTCTATAGTACCAGTCAAATGTTTGGACACACGAATGGGAAAGTGTCCAAACTTTTGACTGGTACTGTACTATAATATACACAAAGAATATCGGCTGATATATCGCTTTTTTTTTTACTCCCTAATATCAGTATCTTATCGGTCCCAAATATCCCATATCGGGCTCTAATAATAAGAAGAAATGCTTCTGTGCACCAAATCATATTAGCATGATTTCTGAAGGATCATGTGACACTGAAGACTGGAGTAATGGTGCTGAAAATTCAGCTTTGCATCACAGGAATAAAATACATTTTAAAATATATGAACATAAAAACAGTTATTTTAAATTGTAATAATATTTCACAATATTACTGTTTTTACTGTATTTCTGATCAAATAAATGAATCTTTGGCTTAAAATAATAAAAAAAAATAAAAAAAACTTGCCAACCCCAAACTTTAGAATGATAGTGTACATAATGTAATATACATGACCAGACATGATGTAACAAATTGTCATATGCAGTTCATATGCACACGCTTCTTGTTTTTTACTAACTCTTCTTCTTAAAATTATTTGCAGGGACGCCCTGACTAAAATGAAAGATGTTTACATTAAGAATCCTCACTTGGGGGATCCAGACAGTATAGATCCACGGTTAGAGGAAATCACACAAAGCTTGGAAAAATTGCAGCTTGAGGCACATAAATTTGAGGTGAGGCCCTCACAAGTTCAGCCCTCAGATACCTTCAAAAGTTGGTTTAAAATATGGATTTTGAGATCCAAGAGACTTAAATTGTGCTATTCAGTCAATTGAGGGATTAACGATTACAAATAAACTGAAAGATCTGTTGTTTGTGTCTTTTCAGGGCTGGCTGACGGAGGTGGAGAGGAAGCTACTTGAAAAGGGATCCGAGTCTCAGAGAAGACAGAGCAGTCATTTTGACTCGCAGGGCAACACGCCACTTACAAACAACTACGGTCAAAACCGAGAGAGGTACTTCAGTCCCTAGACAGCAGGGCTACCCAACATGATGCACTGAATGAGATTACATTGTTACATTTCTTTAGAGCTTATGTAATGAAAACCTAACTTCCATAACTCAAAACTTCCCCAGTTCAGAATGGCTATGGATGCATCTCTGAACTTTTTGACATTAGCAAAAAAAAAAACTTAACTAACATTACCAGTGGACTTAAGGTAAAAAAAAGCAAACTTGATGTTTAATGCTGTTCATGGCTTTTCATGCCATTAATACTTGATCTTATTTTGACAACCTCATATGAGACGGTTTAACATTAACTGTATAATCTGACTAGAACGTCAAAGTTAATTTGGTCTGTTTTACGTATTGCATGTCTTCTGCACATAGTCCGGATGGCAGCTACACGGAAGACCCCAGCACAGAGACGACCATGCAGTTCAAATCTCGCAGCACTGAGTTCGATGACGAATTTGACGAGGAGGAGCCTTTACCCACCATTGGAACATGCAAAGCACTTTATCCATTTGAAGGTAACAGAAAAACACTAACTGGATCATCTTGCAGAAGGAAAATGCGTTAAAAAGTATGTCAGGAATTCATGATTATAAAATAGTTACAGAGCCTATTTGCAGTTCTTGCGATAAGAAGTTTAAACTATACTATCAACCAAAATGGGTTTTTCAGTTCAATTTGAGAAATATATTTAGTCAAGTGTATCTTAACATTTTGATTGGTGCTAAATTTATATAATGATTTTATAATGGATAAATGGCAAAAATATACTAAATCCTGATTAAAAACTGAAAAATTAAAAACTAAAATCGATTAATATATACAATTAAATAAACTTCACAATTAAAAGTAAAAATGTTAACAATTTACTTAACTAAAAATAAATAAAATCAATACACTATACAATAAAAAGTAAAACTTAGTAAAAAAAAAAAGAAATAAATTTTTTACACTATTATTATTTACTTCATTTACCATGAAATATCTGCTAAATTAATAAATGCACTCAAAATTAAAAAACAGAGTCAAATTGGTTATTAGACAAGACTGATATAATAATAAAAGTTAGAATAAAAAAATATATATACATTTTTTTTTTTTTGTAAGTTTGCATGCTTGTTTTGGAATCAAACCCACATTGTGTGTTTTTGTGTCTGTAGGTCAGAATGAAGGTACCATATCCATGGCCGAGGGTGAGATGCTGTACGTAATCGAGGAGGATAAGGGTGACGGATGGACCCGTGTCCGCAGAAACGAGGACGAGGAAGGATACGTGCCCACATCCTACATCAAACTCTTTTTGGACACGAATGCCAAAGGTGCTATGACATACATATAATCCCACATCACTGAACACCCGGAAAGCGCCATTAGTGAACACTGTTTACCTGTACATACAGTAGAACATCATGAAAATGTTCTCATTGAACAGAGAAGCAGACAGCAGAGCACTTCCTGTTTTTACAAGTTCAAGATGCCAGGTGTCATTTCTCTGTTTGGTCCTTATTTACCTTTTTAATTATTGCTCCCTTAGACTTTATCAGTATTAAACTAGTTCTGCATCCATAAGGGTACAGTGAATTAGGCAATAAAGACACAGCTGCTGTGTAAATTTGATATACCTGATGGAAATGACTGCTTTACCAACATATCATGTTCATATTTAGCATTATAGCTTGGCATTATGGTGGTTTTAAGCTATAAACAAGATATGTAGATACTCATGTTCATATTTTTAATGATCTACAAGCAATCAGATACTTTTAGATTAAGAATGAAATGATTAGAAAATGTCAAAAGCAATTATTCTCAATCCTTCTGGCAATAAAGATCATTATTTACTGATATTTTGACCTTAAAACTACAGAATAAGTAGCAATCCTGCATTTTAACTATAGTCCAACTGTGACTATTTTAATTATAATAATTTTTTAAGACGTCATAATATCTGACTTGAGAGAATCTTTTGCATGAGAGATGGAATAGAATATTTTCTCAGGTGTGTACTTTGGAGTACATCCTTGTACCTCAAAAAAAAAAAATTTCTTTCCCCAACGGCAAATCACATTCGATTTAAAAGCATATCATTAAATGTGAAGAGCTTAAGCAATTAATGCATGCATCTGTGAGACTTTTGCTAGCTTTGCATTTACTGCTGTACAAAAAAGATCAACGTTAGAAGTAAAAAATATACCATAGTTAACGCGATGCCTTTCGGTCTTGTGAGCGTTGAAGCAATAATTGAAAAGATGCATGTTATTCGTACACTGACCAGCATGGAAAACTAACACTTAACATGAAGTTAAATAGAAATTTTCCAGAAGGTCATTGCCGTGTGTATTAGAAATACCTGCAGCAGGAA